>NC_037339.1:30540743-30868798 GCF_002263795.3 Bos taurus
ATTCACGTTTTTTTGCAGAAGCAGCAGCTGAGGCTTATAGGGTGACTTGCTCTAGTCATTTGGCTCCTAAGAAGCAGAAGAAGGAATGGAACCTAAGTTAGTTTAGTTCCAAAGCCTAGGCCTTTGCCATATTCCAGTGTTAAATGCAAAAATTCTCAATTCTTGAAATAAATGTTAACCCATTTTTCTGAGGGTTATTGATCACTGTTTTACCATCCCTTTTCTGTAGTGCCTTTTTTTTTAACCAAGAGACTTTTGTGCAGACTACAGTGATATATTCTTTTATAGTATTTATGTTTCTAATGATAGGAAAAAATAGTGGCTTGTGTTGTGGGATTACTATGAATTTGGGGGACTTCCCTGGTGATCCAGTGGTTAATCTGCCTTGTAATGCAAGAGACTCAGGTTTGATATTTGGTCATGGAACTAAGATCCACAATTTATTGTTCAGTTGCTGAGTCGTGCCTGACTCTCCATGACCACATGGACCACAGCATGCCAGGCTTCTCTGTCCTCCACTCTCTCTCAGTATCCATTGAGTCAATGATGCCAATGAACCATCTCATCCTCTGTTGTCCCCTTCTCTTGCCCTTAATCTTTCCTAGCACCAGGGTCTTTTCCAGTGAGTCAGCTCTTCACCTCAGGTGGTCAGAGTATTGGAGCTTCAGCTTCTGTATCAGTCCTTCCAGTGAATATTCAGGGTTGATATCCTTTAGGATTGACTGGTTTGGTCTTCTTGCAGTCTAAGGGACTCGAGTCTTCTCCAGCACCACAATTTGAAAGCATCAACTCTTCAGCGTTCAGCCTTCGTTATGATGCAACTCTCACATCTTTACATGACTACTGGAAAAACCATAACTTTGACTATACAGACCTTTGTCAGCAAAGTAATGTCTCTGCTTTTTAATATGCTGTCTAGGTTTGTGATAGCTTTTCTTCCAAGGAGCAAGCATCTTTTAATTTCATGGCTGCAGTCATCGTCTGCAGTGAATTTTGGAGCCCAGGAAAATAAAATCCGTTACTGCTTCCACTTTTTCCCCTTTCTGTTTGTCATGAAGTAATGGGACTGGATGCCATGATCTTAGGCTTTTAATGGTGAGTTTCAAGCCATTTTTTTCACTCTCTTCTTTCACTTTCAGCAAGAGACTCTTTAGTTCCTCTTCACTTTCTGCCAGAAGTCATCTGCATATCTGTCATCTGCATATCTAAGGTTGTTGCTGTTTCTCCCAGCAATCTTGATTCCAGCTTGTGCTTCATCCAGCCCAGCATTTTGCATGATGTACTCTGCATAGAAGTTAAATAAGCAGGGTGACAATATACAGCCTTGAATTACTCCCTTCCCAGTTTTGAACCAGTTCATTGTTCTATGCCCGATTCCTAGCTGTTGCTTCTTGACCTGCATACAAGTTTCTTAGGAGGGAGGTAAGGTGGCCCGATACTCCCATCTCTTTAAGAATTTTCCACAGTTTATTGTGATCCACACAGTCAAAGGTCCCACATGCCCAGAAGCAACTAAGCCTGCACACAAACTGCTGAGCCAGCACCGCAACCAGAGAGTCCCTGTGCCTCAGCCAAGACCCCCTGCAGCCAAATAAAAGCCATGACTTTGGGAATATTGTTGCCCTTTGCTGTATCTGAGGTACACCTACTTCTCTTTCAGGGCAGGCTTTATGAAATGAATTGATCATTCTGAAAGTTTCTCCATGACTTGCCCTGGCTTCAGTGTCCGCATTTGAAAAAATACCTCAGAACTGAGTTTCTAAGTTTAGCTCTGAATGTTCAAAATGCTTTCGATTAGCACATCTTAAATAACTTCTTTCAACAAATAACTAATCATGGTCTGACTACTGTATTCCATAACATAAATCCTAAACAATAGTGTTAGTAATTGTTGTAATTAAAGATGGATGAGTCAGGCTTCATTTGGGATTTATAAAAATACCTCCAGCTATTTTTCAAGCATTTTCAAATACATTTTATAACATTTCTAAAAAATACTTAAACAAGAATATTTCCTCTAATTTTTAAACCCTTGTGTATTTTAAAGGGAATTTAATTCACATTTCTGATTCATTGGCGGATAACTCATAACTGTTATTTTTTGAGGACAATTTAGAAGACTTCCCTGGCAGTCCAGTGGTTAAGAATCTGCCTCCCAATGTAGGGCATGTGAGTTCGATCCCTGGTCAGGAAACTTAAGATTCCCACATGCTGCAATTAAGACCCAATGCAGCAAAAAATAATTTTTAAAAATTTAGTTTCCAAGTCCTTAGGAAACCCTTCTCATAAATTCTGTGAGCCTTTAAAAGCCTTTTCCGTAGTCAAACTTTTTTCTCCAAGATAAATGTGTGTGCAGTGTTTTAGTTTGGTTTATAATGCAGAGCCTATATTTCCGAATCTAAGTTCACTTTGAATTTCGTGTAATAAGTCGTTCTGCCTTTACTGTAAGAACTCGCTTCATTTGTGTCTCTTCAAAGCACGTTTCTGTGAAGAACTGGTGATCGGAGTGCTCTCTTGAAAACCCAGCGCGCTGACATTCCGAGCTGTCTCCCAGAGTCACAGCACAGGGAACAGGTGTGGGTTGATCAAACACAGCAAGCCCAGTTAGCTGTTGATCGGGGATCTGTCACGTCTGCTGAATATGTATACACATTTGTACATATTCAAATAAACGTACACATTCGTAAGAATGTTCACATCCTCATAGGTTGTCGGTTTTGTTTTGACCTCTGTAAATTCTAACAAAACGGTATTCTATTCTGGGTTAAATTGATAATTTATTGTGCGATGACTGTAATTGTTCTCATCTGTCTTCAGAAATGTTTTCCACCTGAGATTTAGTTCAACAGGTTTCTGTTGCCTAGCAGTAGGTCTCTCAGAACAACTTTTTGTACGGTTTTAATTGAACGGGTTGACTGTCTTAGAAAAAGTAAGGTTATTGCTGGGAAGGTAAAAGGAAGTACGCTGACAACTAATTGGACAAAATGTCATCCCAAACAGCAGCTCTAAGAGATTTGTAGAGACACAGCAATTTAAGAATGGAGTTTGCTCAAGGCAGCTAGAAACCGCATACATAAATATTCACAGTAAAAGAAAAGCACCATTTTCCTAGGTTCTCATTAGAGAATGGTATGAAATACATATTTGCAAATCATAAGAAGCAACCTCTTTAGTTACTATTCTTAATGAAACCTCATTTCACCCTGAAGTTTTCAGTGTGGGATTATTAAACAATGAGAACATCTTTTCAGTACTTTTCAAAGTATACCTATTTCTTACATAGTTTGTTAGTTTGTACTATAAATTAATTTTTAATATTTTAGGACAGTCTTTTATGATTAGGTAAGTTCCTTTTAAAATTTAATACCTGAATTTTTCTTTCTTCATACCAAAATGAAAAACCTCTTGAAAGGGAGACTTTTACCTTTTGCTTTTATATGATAATTATTTTACTTTTCAAAGGAATTATGCCTACAATATTGATTGTTTTTCATTAAAAAAATTTTTTTGGCCACACCATTTGGCATGTGGGATCCTAGTTCTCTGACCAGGGATGGAACCAGTGCCTCCTGCTTTGGAAGTGCTGACTCTCAACTGCGGGACTGCCAGGAAAGTCCCTAAAGTGGTTTTTAAAGAGCAGTGTTTATAGAAATCCAGTCAGTCCCTGCCCTCACTTTTGCCTCTGAAAAGCCCTCGGCGTGCACGTTAGTCGTGGCTCTTGACCTCATGGCCTTTGACTGATGGGACAGGATCGTGCTGGTCACATTGTGTGTGACCTGGGACACAAACTCCTACGTGCTCACAAACTCCTGTGACGGTGGCTCTCTGCCAGTTAGATGCTTTGAGTTTTACACTGTATTATATTTACTAAATGATAATTTACAGAATATTTGTAATTAAGTATGTAATTTATAAAAATATGCACAAAATTTAAAAGTTTAAGGACTATAAATATGAAAACATGGAAAATCATTTTACTGACACAAAATACCTTCCAAAAATTATGAACAATACTTGTATTGCGAGCCATGAGATTAAATACACTTCATTTTAAAAAACCAAACCTTGGTCTAGGCTAACTAGGTACAGTGATTCTGTTAATTTTCATGCTTTTAATGACTTTTGTAATGAAAAAGTTACCCCACAAAAGTGTGTAGATCCAGGTGAAAGAAATAAATCATTGGCTGCAGTTATAAATCATGAGCTTCATTTTTAAATTATGGGCCATTGAATATGCAGAAGTTTTCATTTAACTTTGGCTGTTAAATTTGCATCTTTCCTGGTATCAGTCAGTTCTTGTAAATTAATTGGAAGGTTGCATTTTGTATGAATAGTTTAAAAACCTACTGAACCTCTTCACTGGGCAGATTTTTAAATAGGGAAAATCATTTCAAGTTAAATTGCACATATTAGAGTTTCTAATAAGAGACTTGCTGTTTTTGGCAACAAAGTCACAGAACAATGGAAACAAATCCTGGGGTCAGGGCCTGGGAGTCTTGCCTGCATCTGGCTCCTTGACCCTCCTATGCCCATAAATTCTTGTTATTAGTCAGTCCCACTGACAGTTTTCCTGATTCTGCTTAGCCTAGAGGTGATCACTTCAAGGACTTAGGACAAGTTTAATTCCCATCCCGGGTTTTCATGTCTCCCTGGATTTGGAATAACTCCTGACTTTCGGATATAGGGATATATCCCCATCCACCTCTTTGCTTTCACTGATCAGCCATCCCTGTGCCATGTCCAGCAGAGGCCCTCTACCTCCTGCGGACAGCGAGCTCTGGGGCCAAGCCCTTGTCGGCTCCTGCCCTGGAAGTGCAGGGGGCTCTCCCAGTGTGAGACTCCCAAGGAGGACACTGCTGGATGACCCATCCTTGTTGACACAGGGGTACAGTAGGTCAGCTATACGTGAATGGGCTTGCGGGGGCACCCGCAGCAGGACAGAGGCGGCTGTTCCTGGTAGGGAAGCGTGAAGGGGTGAGAGTTAGATTGGAGGGAAGAAAATGGGAGGAGGAGGCTGAGTTTACAAAGGCAAGGAGTCCCCCTCATGTGTTCTGTGCCTGGGGGAGGGATGTCTGGCCTCACTGGGGCCCTGTGGACTCTGGATGGAAGGCCCTGCCCTTTGGCTAGAGATCCATTACTATGGAAATGAGAGTCTGTCTCGAAAGAGCACTGTGGGGCTGGAAGGACTTCAGCTGGGGAGTCAGACTGGGATTCCAGCCCCTTCTTCCCAGCCCCAGTGGGCAAGTGGCTTATCCTCTCTGTGCCCCTGTTTTCTCACCTTCAAATGGGGATGGTGACGATGAACCTTCCTTATAGGACTGCTGGGAAGATGAAATGAGACACTTGAAATATAAAGTGCTTATCAGTCTCTGGCCCTGCCATAAAGTGAAAGTCGCTCAGTCATGTCCAGCTCTTTGTAACCCTATGGACTGGGGCCTGCCAGGCTCCTCTGTTCATGGAATTCTCCAGGCCAGAATACTGGAGTGGGTAGCCATTCCCTTCCCCAGGGTATCTTCCAGACCCAGGAATCAAACCAGGGTCTCCTGCATTGCAGGCAGATTCTTTACCACCTGAGCTACCAGGGAAGCCCATGGCCCCATCATAAACCCTCAATAAATGTAAGTTGCACAGTGTGCTAGAGTTGGCTCATGGCAGGCTTTTTTGGATCCAACTGTTGACTATTAAAAACAACATTGCCAGTCTTTCAACCTGCTGATGGCTTGAAATCAGCTATGGTGAGGTTATTTACACCGTGGAAACTAGCAAACACCACAAGTGAGGCTTCCTCCTCCACAAGGCCTCCTTGCAGAGGTAGTTCCGGGCACATCACTATAGCTCCCTTTATTTTGTTTGGGTTTTTTTCCTGCAAATAAAGCGGCGCTGGTTGCCCACCCTTGCTCTCTGTCGGTGCCTCTGAGATCAGTAGATGGAGTGATGACCCTTGCAGTCAGAGTGCGTGGGGTCTGTTCGCTTATTAGTGAGCCGCTTTGACTCAGGGCGGGAAGTGACTCAAGGGCAGGAAGGGATCTGCCGTGGTTAGGGACTGCTCTCTTCTTTGAACTAGACTTAGCTCTGAGGCTTCTATTGTGACGGAGCAGAAATCTTAGGACCCCAGAAATAGCCCAAAGTGTCCCACTACCCTTTCATTTGCTGACAAATACAGTCTGAGCTGTATCAAGGCGGTCCCCACACTACTTTTACCAAAAGTGGGGTCCTAAAGTCACCCTGAAGCTTCTGGACCCCCAAATTGGCCTACCCAGTGGCCAGAGTGGACACGTGTACACTGAAGTGTTTTGCCAAATGCTTCATGAGCTCTTGGGCTATTTTCCCAGCAAAGGTAGAAGAGGCTGGAGGAGGGAGGCTTCTGTTCTTACTTCTCTTAGTCCCTTTTGTGAACCAAAGCGTGGATGTTGGTGGTTGTGCTCTTGCCCTGTTTACCACACTAAGACCCAGATTTCTCCCTCTTTACAATAGGAACAATACAAGCAAGCATAATTTCCTCAAAAAGAAGCACTTTAAACAGGGAGCTGACAAACTGCACACTGTCTCATTGTCTTTTCTTACTGCATATACAGGTGTGTGTCCTGGAGAAGGTCACATAGGGAAGAGCTTGGTGTTTCTCGCATAAGAATCACAGACCAGAGCTGCGGTTTGCTTTTCATAGGAAGAAAAAGCATTACATCATGTCAGAGGGTCTCAGGTTTCCTAAAGAGGGGGGTGGTTTCCCAAAGTTTTCTGTATAAGGAAGTCTTCTGTGTAATCCACAGGGGATTATGCATGGAGGGCATCTAGAAGGATTTAGCCTGGATTTATTTTTCCGTATTTTTCTCATTTGAATCTCATACAGATATTTATTGATTGATTTATTTAGGTGTATTAGGGGGCTTCCCTGGTGGCTCAGATGGTAAAGAATCAGCCTGCAATGCAGGAGACCTGGGTTAGGAAGATCCCTGGAGAAGGGAACGGCTACCCACTCCAGTATTCTTGCCTGCATAATTCCATGGACAGAGGAGCCCGGTGGGCTACAGTCCATGGGGTCACAAAGAGTCAGACACAACTGAATGACTAACACTTATATCCTTAGTCTATTATGTAGACCTTTATAAAGTCAGCTTAGCTTACTGGATACCCAGCAAATCTGAGGCACAGCCCCTGCCTTACAGAACTCATCCCATAGAGAAAGCCCTGAAACAAACCATTGCCAGATCCATCCATCAGCCATGAGACCAAGCAGCAGCAGGGAGGAGGAGAAGCACAGGGAAGGCTTCACAGAGGAGGTGCTATCAGCCAGGTTCTGAAGCACAAAGAGGAGTTTATCACGTGGCGAGAGAGGTGACATCCCCACTCGCTGCTGACTTGTGTCAGTCTGCCTTCTATCAGAGCAGGTTCTTTCACACACTAGCAGCAGCGAGTCACGGGAGGCAGGGGGCATTAGTCACTGCTGTCCCCCCTGCAGGATGTCGCACATGTCATGGCTCCGTGCCCGGTGGGCAGTGAGACTCCTACTAGAAGGCTCTGTCTTCACTGTGACCCTGTAAGCAAAAGCCCTCATGAAAAATAGTGACACGAGGAAACTTCTTTACCACATGGCGATGGCGAAGCTGGGATTGGACATTGGCTCCTAAGCCGAAAGCCCAGGGTAAGGCTGGGTGTTAGTCTGTGTACATGCCCTAAGTAAACACAGAACTTCAGTTCCTTTCAGTAGCTTAGAGGTCCGTCGTTGTGATAGCTGGTCGTGAGTCGCTGACAGACTGCTTTGCCCATCTTCTCAGGACGGGTGGCGGTGGCCTTGGGTGCTTTGGTTTTGACGAATGTGGATGAAGGTCTGGCTCTGCAGTCACAGTATCTTCTCAGTCTATGAAACTCCCCTCCACTTTTCCAGGTCCATGTGCAGCCTAGGGTTCATCTTGGAGCTGTCTACGGGACATAATTTTTTCCACATATGAATCAAGCCTACTTTATAAATCAAAAAGCATTTCTTAATTTGTAGTTGTATATTAAATTCACGTTTCAGATGGAAATTCACAAAATCTATTTTGCATTACTCACACTTTATAGTAATTTCTTGTGGCTATTGCCCTCAGGCTGTATAAGAGTGAAAAAATATATATTTGAATTCTTTGTTTTGACTTTGTTCACAGATTTTTAATCTAACTAGTTCTTTTTTCTTAAAGTAACATACACAATACTCTCTGATAAGCGGAGACAGGTTTGCCTTATAACCATGTTCATCTCACTTAGATTATGATGTCAATTCACTTGGAAAATTCGTCTGTTTTTCTGCCCTAATTAACTGCATAAAGTTGATATGTGCCACTAATAAATTTGACATCTGCCTATCAAATGGTGAGGAAAATAATGTCCAAATTGGATAATGCTGAAAGACTGATCCGTTTCAGAGCCAAAAGGGACCTTACAGCTCGTTGTATCTAGTGTTCCTCATACTGAGCAAGAGAACCCATTTGTTCTATGAGAAACCTTTAAATACTGTGCCTACTTTCAAATGAACAACCACCAAAAAAAAAAAAAAGAGAGACACAGTCTGGGCCTGGGGGATGACCTCTCTGAACTGAGAATCCACTGTGAGATTTCAAAGGCCGCATGACAGGACTTTGGGGACAGGTTCGAGGTTTCCTGCAGACCTGTGGGCAATCAGAGATCAGGGAGTGGCTTGGGACTCTGAGGATAAGTCCACGGTCTGCCTTTACCCCCATTGAACTCCAGTTCGAAACATAATGAATGGAGGGCATCACCGTGATGGTGGTGTTGTGCCAGCCTCAAATTCCCATGGGCGGGAGCCGGGACTATGTGTTTGGAGAGCTGTGCGTTTCTGGCATCCATGAGAATGAGGCTGCTGCCACCAGGAGCTTTCAGTCTAAGAGCACACATTAGCCATGTCATCCTTGTCCTTCTTTGAGTATTTATCATTTGTGCCCCATGGAGGGTAGTGAATCAGTCCACTTTCTCTCGGTAAGACTGAGGGATGAAATATGCCCCAGGTTTCAGTGGCTTGCAAGAACAAAGGTATGGATCTTATTCTCATGTCATCTGCAGCTCTGCTACAGCTGTGATTTTGCTCCATACAATGATCCCTTCTTGAGATCCCTAAAACCTTCATTGACTTTGTTCTCACAGCATTGGAAGGAGAGCAAGGGGGTTCGCAAGCTCTCAGAGGCTCTTAAAACTCCTCTTGAGATGTCACACACATCAAGTCTGTTACCACTGGTCAAAACAAGTCATATGGCCAAACTTTTTGTCAGTGGAATCAGGAACTGTTCTCTCCAAGAGGCATCAAGAGGTATAACCCTCCTCCCAGGGTGGTGGTGGTGGTTGTCACTAAGTCGTGTCTGACTGTTTGCAACTCCATGGACTGCAGCACACCAGGCTTCCCTGTCCTTCACTAACTCCCAGAGTTTGCTCAGACTTATGTCCATTGAATCTGTGATGCCATCCAACCATCTCATGCTCTGTCATCCCCTTCTCTTTCCTTCAATCTTTCCCAGCATCAGGGGCTTGGTTCGAATAATTGGGACAGGAATGCACTCTGCACAGGTGGTACTCACCAGGTAACTGTGCTTCACAGCTACTTATCTGCTTTGGCTGGCCCGGCTATTCAATTTGGTTTTCCTGGTTGCTTTTTTTTTTTTTTTAATTTTAAAAAATTAATTCTTTTTGGAAGATAGTTGTTTACAATGTTACATTAGTTTCTATCATATAGCAAAGTGAATCCACTATATGTATATGTATCTCCCCTTTTTTTTGGATTTCCCTCCCATTTAGGTCACCTCAGAGCATTGAGTAGAGTTCCCTGTGCTGTACAATAGGCTCTCACTAGTTATCTGCTTTTGGAGAAGGCAATGGCACCCCACTCCAGTACTCTTGCCTGGAAAATCCCATGGACGGAGGAGTCTGGTAGGCTGCAGTCCATGGCGTCGCAAAGAGTCAGACACGACTGAGCGACTTCCCTTTCACTTTTCACTTTGATGCATTGGAGAAGGAAATGGCCACCCACTCCAGTGTTCTTGCCTGGAGAATCCCAGGGACAGGGGAGCCTGGTGGGCTGCCGTCTCTGGGGTCGCACAGAGTCGGACATGACTGAAGCGACTGAGCAGCAGCAGCAGCAGCAGTTACCTGTCTTATACATAGTGTGTGTAGTGTATGTACGTCAATCCTTGTGGCTTTCTGTCTTTAACTTTCATTTTTTCTTATTTGGAATTTTTAGAATTGGAAAGCCGGAAAGCTTTAGGGCCAGATTGATATCTAGAGGTCTTATCTCCTGCTCTTATTTTTCTGGTAGAGGGACTGAGGTCCAGGGATGTGATCGGCAGCAAGATCTCCGAACAACACTCTCTTCACATCATCACCTTGTGAAAAACCTTAAGGGAAGAAGTGCTTTGCTAATTGGATGAGAAAAGACTTCTACTGTTTGTGAAATCATACCCCTCCTGGAGACAGAAATAGCCTCAAACCTGGTGGTCGGTCTGGGGATGAAAACTAGCTCAATTTTCTATCAATTTATTTTACCCAGCCGCATTCATATTAGAGGTAACTTACTTAAATTTATTACGTAGCGTCAACAGAGCGCTGGGAGCTGTTTAGTACAATAGGAAGGCACAGTTCTGCCAAGGCAAATTGCATCTCTATTTTACAAATAGACGTCACCCTGCGCCAATTTGATTTAAGCCCCGTATGGAGTAGGCAACGTGCTTCCTTTAGCCTTTGTGGGGTAACAGTAGGGGGATGACTCTCAACGCTGGAGACATTAAACTAGGTGAGAGCTGCTTGGCGGGGCTTCCATGGGCCTCTAATGTTCCCCCGTGGTTCAACTGAGGAGAAATAACAAGATGCAGCACTGCCTGTGGGAGACGCGGATAACCTTTATGTAGCCACTGACTTTCCCAGCACCCCACTCCTGCTCTCCAGAGATTTCAAGTTCTGAAGTCAATGGCCAATGAAAAAGTGATAAAATAGATGGAAGTTCCTGGAAGGGCTCCCGTGTAGAGGCCTAGGATTGTGGCACGATGGAAAGAGGCAAAACAGGAGCGGCCACTACTCCAGGGAGAGGCTGGTTACAGGGGCGACACAGTGCCTGTTGTCGTGTAGATGGTCAGTCGGGTCCCTCTCTTTCCAACCTCAAGGACTGTAGCCCGCCAGGCTCCTCTGTCCGTGGGATTCTCGGCAAGAACACCGGAGTGGGTTACAATTTCCTCCTCCAGGCTGTTGCATGAAAGTCAAAGTCGCTCAGTCGTGTCCGACTCTTTGTGACCCCATGGACTATACAGTCCATGGAATTCTTCACATTAGAATACTGGAGTGGGTAGCCTTTCCCTTATGCCAGAGGATCTTCCCAACCCAGGGATCAAACCCAGGTGCCCCACATTGCAGGTGGATTCTTTACCAGCTGAGCCACAAGGGAAGCCCTGTCTGTTGCATGAGAGGCTCACAAATAAGATCCATGAGGAAAGTGAATGGGGTGACCTCTCATACACCCAGGAAGATTTCAGGGTACAGTGTAGCCTCTTTCTTTGAGGGGCAGCTCACAGGCAAGCACCTACTGATGCACAACACTTGGTGACAACCATATTTCACATTCTAAAAGCTCTTAGGTGTGTGACCAGCATAATTTATATCCTTTTTGGCCATGCCATGTGACTTGGGGGATCTTAGTTCCCCAACCAGGGATCGAACCTGTGCCCTCTGTGTTGGCAGCATGAAGTCATCACCGCTGGACCTCCAGGGAAGTCAGTGACCAGTGTAATTTAAATATTTGTTTGCATTTGAGCATCTTAGACAAAACAGATTGCAGAAGTATGGAATTTCTGGCAGAACTGCCAGCATAGCTGAGCTTGAGTGGCTTATCTGGGCTGTGCTCTGGGGCAGACAGAGCACCCTTCCCAGGACGGAGTCTCCACCTTTAGCCCGTGGCAGTGAAAGGGGAGAGGAGGAGGAAGGGACACACCTAAGAAGAGTTCTTTGAAAATTGCTTTGGCATCTGCAGACTAGAGGCAAGATTAGCCTGACTCAATTTTGAAAAGGCCTCTTTCTGTTTTATCCCTTCCTCTCACCTCCTAAAGCATCTTCTCCCTGTGAATCAAGTGCCAGTTCCCTTATGTTGGTTTTCTGAAACCTCGTGTTTTAACATCCCACCCAGCCTGCTCTGTATTGCCCTAAAATGACCTCCCCCGCCACCCACCCTGACGTCTCAGTGGCACTAATGGCAAAGAACCCGCCTGCCAATGCAGGAGACGTCTTCCTGGGTCGGGAAGATCCACTGGAGAAGGACATGGCGATCCACTCCAGTACTCTTGCCTGGGGAATCCCACGGACAGAGGAGCCTGGCGGGCTACAGTCCACAGGGTCACAAGGAGTCGGAGAGGACTGAAGCGACTGAGCACACGCGGGCACCTGACCGTCTCAGGCAGAGTCCCTTTTCCCTGAGTGCTGGCGGGTGTTAGGAATGCAATCTGATTAGATTTTCTTACACACAGTGGTGGTGTAGCACGTGGGGTTTTCTACTTCTTCAGCTGTCTCTCCCCACTCTCTGGCTGTGCTTTCTAATCTCCCCCAGGTATAAACCTTCTGTACCTAACGCTTCTAGATAATCAACTCGGGTGACTGTCAGGACCACTTAGGCTCTGAAAAATACGCAGGTCTAAACCTGCTTCCTTGAGACCTTGATCAGTGGGCTTCAGTGTGATCGAAGTGTCTGACTTTTTAAAGAGTTCCTAGATAATCTGAATCCAACCCCCAAGTTCTTGCACATGAAGGCCCAATTTCTTCTTGTTGCCATAATAGAGGGAGGCATTGCCTTTCACCTTACTATCTTCTTTTGGTTTTTTTAAGATTTTTTTTTTTTTTTTTGATGTGAACCGGTTTTGAAGTCTTTATTGAATATGTTACAATACTGCTCCTGGTTTATGTTTTGGTGTTTTAGCCACGAGGCATGTGGGGTCTTAAGTTTTCCAACCAGGGGCTGAACTCTGACCTCCTGTGCTGGAAGGCAAAGTCTTAACCACCAGGGAAGCCCCCTACCTCAGTATCTTAACAATACTCCTAGAATTAGCTTTAGCTGATTTTAGTTGATTCTTAGCTTTCTTTTCTCTTAGAAGAACTGAATATAGACTCTATTCCTGCCCAAGTTCCTAGCTTGTAAATTTAGCCAAGGGCAAGGACTGGAAATTCTACAGTCTTTGGAACTGCTTGGCTTAAAACAGGGCAAAAACCCACCCATAACCATGATCTTTTTAGATGACCCTAATTCCCTCCCCACTAACCCATCTCATTTCCTTTTTTTCAAGGACCTTTCTTTACCCAGTTCTCACCCCCAGAATTTTGTACTATGTAAGAAATAATTTCAGTTGCTGTGAATTCTTACAATTCTATTTAATTACCATACAACACAATCGTAGACATGCATTTCATTAAAATGTATTAGATTTGCTTTATTGTAAGTTTTATTGAATGCGAACAATGAACTCTGTTTATATGTTGCTCTGATATTGCTTGTCTACACAAACATTAATGAAACAAAGTGGGGCAATTGTTTAGTAACATTTCCTTTGTGTTTGACTGACAGAGTGGCACTAGGTCATCAGAAGTCAAGTGTGAACAACAGGCCTGAGTTGACTCTCATGGCTCCAGACAAACAGTTTGGTTTTCTCATCTTACATTTTGGATTTCGAAGCAATCGCAATATCCCCACCTCAGTCTCCTCCCAATATAGAAGCGCGCTTGTCTCTGGAGCTGGGAGAAGGAATTTTGCCAAGGCTTTTGGCAGCATCCTTCATCATGTCCTCGGGCAAGGTAGAGAGGTGTAACTTCAATAATAGGTTCCTTGGTTCTTGGCGGGGCAAATGACTGCACCAAAGTGTATTACTTAGTGGATTTCTGCTGGGCTGGAAAGAAGGCTTTAGTCTCTAGGCCTGTCCTTGACACTGTTCTCCAAATGCTTGTTTTTTCTTTCTTTTTTTTTTTTTAAATTTAATTTGTTGTTTAGTTGCTAAGTCATGTCTGACTCTTTGGTGACCCCATAGACTCTTTGCCACCAGGCTCCTTTGTCCCTGGGATTTCCCAGGCAAGAATACTGGAGTGGGGATCTTCCCAACCCAGGGATTAAACCTACATATCCTGCATTGGCAGTCAGATTCTTTACCACTGAGCCACCAGGGAAGTCCAATTTACTTTTTTTTTTTTTCCAATTTACTTTTAATTGGAGGATAATTGCTTTACAATTATGTTAGTTTCTGCTGCATAAGAGTGTGAATCAACTAAGTATATAGACATATGCCCTCCCTTTTGAGCCTCCTTCCCACCCCCATTTTTTTTTAGTTCATTTATTTATTTGTTTATTTTTTGGCTGCACGGCATGTCGGATCTTAGTTCCCTGCACAGGGATGAGACGAGTGCTCCTGTAGTGGGAGTGGAGTCCTAACCACTGGACCACCAGGGAACTCCCTCCAAGTGTTTTAATACAAGGTGAAGATATCAAATTTCTGGATGACCCAAAGCTGGAAAGAACAGATTATATTTAAGGCTGTTGAAACAATGTTTAAACAGAGCTCAGGTGGAAGGAAGAGCTAGAATGATCAAAATGAAAGGTAAAGAAATGCCATGAGTTAGGAACAGATGTCAGATCCTATGCTCATCAATCATCTGATGCACAAGTGTGGGGGCCCTGGTATGACAGTCACCCCATGACAATGGTTTGCCCTAGAATGAGCCACCCAAGGAGTTCCAGCTTCTCAGGAGTTGACCAAGAGGGTCCCAAAGGATCTCCAGGGAGGTCAGAGGATCTGGGATCTTTGAGGAATCTAGTCATCTAAAGCTAGAGAAAGAAACCTTGGATTCCCCGGTGCCCCGCTAGTAGCACCATTCCCGAGCTTTGCACCTCTTTGGAATCTAGCTCTTGTCTCAGTGCATTGCAGTTAGGTTATCCTGGCTTCTTATTCATAAACTCTTTTACTGCTTCTGAGTTCTCATGGTCCAGTGTCTGACACAGACACAAACTGGAGTTTAGGAAGTCCCCCCAGGCAGGGATTTTTGTCTGATTTGTTATTAAGAGTTTTTGTCATCCACAGGTCTCAGTACATATTTGATGAAAGAATGAAGGTCACATACAGATGCTCAAAAAATCTTAGCCATCGGTTCTCAATGCGATTGTGGCTTGTCCTGTCAATAAGTCATCACTTGGCCATTGGAAACCTTTCAGGAACTTCACTTCCTTTTTCTTTTGCCTCTCAGTTCTTAGTGCCTAGGACTGAAAAGCTTGATAATCCTTGGAACAGACAGATATACTCCAGATGTAATGAATTCATCACCTTTTGGCAAGGAGTTAAGTGCACAGTTGGTTCTGGGTTCGAGTTCCAACCTGGACAGCTGTTTGTGAGATTATGGCTTGGGAAACTTTCTTGAAGTCTTGGTTTGGTTTTCTCATCTGTAAAATATAGATAAAACACTTACTCCAAGGATAGATAGAGTATATATAACACAAAGCACCATCTTAATTTGTTGCTGTTGTTTAGTTGCTCAGTCGTGTCTAACTCCAGGACCCCATGGTCTGTAGCCTGCCAGCCTCCTCTGTCCATGGGATTTCTCAGGCAAGAATACTAGAGCGGGTTGCCGTTTCCTTCTCCAGGGGATCTTCCCAACCCAGGGATAGAACCCATGTCTCCTGCTTAGCAGGCAGGTTCTTTACCACTGAACCACCTAGGAAGAACACTGTGTAATAAAGGCTACTATTATTATTATTGTTGTTGTTGTTAGTTCAGCAAAGCCTTCACTCATGAAGTACAGAGGGAGAAAACTCTTTAGAATCAAGGAAAAAAAATTAGAAATTCCTAAAGGCTTGCCTTCAAGGTTTACTTCTTTTGTATGTCAGAGCACCTATTCCTATTAGACAAGTCAGCGCTTCTGAAGGCGGAAGTAGAGGCCCTACATTGCTGAGGGAGTGCTGGTCTCCATGGTAACGGCACTTTAGATTCTGATGCAGGCACACCTGGTATTCTCAGGTTGCTCCACCATATGGCACCTCATATATTTCATCAAGGAAAAAAAACTACCTTGACCTCCGCCTACTGAGCAGGCACACACACGCACACACACACACATTCCCCTCTCTGTGTAATCCACAGCCACTGAAGCCATAGAAACTTCAGTCACAGAGACTGGAAACACAGTTTTGAAAGCACGCAGTCAAACAAAGGGCCAGAAGAGTTATTCTTGCTTCAAAGAGGTGCCCAGAAGCGAGGTACCTATCAATCCATTTGCAGTTTGCCTTTCTTTTCTATGGGACTGACTCAGAATCAGGTGGCTTCCCCTTTGCCCCTAGCTTGCCAATAAAGCAGCTCCATTCATAACCCTGCCTAAAGCAGAATCTCGTCATTGATCATGACTCATCTCATGACAGCCATTTGTAAAAAGTAGCCTCTCAAACTCTCCCGTGTATAAATGCCCATTAAATGCTCTGCTTTGAACTGGTTTAAAAGAAAAACAGATTTCATGGTAAGAGTAAAAAAAAAAAAATTACAGCCTGTAGTTTCCATGTGACACGAGCGAAGAGTTATGGCTGCTTAGAGATTTCCTGCTCTGCTCTAGAAACAGATGTTTAAAAACGTGGCATTGAAAGAGATGTCAGAAATTGGGGACAAAAGTCACTGTTTCTTGCAGCATATCAAAGCATTTCAATGAGCCTCGGTTTCTTCACACTGCATTCCCGGTAAAGCCCGTTTCAATTAACTTCTCGTGCTGTTCCTACTTGTTTGGGGGCAGCTGTGGTGCCTCGTGTGTGTTGTGCTTCATAAAGTGCCTTTGAAGACAAAGTCTGAAAAAGCCTCAGTCAAGGAACGTTAGAATTTAGGTTCTAGAACTGTTGGCTCACTCGCGGTGTTCATGGTGGTGTTTTCCGTGCCCTAGCCTGCCTGCTGCTGCTGCTAAGTCGCTTCAGTTGTGTCCGACTCTGTGCGACCCCATAGACGGCAGCCCACCAGGCTCCCCCATCCCTGGGATTCTCCAGGCAAGAACACTGGAGTGGGTTGCCATTTCCTCCTCCAATGCATGAAACTGAAAAGTGAAAGTGAAGTCGCTCAGTCGTGTCCGACTCTTAGCGACCCCATGGACTGCAGCCCACCAGGTTCCTCCGTCCATGGGATTTTCCAGGCAAGAGTACTGGAGTGGGGTGCCATTGCCTTCTCCCCCTAGCCTGCCTACCGAGTAATTAATAATAACCAAATGTATCCGACCAACATGGGAAAGTGAACTGTGCTCTATAAAGTCTGTAGTTTATGGTTTGAAGCTGGCTCAGGGTGCAGGGTTCCTGGATCATGACTGAGTTTTAATTTGTGGGAAAGGCATTATGTTTAAAGCAATAAAAACTTTTCCTCCCATGTCACGGCAACCTTTTGGCAAGCTTACTGGCTCTTTCTCTCAGCTATTTCTCCACCCACTTGGTCATGAGGGAACTCTGAGATTGCCTTAGGTCTTGGAGCACATCTGATCTCTCCCAAACATGCCAGATACAGTCAGACTTCGGTTCTAGTCAAGATGAAGTGGTTGCATTCCTCCAAGCCCCTCACTCTCACAACTAAAAGACCACAGACATAACACAACAGAAAAGCCTAAGAAGACTGCTTTGGCGGGGATTTGTGTGTTTTTCTTAGCTACACCTCATGCGGGACCTTAGTTCCCCAGCCAGGTATTGAACCTGTGCCCCTGCCGTGGAAGCATGGAATCTTATCCACCGGACCACCAGGGAAGTCCCCAGAAGACTCCAAAAGACAGAAAGAAGGCAGGCTTCTCAGGGTCCTCAGAACTTGAGGAACATCACAGTGGTGGGTCTCTGGGATTTCTTTATCACCTCCAGTAGATTTCAGATATTGCCAACATATATATATTCCAGTATATTGCTGACAAAGGTCCATATAGTCAAAGCTATGATTTTTCTAGTAGACATATACTGATGTGAGAGTTGGACCATAAAGAAGTTTGAACATTGAAGAATTGATGCTTTCGAATTGAGGTGCTGAAGAAGACTCTTGAGAGTTCCTTGGACTGCAAAGAGATCCAACTGTAAGGAGATTGATCTTAGGTCAGTCCTAAAGGAAATCACCCCTGAGTATTCACTGGAAGGACTGATGCTGAAGCTCCAATACTGTGGCCTCCTGATTTGAAGAGCCAATTCACTGGAAAAGACCCTGATGCTGGAAAAGATTGAGGGCAGGAGGAGAAGGGGGTGACTGAGGATAAGATGATTGGATAGCATCACCAAATCAATTCGTATGAATTCGAGCAAGCTTTGGGAGATGGTGGAGGACAGGGAAGCCTGGTGGGCTACAGTCCTTGGGGTTGCAAAGGGTCGGACAGGACTGAGCGACTGAATGACAACATGTGCATCTTAGTTCCTTGACCAGGGATCTATCTGAGTTGCTTCCCTGGTGGCTCAGACGGTAAAGAATCCACCTGCAGTGCAGGAGACCCGGGGTTGGGAAGATCCCTTGGAAATGGGAATGGCAACCCACTCCAGTATTCTTGCCTGGGAAATCCCATGGACAGAGGAGCCTGGTGGGTTACTCACTTCAAATACAACAACATGGGTAGATTGAAAGTAAAAGGATAGAAAAAGATATACCATGTAAATAATAGTAATAAGCAGGAGTGGCTGTATTGACTTGAGTAAAGTAGACTTTAGAGCAGAGAAAATTGCTAGAGACAGAGAGCGACATTACATATGACAGATGGCTCAGGCCCTCAGGAAGACATACAGCAGTAAGATAAACCACTGCTCCGGCTTCCGTGGCACAAGTCTCTCTTCCTCCCTGGACAGTAAGAGCCTTCCAGGGCAGGAGCCACACCTTCTGGTCTTGCTCTTTCACCCAGAACATCATTGAGAAATGATTTGTATAAAATTTAGTCCATGGCAGTGCAGTGTGGCTCATAAGGACACAGTGAGGGAAGGGGAGAGAGGGGCGAATTGAGAGAGTAACACTGAAGCATTTATATTATCATACGTAAAACAGAGAGCCAGTGGGAATTCACTGCAGGGAGCTCAAATCTGGTGTTCTCTGATAACCTAGATGGGTAGGGACGGGATGGGAGGGATGTTCAAGAGAGAGGGGATATATGTACACCTATGGCTGATTCATGTTGATGTATGGCAGAAACCAGCACAACATTGTAAAGCAATTATCCTCCAATTAAAAATTTTTAAAAAAGAATAAAATGTAAGTGAAATAGTTAAAAAAAATAGAAAGTCCATGACTGCAGTGTGGCTCGTAAGGACACCCTCTTCTCTAGGCCGGCTCATCGGAAAATACCCTGATCCTGGGAAAGATTGAGGGCCGAAGGAGAAGAAGGTGACAGAGGATGAGATGGTTGGATGGCATCACCGATTCAACGGACATGAACTTGGGCAAACTCCAGGAGATGGTGAGGGACAGGGAGGACTGGTGTGCTACAGTCCATGCAAAGGGTTGGACACAACTTGATGCCTAAACAAGAAATTCTCTAGGAAGAGCCTGGGAGGAACTAGGGAGACTGTTCATGGTGTCATGACTTGGTACCCATGTCATGGTGTCATGGGTACCAAGATACCCTTTGAAGCAGAACACTGGTTCACTTTAGACTTGAGGTGAGGTGGGATCCCCACTTGCCCTAAGTGCTCTCCTGTGTGGCTTGACTAGAGTCCTCCCTAAAAGCAGGGCCTCCACCCTTCAGCTGTGCTGCAGTCCTCTTTCTGGGTCCTCCCCAGAAACCTAGGGCTTCTTATGCAAATAACGTCCCAGCTCTCCTGAGAGGCATATGCAGATTAGGCCCCACGGTGACCCTCCACGCGAAACCATATCCATAAATAACCCCAACTTTAAGACACACTGGGGTCAACCGGCATCCCCTTTGATTAAGTAATGCGCTGAAATGCAGTGAGAGTCCCATCTCATGATTGGAACGTAAATCTGAGAGAGACTGGCCGGGAATAAATAGAAACCCGTCTTGGCTGTGTCATTATGATACTCGGTGGCTGGAAAGGAAATTATTTACTTGGAAAGTCTCCGCAGTGACATTACGTGATCACTGGTACATCGCTAATGATTTCTTTGCTCCCGTTTTTTTATGGCTTAATATTTGCTCAGTGCCCAAAATTTACAGGACAGAATTTGGCAGCACCCTTGGTGAGTGAGGCCAGGGCACATGAGCCTGTGGTCAGAGAGGGAGATTTCCCTGGGGGCCGTTCAGAAGCCTGAAATCATGGCCTCCCTGCCCAGGGGGAACTCAGAGGCCAGTCTGAGCATTTCCTGACCACATGCTTCCAAGGAGCCCGTCCTGGCTCATCTCTCTGGGCAAGGAGTCCCTAACCTCCCGGCCGTGGACCAGTACCTCCAATCAGATCAACAGCAGCATTAGATTAAAAATAAGGAAGAAGTGAAGTCAAACTGTTCTGAAGCTCAGTCGTGTCCGACTCTTTGCGACCCCATGGACTGTAGCCCACTGGGCTCCTCTGTCCATGGGATTCTCCAGGCAGGAATACTGGAGTGGGTTGCCATGCCCTTTTCTAGGGCATCTTCCCAACCCAGGGGTCAAACCCACATCTCCTGCATTGCAGGCAGATTCTTGATCGTCTGAGCCACCAGGGAAGCCCAGATTAGAAATAAAGTGCACAGTAAATGTAACTCACTTGAATCACCCCAAAACCACTGCCCCACGCCTGGTCTGTGGAAAAATTGTCTTCCACAAAATTGGTCCCTGGTCAAGCAGGTTAGGGACCACTGTTCTAGGGGGCTGTTTTCACTGCTGATGGTCAGACTTCAAATGCCTGTGGTCATCTTACCATGATACCCCCTTACCCGGGCCCCCTCCTTGTACCTGGCCTGACCTCCTGGCCTGCAACTGGCTGATTATTCACACATGGAGGCTCCTGCCAGTCTGGGGTTCTGCACCTGGGGTTCTGCTTCCTAGTCCCTCATCCGTGTGGGTTTCGGCCCTTGAGGCGTCTGCTCTTGTCCTCAACTTTATTGATTTATTGATGGGCCAGAGTAAGGAGTGGACAGCGCCCAGGCTCTCATGAGTTCAGGGCCGCCGTTTGTCCAGGGGGTCACAATTACCCACATGTTTGACCCCACAGCCATCCCAGGTGAGCTGATTTTCTGCCATCATGTTTTCAAATTCACCCCCGTTAAACTTAGTAAATCCCCAATTCTTGGAGATATGGATCTTCTGACAGCCGGGGAACTTGAACCTGGCCCTGAGGAGGGCCTCAGTTACATGCTCCTTGTTCTGCAGCTTGGTGCAGAGGGACATGATGACTTGGCCAATGTGAACCCTGGCCACTGTGCCCTGGAGCTTCCAAAGGCACCACGCATACCTGGCTGGAGCCTAGACTGGGGACACCAGGCCAGTCATGAATGTCCACTGGGAAGAGCTGTCTCCAAGGTCCCTTAGGGCAACCTGTTCAACAACAGACTGAATACACTACCAAGAAGGCTGCTGTTTGCAGCCACGGCTGTCCTCAACTTTGGGGTGCATCTTGGCTTTTCCTTGTCTTCCGGGTCTCCTAGTCCTGACGTTTGACATTCCCTGGATGCATCCACACTGGTGCCCTGGCTGCTCTCAGTCATCACCCACCCAGGCAACTGCCTTTTGGACCAGAGCCCCCAGAGATGGCCTAGCTCCTCATTCCTTTCCTTCATCCATCCTTACCCACAAAGAGTCACCCCCAAATCCAGTTTAGTCTTCCCATTACCCCACAAGGATGAGGTGACCATCTTCTGTCTTGCATCCCTCACTCTGGCCTCCATGCTGAGGGTGGGATGGCATGGGGTTAAAAGTAGGAGCTCCAGAGGCTGGACGCTACCTAGCTGCTCACCCCAGCTGTCTCTCTCTAGCTGGGAGACCCGGGACAAGTTGACACGGTTTTCAGCCCCAGGTTCCTTATCTATTAAATGGAGATCATAATAGTAATCACATATGGATGTGAGAGTTGAACCATAAAGAAGGCTGAGCACCAAAGAATTGATGCTTTCCAATTGTGGTGCTGGAGAAGACTCTTGAGAGTCCCTTGGACTGCAAGGAGATAAAACCAGTCAATCTTAAAGGAAATCAACCCTAAATATTCATTGAAAGGACTGATGTTGAAGCTCCAATACTTTGACCACCTGATGGGAAGAGCTGACACATTGGACCCCAATGCTGGGAAAGACTAAAGGCAGGAGGAGAAGGGGGCGACAGAGGATGAGATGGTTGGATGTATCACTGACTCGATGGAATGAGTTTGAGCAAGCTCTGGGGGTTGGTGATGGACAGGGAGGCCTGGCATGCTGCAGTCCATGGGGTCTCTAAGAGTCGGACACAACTTAGTGACTGAATAACAATATAACAGTAGCTACCCTAGAGGGTTGTTGGCAAGATTCAATAAATAATTCATGTGACACCTTTAGAACAGAGGCCAGTACATAAGTGGTACGCACTTACTAGTTTTCGAAGTTAATCTTTACAAGCTAAGCCAGCTGTGAAACACTGTTTCTGTAATTCTGTGAGTCCCTCTGTTGTGTCATTCCTTGTGCTCCTGGCCACCCAGCCTGGACGGGGACGCTAAGATCAAAGCCAGGTTTAGGGGAGGGGGAGGGCGTTCCGGATGCTTTTCTGTCTGTAATTTTCAAAGACGGTTCTCTCCCCTAAAAGAGCTAAGCTTAATATCAACTCCTGAATCAGCTGTTTCTTGAAGAACAACCATGGAAGAGATGCCACGCAAAGTTAGTACCATTTTCATTCTTATTCTCCTCTGTCAACTGACTTAGGAACTTGGCTCCAAAGCTCTTCTTTTTTTTTATTTTTGTAAGTGGATGGCATTTTGTTTATTTATTTTTGGCTGTGCCGGGTCTTCGTTGCTGTGAGCAGGCTTTCTGTAGTCGTGGAGAGTGGCTCCTCTGTAGTTTCAGTGCGAGGGCTTCTCATTGCGTTGGTTTCTCTTAGTGTGAAGCGTGGGCTCTAGGAGCGCGGATTTCAGGAGCTGCGGCATGAGGGCTCAGTTGTTGTAGGCTCACAAGCTTAGTTGCCCTGTGGCATGGGGAATCTTCCTGGACAAGGGATTGAACTTGCATTCCCTGCATTGGCAAGTGGATTCTTAACCGCTGGACCACGAGGGAAGTCCCAGAGCTCTTGCGATGGGGGTTTTTGTGCCGCTGCTCGCTCGTCACTCCCCTCCATCCCTCAGGATTGAGTTCCATCGTTTTCTTAACCACAGGTGGCCTCTACAGCCTACCAAGGAGGTTTACATTCCTTGCAAGGAAGACCCCATTTTACTCAGATTCTTTTCCCATAGAGATCATTACATACAGAGTATTGAGCAGAATTCCTTGTGCTATACAGTAGGTCCTTATTAGTTATCTAGTTTATATATGTGTGCATGTGTGTACGCTCAGTTGCTCAGTCGTGTGTGACTCTTTGCGACCCCATGGACTGCAGCACGCCAGGCTTCTCTGGCCATGGAATTCTCTAGGCAAGAATACTGGAGTTAGTTGCAATTTCCTCCTTCCGGGGGATCTTCTCGACCCAGGGATCGAACTCACGTCTCCTGTGTCTCCTGCATTATAGGTGGATTCTTTACCCACTGAACCATCAGGGAAGCCCCTCAGCAGGTCCTTACTAGTTATCTATTTAATATATAGTAGTCGTATATGTCAATCCGAAACTCTCAATTTACCCCTTCTCCCTCTTAGGAAGCATAAGTTTGTTTTCTACATCTGTGACTCCATTCCTGTCTTATAAATATGTTCCTTTGGCATACTGGGTGAAATAAGTCAGACAGAGAAAGACAAATATCATAGGATATTGCTTATATGTGGAATCTAAAATAGCGGTAGAGATGAATCTATTGACCTGAGTTTTGAAAGATCAATGAGTAGGTGTTTACCATCAGAGGGTGGGCTGGGCGGGAGTGGGTCGAGACTTCCAGGTCAAGGAAACACCTGGACCAGAGGCGAGGCAGCCAGGGGATGCGTGTGGGGCTGGGTGGGGTGGGGGAGGATGCACAGAGAAGTGAGATGGCAAAGGGTACCCAGGACCCCTGGGCTCACACCATCTACAGCCCTGACCGTCAAGGAAGCTGAAAATCATTTATTTACACTGAAATGCATAGTGAAAACTGTTCATTATGGCTGGCCAGATGCAGGAGTCCTATGCCTATAAAAGAGCATGAAATCTCTCTCCCACAGAACAAGGTTGTCTTTGGGGTCTAGGAGATTTGAAAATCAAAGCTTCAATCTTGGATGTACACCCTGCTGGATACTGGCTGGCATTGCTGGAGCAGCAGCCTCTGCGGTGGAAACCGGGGGACCCTTCTGGGAGAGCCTCAGTCTCAGACAGGCAGGTGCTCAGAGGAGGCCTACCAGGGCCTGTAATTAAATGATACTGACCCACCTCTAGGATAATCCAGACTAGACTAATTCTATTCTCCCTCAGGCAGGAATTCCGAAGAATCACCCTGGACAGATCTCCTAGTAGAGCATAATTTTCCGTTATGATTAATTAGCTAGCTAGACATCTGTATTTAATTAATGACTCAAGCATCTATTAAATGGTCTCTACATGACAGGCACAGTGGATTCAGAGCAGCATAAATTTGGTCCCTGCCCTCCAAGCGCTCACTGTTGGAGAGATGGGTCCATAGACCACCCCACAGCGCCATGTGTTGTATGCCTGAAATCACACTGCAGCCTCACGGAAAATAAAGCATTAAGGCTCCTGGTGAGGAGCTGGGGTCTTGAAGGATGCGTAGGAGTTTTATCGGTGGATGGACTGGGGAAGAACCTTCTAGGCAGTTGCAGCAGCATTTTCTGAGGCGTGAAGCTATGAAAAACCACATTACGTGTGGGAGCTTCCAGCTGAAGCTCATTTCTCTCAGCATGGCAAGCTTTCCCCATCTTGCCAGCCCCCAGGCAGGCATGCTCACGGACCACGGCTGTTTCTCCCACTTCTCTCCAGCAGTTCCAGGCGGCGATCACAGACCTGCAGAATCAGTGCCTGGAAGGAGCCTCTGTGCTTTGACATCTTTCATGCAGGCTTTCATGTTGCAGAACCATCAGGTGTTTGGAGGACGGTGGCAGGAGGAAAAATTGGGATGGTGGTTTGGGGCCAGAATGTAAGAGCCTCATGAGTCATTCCGAGAACCTTTGGCTGATGGCAGAAAGCCACTGAACGTGTTTGGGCTGGAGAATCACCCTGTCAGATCCATGGTTAAGAAATAAACTCTCTTCACAGAATAGTGCGCCATTCTCCACATCAGCACTGCAGCTCACTGACGTGTGGTGGGGGACTGCTTAAGGTCTGCAGAGGAGGCCCTTAGCATCCAAGGAAGGGTAGGGTTGACAGCATCCCCCAGAACCTCTCCCACTCTCTCTGGGGAGGTACAAAGTGGGGTGGAGTTCCATCTGCTGTGCCGAGAAGTTTGCTGGGCCTTGGAGTGACTGCCTGCCCCACCTTCAGGAGACCAGGCATTGCTTCCTATTTGATAACTTCTCTGCCTGGTTCACATTACATTTGTACTCCCCCACCTCTTTGAGCCTATTTATTATGTCAATTTGGGCTTCCCTGGTGGCTCATCTGGTAAAGAATCCGCCTGCAATGCAGGAGCCCTGGGTTCAATCCCTGGGTTGGGAAGATCCCCTGGAGGAGGGCATGGCAACCCACTCCAGTATTCTTGCCTGGAAAAGCCCATGGACAGAGGAGCCTGGTGGGCTACAGTCCCTGGGGTTGCAAAGAGTGGGACACGACTGAGCGACTAAGCACACACACGTGTCAACCTCCCTCTTGGTCCATTTGTCCCGCAAGTTCTGCTCCTGAGATTCGTGCTGTTGGCTTGATGTCTTTCTTCTAGTGGTTGTTCTCTGCAGAGGTGCAGTTTGGATCACGAGCTCTGTCTCCCTGACCCGTCCACTCCCCTCTCTGCTGATGTGTATTACTGAGATGGAGGCCTTTGTGTGTCTGCCCTGATGAGTGTGAGGGGAGCGGGGGGAGCTCCCCAGTAGACCACAGAAACCTGGAGCCGCTGCAGCCTCCCCCTTGCTTCTGTTCCTGCCCAGAGCTGTGCCTGTAAACCCTCAGGTTGCTGAGCTCCAGTTCCGGGGCCAGGCCCCCTGCTTCCATCGATCCCCAGCTCGGCCCGGTTCAGGGGGCTCATGCTACACAGAGCTGGGCTGTTGCTTCCTCTTTCTGTGGGACCAGATGGGCTTGGATAGTCCCAAAGCAGTGTGGTGGGGAATGGTGAGACCTGAGCTATAACTTCCAGAACCTTCCGGTGTTCCTTTTTCAGTCTGTTGATGTGATGGATTATATTGGGTGTTTTTTTTTTTGGCTGTACCACTTGTGGGATCTCAGCTCCCCAACCAGGGATTGAACCTGGACCCTTGGCAGTGAGAACTTGGAGTCCTAACTACTGGACTGCCAGGGAATTCCCAATATATTGATTGATTTTTTTTTTTAAAGATTGACTTATTTGTTTATTTTTTGATTGTGGTGGGTCTTTGTGGCTACAAGTGGGCTTTCTCTAGTTGGGGAGAGCAGGGGTTATTCCTTGTTGTGGCTCCTGAGCTCTAGAGCACAGGCTCAGTAGTTGTGGTGAACGGACTTAACTGCTCCATGGTATGTGGGATCTCCCCAGACCAGGGATCAAACATGGCATTAGATCAAACATCTCCTGCATTGGCAGGCAGAGTCTTTATCCCTGAGCCACCAGGGAAGCCCCATTTCTAGCCTTTGATTTAAAGTGAGAAATGTGCAATGCTTTCTTTCACTTGAACACTTAGAGGCCGTTGTAGGGTTATTAAGCGGCCTAATTTCAATATTGTTGTGTCTCAAGAAGTAGGGAAGGAGACAGGGTAACAGTCCTGGTGGAGCCATTGATTAAGTTTTCCATCTACTGTGGGTGTGTGGCATCTCAAAACAATTACAGTAGGAACATCAAAGATCTCTGACTATACAGCATTCTAACAAATAATAATGAAAAAAGTTTGAAATATTGTGAGAATTACCAAAACATGACACTGAAACACAAAGTGAGAGAATGCTGTTGGAGGAATGGTGCAGATAGACTGGTTCTATGCAGGAGGGTTCCTTCGATTTGTTTAAAAAAAAAATAAAAGAAGAACCACCCAGTGGTTCTTTGGGTCTGTGATAACCCAATAAAGTGAAGTGCAATAAAACGAGGTCTGCCTGTAAGCCCATCAAAGGCATTCTTCATTTCTGCTGCAATGCCTTTGATCTCCAGCACTTCTCTCTGGTTCCTTCTCAGGACTTCCATCTCTCTGCTTACACGGTCCATCTGTCCTGTGTCTGTCTTCTCTATCCATTAGCGCTCTTAGCATAGTCATCCGAGTTGTTTTAAATCCCTGGTCTGATCATTCCGACATGCCTTCCACGTCTGGTTCTGATGCTTGCGCCGTCTCTTCGGCTGTGATTTCTGCCTTTTGGTAGACCTTGTGATCTTTCTTAATAGCCAGACACGATGTGCTGGGTAAAAAGGAACAGCCATAAACAGGCCCTCAGTGATAGGTTGGTGAGGTGTGAAGGGTGGGGAAGGGTGGGGCACGGTGTTTCTCTGAGCCTGTGTCTCTGGACTGTGAGCTTCACAAGTATTTCTCAGTTTATTTTTCCTCCTCTTTTAGGAGGCACAGGATGGCTAGGGCAGGTGGAGGTGGGGATTTCCCTTCCCCAGGCAGTCTGGCCCTGATCACGCCCCAGCAGGCCAGGCTCTGGTTACCTAGTTCCCCCTGAGGGCAGGCATTGTTAAGATGCACAGAGGAAAAAAAAAAAGAAAAAAAGAAGCACAGAGGGCTATGGTGTATTTCTTTTTCTTTTAAAAGTTTTTATTGGGCTGTAGTTGATTTACGATGTTGTTATTTTCAGGTGTATAGAAAAGTGAATCAGTTATATATATTTTTATATATATATATCCACTCTTTTTTCCTTTTTAGATTCTTTTCCCATACAGATCATTGCAGAGTATTGAGTACAATTCCCTATGCTAGCCAAGATTGTCTGGCACTACTGGTAAAGAATCTGCCTGCCAATGCAGGAGACACAAAAGACCCGGCTTTGATCCCCGATCCCCTGGAGTAGGAAATGGTAACCCACTCCGGTATTCTTGGGAAATTCCACGGACAGAGGAGCCTGGTGGGCTACAGTCCATGGGGTCACAAAGAAATATGACTGAGTCCAGGGTGCACAATGTGCTACACTTATGTCCTTATCCGTCATCTATTTTATATATTGTAATGTGTATGTGTCAGTCCCAAGAGATATATGTCTGGTGTATTTTAACATGGTTCCTTTTCCCCTCCCACTGCTGGGAGCATGAGGGAGCTTTTCTCTGATATTTACTGTGGGAAATCCTGCAAGACTGTGGGGGCCTGCTCTGATGGCATCCCCCTGGAGATTTTAGCTCTCAGACTTGTCTACATGGAGTGTCTAGGGGATTTGAACATCACGGCTGCGGTTTTTGTCCCAGCACTGGCTCCCACTGAGCCCACTCCGGGCGGCTGCCGCTTCCTGTACTTGCTCGGCTGGGTCTGCAGTCTTGCAGGCAGTGGTTGCCCCGTGTCCCCCCTCCCTCTCTTATTGCAGCCTAGAGAGTTGTTGAATTTTCAGTCTGTTAAGCTTTGACTTACTAGAACACAGGGGCAACTTCCAAGCTCTTTACTTGAGGAACCAGAAATCTGATGTCCCATTCTTTCTTGTAAACATATAATCACAACACATTTTAAAAGATTTAGGGCCTTCCCTGGTGGTCTAGTGGTTATGAGTCTGCACTTCCACTGCAGGGGGCACAGGTTCGATCCCTGGTCAGGGAACTAAGATCCCACATGCCTTGAGGTATGGCCAATAAATAAATAAAATTACTTTAAAAAATAAAAGATTTAAAAATAGCTATTTATGCAGGGTTTGGGGCTTCCCAGGTGGCTCAGTGAGAACGAATCTGCCTGCTAATACAGCAAACTCAAGAGACATGGGTTTGATCCCTGGTCCAGGAAGATCCTCTGGAGAAGGGAATAGTGACCCACTCCAATATTCTTGCCTGGGAAATCCCATGGACAGAGGAACCTGGCAGGCTACAGTCCCGGGGGTCACAAAGAGTTAGACACAGCTAAGTGAGTGGGCATGCACACACACATAAGCAGGACTTATCACACACATACACAGTCTTAAAGCTCTAATAAGGACACTATAGGCAACATTTTAAAGAAAAACTACTTCAGTGCTAGGACATTTCTTTTAAAAAGACAGTTGACATTAATTTCCCTCAAATCCCTGATCTTCATCCCCTGATTAAGAATAAGAATAAAAGTCATAGCAATTTGTCCTGTGCACTGAGCACTCACTGTGTTCCACTTACTGCCCTGGATGTTTCAGCCATTATTGCTATTCCTCACCAACAACCTGCCTACAAGGAATTCTTTAATCAGTTTCATAGATTAAGAAATTGAGGCTCATAAAGGTTGGGCACTTTGTCTAAGGTCACACAATAAGTGATTTAATAGCCTGGTGATAATAAGATTTTAAATCACTGCGGGCAAACCTAAACTGTCAGAGTCCTGGCAGACCATGCGGTTAGTGAAGTCCTGCTGGCTTAGTGGGCAAGTAACTTTTGCAAACACGGATAGTTTGTGTGTGTGTGCACGCATGCACGCCCACGTATATGTTGGACCACCATGTCATTGTCTCGTGTTCACAGTCCTGCTCTGACACATGCTGTCCCAACCTATCTCATCAGAACCTCTGAGGTGCATCCTATCCCCTCACTCAGCAAGCCCCTCAGTATTGCATCCTCTACAGAAGGCTGCCTGCTTTTAGGTGGCGTTAACGAATCACCAGTAGATTTACAACCACTTGAATCTTTTATTAGGCTTATAGTTGTTTGGTTTTAATTTTTCACTAACCCTCTGTTTAACCATCCTAAAATCAAATTGTCTTTTCTCAACCCAAATAAGCTATTTCCTTAGATCCAAGAGCTTTCAAGCTTTGAAGATAAAAGGATGGGCTGTTTTGCAGCCCAAAACTTTCCATGACAAGTTGCTGGGACAGGAACTTGAATTTGCAATCCTTCACGTGTGGGATGGAGTTCAGGCTAGAGGGGATTCGAAAGTGGCACGCCTTCCTGCCGCAAACAGTGAGGGGCACACCACTGCTCTGTTGTTCCCACAGTTAGAAGTGAGCACACCCTGGGACACCAGCTCTACAGGAATTCGGATGGAGAAGGCTACTGAGAGGCTGGACTGTGGCTGGCACCTTGAAGGGCAAGAGTAGCATCAGCCGGAAACTGGGCAACTCGTGTGTTGTCAACAAGGCCAAACAATGAAAGGCCTCTTGTAGAAGAACTTGATTAAATACAAATTTAATATATTACTGTTTTATCTTCTCAATGAAACCCTAGAAGCAATCATCCCCACATTTGTCATGCTCAACAGAGCCTTAAGAGAGGTGAACAGAGAGCACTAAACATCATCTATTAGAAAACTGCATTTCGCAATAGTAAGGAAAAGGAAGCAACATTAGCCAGCAAAGGACACTGTTGTTTCCCCAGATGATTTCCATGCTCCATCAACACTAATGGTTATGAGGGGAGAAAAAAGACAAAGTTAAAAGCTTTTAAAATTTAAGATATAATGGAATTGTTGCTTCTTGTGAAATTCTGTTTCAAGTCTATTTATTCCGAAGTTGGGTCAGAATGTCACCTTCAGGTTATGGCACACGGTGAACTCTAATACTGCACCCCTTCTTAGCTAGGAGGCAGAGATATTGAGAAAGTCTTTTAACCCTGAACATATTCAAGTCTTTGAGAGTTACGGAACACAAGCAAAAATTAACCAGTTCACAGTTGAGCCGTTTTAAAAAAAAGGCCCCTTGGGCTCCATCTACCAGTTTGGCATTAACACAGGTCTGTGGGTGACAGGGGACCGAGGGTGAGGCCAACATCACACTGCCTCCAGATGGAAGCCTAGAGGTGATGCTTGGAAACTCACGCACTTGAACTTTGCTCCCGTGACTTTCCAAGGGGCCCCAGGACTTTGGGTCGGTAAGCATTTACAAACGTCCAGTGAAGCTGGAGGGCTGTGTGAAGCTGCCGGGGCCTGTGAATAGCACAGAGAGCGCTTCTATTCTGTTAGGAAGCATCGCACCCAGTGCCTGATGAACCTGATTATTATGATAATTAATATAATGATTACCCCCTGCTGAAAAGCATTTATTCAGCTAATGACTACCTCAAACAGTTCACGGGTGTTCTAAAGACACAACAGGTGGTCCCGGGCAGATCCGCCCAAAGGTGGAGAGTAGGGGTGCTCTGGCCAGACTCTTGGGGGCCATGCCCTGCCTCCCCTGCCACTTCCGGGCTGTATGACCACATCAGGCTAACCCCCTGGGACTGGGTTTTAATAGTCTGTAAGATAAGAACAATACCTTTGCAGGTGGGTGTGAGAGTTATCTGAGTTGGCAAGTGCAGAGCATTTACTCAGTGTCTGGCACACGGTAACTTCCCCTTTCACCTGTGTCTTATTTTCTCCTCCTCCTCCTTTTTTTTTTTAATTGCTATTTATTTATTTGGCCAGCACTGTGAGCACCCCACTCCAGTATTCTTGTCTGGAAAATCCCATGGACAGAGGAGCCTGGTGGGCTGTAGTCCATGGGATCTCGAAGAGTCAAGACACGACTGAGCGACTTCACTTTCACTTTTCACTTTCATGAATTGGAGAAGGCAATGGCGACCCAATCCAGTGTTCTTGCCTGGAGAATCCCAGGGACGGGGGAGCCTGGTGGGCTGCCATCTACGGGGTCGCACAGAGTTGGACATGACTGAAGTGACTTAGCAGCAGCAGCAGTGAGACATCTGTGATCTTAGTTCCCTGACCAGGGATTGAACCAGTGCCCCCTGCATTGAAAGCTTGGGGGCTTAATCACTGGACCACCAGGGAAGACCGCCCTCCTTTCTTGATTATATTTAAAATGATGTAATGTAGATAGCATATTAAAAAGCAGAGACATTACTTTGTCAACAAAGGTCCATCTAGTCAAGGCTATGGTTTTTCCAGTGGTCATGTATGGATGTGAGAGTTGGACTGTGAAGAAAGCTGAGTGCCGAAGAATTGATGCTTTTGAACTGTGGTGTTGAAGAAGACTCTTGAGAGTCCCCTTGGACTGCAAGGAGATCCAACCAGTCCATTCTGAAGGAGATCAGCCCTGGGATTTCTTTGGAAGGAATGATGCTAAAGCTGAAACTCCAGTACTTTGGCCACCTCATGCGAAGAGTTGACTCATTGGAAAAGACTCTGATGCTGGGAGGGATTGGGGGCAGGAGGAGAAGGGGACGACAGAGGATGAGATGGCTGGATGGCATCACCGACTCGAAGGACGTGAGTTTGAGTGAACTCCGGGAGTTGGTGATGGACAGGGAGGCCTGGCGTGCTGCGATTCATGGGGTTGCAAAGAGTCGGACATGACTGAGCGACTGAACTGAACTGAACTGAATGTGATATTGGAAAAGACCCTGGTACTGGGAAAGATTGAGGGCAGGAGGAGAAGGGGGCGACAGAGGATGAGATGGTTAGGTAGCATCACTGACTCAATGGATATGTGTTTGAACAAACTCCGGGAGATGGTGAAGGACAGGAAAGCCTGGTGTGCTGCAGTTCATGGGGTTGCAGAGTTTGACACGACTCAGTGACTGAACAGCAACAATTACAATGTGACATAACTCCGAAAATCAGATTCTGCCCTGTCTCCAGGGTTTGTTGTTGTTGTTGCTATTGTTGTTTTAATACCTTTTCTGAATGAATTTTGTAAAGTCTGTCATCTTGTTCATGTTTAGCCACTAAAACTCTTTAGCTCACCGGTCAGTTAATGAATGGACAGAGATTTCCTTAAATTTCTATAACCAATAAATCTCTCATTCGTTGCCAAGGGCTCCTTGTGCCTGGAGGGGCTCATCTTCAACACTCAGCCAGGAAGTTGACAGGTATGCCTTAGCTGTCAATTCCTGGTTGTGCAGCGCATCAAGGTCGGTGAGAGGTGAGAGCTTCGGGCCTTTTGAGGTCTTTTGTGAGCATTTACATAGCCCTGGCGTGCTGCAGTCCATGGGGTCACAAAGAGTCGGACACGACTGAGCGACTGAACAGCAACAACACACACAGCTCTGGGCACACTCATAGCCCTTCAGGTCCACATGGCCTTCGAGATTCCCAGGAAAATGTCGAAGTTTTTCAAAGCCCGTTTGGAAATTCATTCCTCAGCCTTTCCCTTTAAGCTTTGTGGTCAGCTAATTGTTTGTCCCAACTGTTGTTCACTGCCTCAGGTGGCCACAAAGCACCCAGCTGCAAAATTAAACTGCTGCCTTTAATTTCTTTTTTTGACAACCACTGTCTGCGACACCCACCCCCGCCACCCTGCCCCGGGGAAAAGGCTTTTTGCAAGGAATGAACGCCAAGTCAGGTAAAATAAAGATGGCTTTGCAGGTGGACACTTGCAGGGAACTACCAGAGAGGTCAGATACTGATGGTTCCCTGGAAATGAAGCTTTAAAGGAACTCCAGCGCCATCTCCACCGGTCTGGTGGCTATCAGGTTGCTGGTGTTACTATGACTGGTTTTTCAATGCAACCATGGAGCTGGAAGTGGAAAGACTGGAATATAGCAATTTAAAACCCCATAAATCTCACTGTTTTTACCAAGCTTTAGCCATTGATAAGCTTCCCAGATGACTGCAAGCCTTTGGATAATTTCATGACCTCAGGCAAAGTTGGTTTTGACAATTTATGATCAGTTTTTTTGGAAGAGAGGATTTTTGGATCTTCTTAATACCAGTTAGATTTGTGTTCTGGAAGATCACTCTGGCCCTAGTGTGTGGAAGAGTCTGGGGTGTGGGGAAATGCTGGAGTCGGGGAGATGAGTAGGGGGTTTTGCGGCCAACAGGGGACAGACGCTGGCCACCTGCACTGAGGTGTGGTCGTAGTGATAATGCAACAACACGTATGTACTGAATGAGGAGTTTGCTATGTTCTGCGCTCAGTACTTTACAGACTTTTTTGTTCATTGTCATGCCTTTTTTGTTTATTTATTTATCTGGCTATGCCGAGTCTTAGTTGCAGCATGCAGGATCTTTTGTTGCGGCAGGTGAACTCTTAGTTACGCCATGTGGGATCTAGTTCCCTGACCAGGGATCAAACCTGGGCCCCTGCTTTGGGAGCTCAGGGTCTTAGCCACTGGACCACCAGAAAGGTCCCATCATGCCTATTTAAAAGATGGTAAAACTACATTAAGAGGAGTTCAACACCTTACACAAGGTCACACAGCTAAAATGGGGTTAGAGCAACTTTTCGAATCTTCATTCATCTAATTTTAAAATCCTTGCTCAAAATCAGTATCCTCTGTGTCTAGAAGCGGGTTCAGTGACTACAAAATAAAAAAAAAAAAAACTTCACTTAACAAGTATTTATTGATGACCAACTGTTAGAAATTTATATGGGCAAGTCTCCATTTGTGGTAAAATGAATTCAGGTGGGCTGCTCTTGCCTGGGGATGTTGAGACAGGAGAGACTTCACTGTGAATGTCGGGTTGGGCAGAGTTGAGACGCCGGAGAAGGTCCTAGGGCAGAGCTTGTTCACGTCCTCCTAACCCACGGCCAAGGCCATCCATTTCTCAGAGATCTCCCCAGGCAGAAAATGGACATGGTTTGCTAGAGTGTGTTCGTATTTCCTGCTTGCATTAAATCTTCCTTTTCTGGGGAGCTTGCCCGTCTGCCAAGGAAAACACACTGCATGTCAGCATCTCCGCTGTAAATGAGAAGCTCTTTGTTCATGCTCTTCCCGGGGACTGGCTGCTGCTTCACCAGACGGGAATCGTCTTTTCACTTGGTTGCCACATACGGCTGGCTCAACCCAAGCTCTCTTCTCTCTGTCGCGTCTTGTTGCCGCAATCTGTGGTTACAGCTTTTAAAGACTTAATAAACGGGTGTGTTTTCTATCCCCGAGGAATGAAATGAAGATTGTCACTTGGCGTTGTTCTCCGCCATCATGTTTCTGTTGCCGTCTGTAGAAATGGAGCGGAAAATGACTGCAGCTCTTTCGTTGCCCAGCTGTCCACGCCACTTCCAGTCCTTGGGAAGGAAATCCATTGTGTTTGCAAATTCTCTTCAGACATTTGGTTATTTATCTGTTGAAATCGTCCCCCATCCTTTCCTCTGACCAACTCTTGGTTCTGGGCTGGAGAAAGACACCTCTTTTCCCCTTTCAATGAAAAATCAACTGCTATCGTATCCTTTCATTGTGTGCGTGCTAAGTCACTTCCATCGTGTCCGACTCTTGTGACCCTATGCACTGGAGCCCTCCAGGCTCCTCTGTCCATGGGATTCTGCAGGCAAGAACACTGGAGTGGGGTTCCATGCCCTCCTCCACGGGATCTTCCCAACCTGAGGATCGAACCCATGGCTCTTAAGTCTCCTGCATTGGTAGGCGGGTTCTTTACCATTAGCACTTTGTCACAGGACATTCATGAAACAGATACGCTTATGCCTGTATGTCGCGCAACTGTATGTTGTTTTCAAAAATTATTTCTTGACTATGCCTAAGCAATGGCACCCCACTGCAGTACTCTTGCCTGGAAAATCCCATGGACGGAGGAGCCTAGTAGGCTGCAGTCCATGGGGTCGCTAAGAGTCGGACACGACTGAGCGACTTCACTTTGACTTTTCACTTTCATGCATTGGAGGAGGAAATGGCAACCCACTCCAGTATTCTTGCCTGGAGAATCCCAGGGACAGTGGGGCCTGGTGGGCTGCCATCTATAGGGTTGCACAGAGTCGGACATGACTGAATCGACTTAGCAGCAGCAGCAGCAGCCGGAGCTTAACTGTGTACTGAACACAAGGCTTACAGTTCCAGGGCAAGGAAGCTGTTTTAATCATATTTTTGCAGTTTAGGACAAAGAACTTAAATATCTTTATCTTATTTATTTAATTTTGGCTACGCTGGGTCTTCATCGCTGTGACTTCTCCCCCAGGGCAGAAATGGTAGGTCCATAGCAACATCTCATTATAACTTTATTTATCTCACTCATTCTAAGGATTGAATTTCTCTGCAGTTCATTCACAAGAGAGATTGTCAAAAGAGCAAACAGGAATAATTTCCAAAGAGGTGGGGGACGTCGCTGAGCAGGGGATTTGCCAATTGTGTTCGATTGCTAGGGCTGCCATAACGAGGGACCACAGACTGGGTGACAAGCAGACATTCATTTTCTCATGGTTCTGGAGGCTGAAATGCAAGATCCAGGTGTCAGCAGATCTGATTTCTCCTGTGGCTTCTTCCCTTGGCTTCTCATAAGGGCACCAGTCATATTGGATTAGGACCCAAAATGGTGATCTCAGTATCTTAATTAAGCTCTTTAAAGGTCCTGCATCCAATACAGTCACATTCCGAGGTACTGGGAGTTAGGACTTCAATATAGGAATTTGGGTAAAAGTGAAAGTCGCTCAGTTGTGTCCGACTCTTTGCGACCCCATGGACTATACAGTCCACGGAATTCTCCCGGCCAGAATACTAGAGTGGGTAGCCATTCCCTTCTCCAGGGAATCTTCCCAACTCAAGGATCAAACCTAGGTCTCCCAAATTGCAGGTGGATTCTTTACTAGCTGAGTGGATCTTCCCAACCCAGGAATTGAAGCGGGGTCTCCTGCATTGCAGGCAGGTTCTTTACCAACCGAGATATCAGGGGAAGCACAGGAATTTGGGGAGGGGGGGACACGGTTTAGCCTGGTTTCAATCCCTGGGTTGGGAAGATCCCCTGGAGGAGGGCATGGCCACCCACTCCAGGATTCTTGCCTGGAGAATCCCATGGACAGAGGACCCTGGTGGGCTACAGTCCATGGGGTCTCAAAGAGTCGGATGTGATTGAGCAACGAAGCACTGCACACTTTAGCCCAGAACACTGATGCTGTATATCCTCCTCCCTGGTCTCAGAGACATAGCTCCTCTCTTGGAGCTGTTGCCATCCTCATTTGGGCTTGTTGACACCCTTGGCTTCCCAAGAGAAGGAAGGATCATGTGTCCATACCTGGGTGACTCAAGCCCTCTTGCAGGGATTCTTTGAGGGGCCTTCCACAAGAAGGCCTTCTTGATTTCTAACTTTATGGAGGCTAAGGGCCCAGTGAGGTGGCCTGACTTGTCACGGTCACACAGTGACTCTCGGGAGCTGGGGTGCAGGGTCTCCTGGGGTCTCTGAGGGAGGGCATCACTGTGCTTCCAGGGAGGTTTGCTGCCTCTGATCCCATCAGTAGAAAGATGACAGCCTTGTTCACTCCATGTCCTCTAGGGGGAGCTTGTGAGAAGGGCCCGCAGAGCTCTACAAAAACTAAGGAACAGTGGTCTTCAAGAGAAACATTTTTTGAAAGCAAAGGACCTTTTGGGAAACTGAATCTCCAGGTGACTCAGTGTGAGGTGGTGGAAAGTGCTTGAACCATGATCAAAACAGCTGGTTTGTGTCCTGGCTTTACAAGAACCGTTTGTTCGGCCTTATGAAAGTCAGTTCTGTCCAGAGAACTCAGATTATCAATAAGAAGAAGCTGTTTCAAAGTTTTTTGATGGAACAATTTCTCAGAGTCCACATGGTGGAAACCTTGGTCAGAAACCCAGTGCATAAAATAGACCAAGAGGGAGGTGAACTGGTTGAAAACAGAGACAGGGCTCCACTCCCTCTGAACACCTTCCCAAACCCGCTCTTCCTGGGACCCTCAGGGTCCCGCACAGTTTGAGAATCTCTGTAGGTCTCAACATCACCGTATTTCTTACCAGGAGATGGCCTCTTACCTTGCTTCTAAGCTGCATTATCTGGAGGAAAAGTTAGCATTAATCGAACTAGTTTGTCGACTTGTTGAAGAAAAATGCCTGAGAATTCAGCTGCTATAGAAACCTTCAATCCACATACCTTCTTTGACCTTGGTTTAGGACAAGTGCCATCTGAATCCATGCCCAGACACCTTCCTCACCCTCCCTGTCCTGAGGAGTTCGATCCTAGACCAGCATGAAAAATGTGGATTCTCACTTCCCCCAGACACTCTGGTGAGACCTTTAAATTAACAAAGCATAAAATACTTGTGGCTGATTCCCGTTGATGTACGGCAGAAAACAACACAACATTGTAAAGTAATTATCCTCCAATTAAAAATATATAAATTAAAAAAAAAAGCATTGGAAAACAGAACAATTAGGAAAAAAAAAAAAACCTAAATGAGGATTAACTCAAATAGAGATGTTCACTTCCAATATGGTGGACTAGCTTATATCATATTAGCCCCCACCTTGAGATAACTAAGGATCAAACCCACCTCTCTTGAGGCTAGAAAAACCAGGTAAAATATTTTTTACAAACTCTTTTGAAGGTATCAGAGAGCTCCCAAGGGTGCTGTGACTTGAGGGGCCAAAATCAAGAAGAGGGTATTATAGAGAGGGTAGCCTTCCCGTCCCCTACCCCACAAGGCATTTGCCAATTTCTATGTGCCAGATGAGGGGCTGAGGAATTGGTTAGAACTTTCAGTCTACTGAAAAGAGACTGGAGAAACAAACATTTGAGTTCAGGTTCTGCCAAGAAGGAGAGGGGGCTTAGGAAACACTCCAGGGCTTTGGTGGGACAACAGAGGGGTTACTGCCTGCCATAAGGGTGAACCAGGAATGGAATAGCCTTCACAGACTGAAACTGGCTTTGAATCAGCTCATCCAGGACGGATTAAGATAATCTACCCCTGGCCGAAGTGCCTACTCAAAGCAAAAGTAAATCTCTAGAGTCAGGCAGATAACGTCATTTAAAAGCTCAGATTATCTCTATAATTTTATATGCAGCCTTTCCAGTTTTCAAAACAGGCAGACAAATAGGTCTGAGATCCAGGTGAAGAAATGGCTGGGATGCCATTTCAGGATTTCTGTAGTTCTGTGTTTCTCTGTGTGTGAAGTTTTCTTAGTAGGGGAGCTGTTTGAAAACAAGTCCCCCCATCACCGCCACCCCCACCCTGTGATGCGAATAATGACGGAAGCTGAGGGCCATGTGGGCCGTGCGTACACTCTCTCGTTGGCTAGGGGATTTGACCTAAATCAACCTGACTGTGAACCACAAAGGGGCAAGAACTGGGCCCAGAGGATGGAAAGGAGCATCCCCCAGAGCAGACAGGACTAGGTGACAGTGAGACCCCTGGTGGGTATGGACTGGCTAGTTACACCTCCGAGTTGACAGGAGGCCCAGACAGAAGTCTAGACGATTCCCTTCTTGGTCCCATAGCCTGTGAGGAGGAGGTGTGCAGGCAGAGGGGCAAAGGGGGAGGATGCAGCCAGGCGCTGAGTAGAAGGGAGACCTGGGCAGTGGGTCTGCGGACTCAAAGGCCCGGAGGTCAGTGTGGGCTTGGCTGCTTCAGGAAGGCCTGGGTGAGTGGGACGTAGGAACAGGAATGCGTGGTGAAAGCCGAGATTGGTGAGGGTCCTGCAGAAGCTGGTGTAGGCTTCAGAACAATCCAGCGCAGGGCTGACTGTTTACAGACATGGAGTCAGACCGCCTGGGTCCAATTCTGGGCTCTGCCTCTCATGAATCTCCGATTTGGGGCAAGAACCCTAACATCTCTGGACCTCAGTTTCCTCGTCTATAAAATGGGACTGAATGATCATAGTGCTGGTCCATGGTGGGGACTAGGTGAGAGGCGTGTGCATAGCACTTGGAGCAGTGTCCGCCGAGAGGTCAGCCTAATGCCGCCTGGGCTTGGGAACCCGGAGGGTGAGAGACAGCATGTGTTTTGGAGAAGTTTCTGTGACTTGCCTGAGGTCACACAGGGTGGGGGACAGGGCCAGGATTCCATCCAAGGAGTCCTGACAAGTGAGGCCTGTCCTTTCCACAGCAGAAGCCAATTTCCTGGGGTCTCGGATCTTCTGGTCAGAAGGACCAAGGGGAGTGCCTTGGGGGGACCGTCTGCCTCTGGGCAGAAGGAGCTCCACCTGCGAGACCAGACAGGGGCCTGGAGGCTAAGAGGTTACCCGCACGGCCGGGGAGAGGAGACTGGGCCTGCCCTTTCTGCTCAGGACCGCAGAGAACTTGCTGCCCCCAAACAGCACGCCAGGCTTTGTAGAGCGCTCTTACAGCTCTGCTAGGATCAGCAACCTGCTTCCTCCAACAGCTCTGGGTCAGAGGCATCAAAGGGGCGCTGCTCCCCTATTGGTACCATGGTTACCCGGGTTGAAGGCACAAAGAGACCAGAAACCCCGGGGCAGGGCTGGAGGCATTGGCGGGGCAGGACCAGGTTCACGCAGGCTCTGAGGCTCCTCCAGACCTCTCCAGGGCCGGGAGCCCATGTGTGGAGAAGCCCCTAACCCAGCTTTCTGTTCATGAAGCCAGACTTCCACACTCATGTGGATTTTGCACCGCCAAGCTCCACGGCCGAAATCGCACCAGGCTCTTTCATCTGGACGCGGGGCCTCTCTGTCGCGGCCCACCTGCCACGGTGCCTGCACACAGGTTGTCATGACAATCTTCTTCACGAGGAGCCATTTCTGGAGACGGAGCAGGAAAGAAACAGGGGGAACATTGCTTATTAACGTCAGGCCTGGTGGGTCTCAGGACTTCAGAGCTGTTAATACATGTCATGATGGTCTCTCATGAGAAACCAAGGCATCTGTTCCTCTCCTAATGGGGTCCTGGGAGCTCGGCTGTTAGGCTGTAGCCAAGCAGGGCCTCTGAAGTCCACCAGACACGGCTAATCACAGGCCTGACAGTGATGGTAACTGAATGAGAGCCTCAAAGCCAGGTTTCCTCTGGCATGATCCCTTGGAGAGACGGGGTAACTGTTCAGGCCTCCTAGGACACAACACACTTCTGGCGGCTGGTCAGAGCTGCCCTAACAACAAGCCCATTTCCGCACCTCTGCCACTGGCCTTCATTTGTATCCAGGATGTCCACTGATTCTTACAAACAATCTTCAAAACAAGAAGTCAACAGTCCATTTCACAGACCTCTCACTGACGGGAAGGGACTCCCCCTTCGCAGGCAGATCTCAGCGTGTCCTGCAGAAGAGCCTGACCCCAGGCCCTATTTGGAGCTGTCATGGTGAAAATCACAAACTGAGTAAGGTTTATATTTTTCCCTGTTTTTTTGTTTTTTTTTTTCTCATCATTAAATAAATGCAAGTTCATTGTGGTAAATCTGAAGGAAAAAAAAAATGCAGAAACATCAAAAATCATCCACAATCCACCATCCACAATCCTAATGCCTGGATTTAATCCCAATACTGAGGAAGGATGGATGGGATTTTAATTGCTTTGTCCTTGTCCACCCAGGTTGGCAATGGATGTGATCAGGGCGGTGGAGGGGGGTGGCTCTGGAGTTGGCCCGAGGGCCGGTCTGGACACAGTTGTGTCTTAACGACCCTTCCTGTGGCCAGCAGAGCCACGCTGGGAAAGTGGAAATAACCAGCAGTGGAGCAATGACAGAGGTCTCAGATACTCATGATGGTTTTCGAGTCCTGGTCCTTCAAACAACAATGCTGGTTCAGCATCCCCCATGGGCCCTTACTATGATGGGTGCTTGGGACACAGCCGTGAAATAAGCAGAGATCCCAGCCCTGGAGTAGCTTTTATGGGTGTGTGTGGTGGTGGTGGGGGGTTGGCAGAGGAGGGGCAGGCAGTAAATAACACACGAAAGTAAATAGTATGTCATACACGCATGCCAAGTCGCTTCAGTCATTGTGGCCCCCTGGACTGTAGCCCGCCAGGCTCCTCTGTCCATGGGATTCTCCAAGCAAGGGTACTGGTGTGGGTTGCCATTTCCTTCTCCAGGGGATCTTCCCGACCCAGGGATCCAACCCGCCTCTCTTGAGGCTTCTGCATTGGCAGGGGCGGTTTCTCTGCCACTAGCGTCACCTGGGAAGCCCGAATAGGATGTCAGGAGGCGATAGGTGCTGTGTTACAGAGGATGTGGACGGTAGGGTAATAGGGACGGGAAGGCAGGGGCGGGGCGGCCGCACTCATGGGCTCAGGGACAGTGGGTGGGGTTCCTGCCGACGACGGGGAGGAGTCTGCAGAATGACCACCTGTTCCGGCCGCCTGTGCTTGAGGGGACGTGGGGGTCTCAGAGCTAAACCCGGGAGAGTCCCGACACGGGGAAGAGGAAGTGGGGTCTGGGAGCCGGCCAGGCAGACGCGGGGGACACTTGTTCCAGGAGACCGCTGGACTGAGATTCTCAGCCGGGAGCGATTCTGTCCCCGGGTGACACCTGGCAGTATCTGCAGACATTTTTTGGTCACCAAAGCTGGGGGTGCGGGAGGCTACCACATCCAACGGGCAGAGGCCAGGGATACTGTTAAACTTTCCACAAGACACAGGACAACACCCAGCCTACCACCCCAACACACACACACAACAAAGAATTAGGTACCTGGCCCCAGATGTCCAGAGAGCCACAGCTGAGACACCCTCGGCTGGATGCTTGGTTCTGAGTCCCTCCTGAGACTTCATTTGCCTTCTGCTTCCGTTCCTATTCCCCGGGGGGAGGAATATTCCTCTAACCACATCTCAAGATAAAGACCTCGTCCCTCTTCTTTTTCCAGAAGTACCCCCCACTCCCATCACCGCTTCAGCACAGGGATGGGACACGCCAGCCCTGAGAGGCCAGCAAGGCCTTCTCAGCTGGACGCTGGGCCCTGTTGCCCGGCCTCTGCCCCGTCACTGTCAGACCATCTTCCTGTCCTCCCTGAGAGGTCACCTCCGAGTCATCTTCCAGGAACAGGTGGCTTTGCTGCAGCCTCAGGCAGGAGCAGGAGCCAAATCTGCCTTTGCGACAGGCCTGCCTCATTCAGCAGGAAGTGGTGAGATGGCTGTCGGGCTCTGGCTTTGGTGTCCAGCTCTTTGAGAGAGAGTATATTGTTTGCCTTTTGTTACCCTGGGGCTTTGAGAAGTGAGGACATCTTCCTAACTCTGTAGAAAATCACTGTGGCCAAGTCTCCCTGGGGCTTCCCAGGTGGTGCTGGTGGTGAAGAATCCACCTGCCAATGCAGGAGACGCAAGAGATGCAGGTTGGATTCCTGGGTCGGGAAGATCCCCTGGAGAAGGAAATGGCAACCCACTCTAGTATTCTTGCCTGGAGAATCCCACGGACAGAGGAGCCTGGCGGGCTACAGTCCATGGGGTCGCAAAGAGTTGGACATGACTGAGTGCACACACACACAAGAGGATTAGAAAATATTCAGGTTGCAAATGTCACATTCCCTGGGGACTTAATATGAGTTCGGTGAGGGCTGAGACCTTTTTAATATTCACCAATGAAGCTCAGGCTCCCGTGTCTGCCCAGCCCATCAGAGAGGTTGCTACACTCTTGTCGATGAGTGTCATCAGCAAACTTGGCAACTGGGCCAGCTCCCTCCAGCCTCCCGAAGGATTCAATGAAGGATCCTTCTGGAATAGGGGGAGCCCAGACCCATGTTCCCTTTCAGGAGGCCCCCTTTCTCCGTCATTTCTGTGTCACCAGGGCTGAGCACAGAGCAGACGCTCAGTGAACGCTGGTTGGTTGATCAAAGGAATGAATGGGTGGGTGACGTGGCTTCAGTCAATCTCTGCTCTGCACCCACAGTCAAGGGCCATCCAAGACAGGCAGGCGCACAGCTCTTCACTCGGGCTTGAGGGGTGAGGGGCTCTAGCCTTCTATATATCCTGGGCCAGTCCTCCTCACATATGAAACATCTCGCCGGCTGATGACTCGCTGCCCCCTCACCTCTTTCCACCGCCAGGCTGGAAACTGCCTCTGGTGACGAACGCAGGATGGTACGATTGGCAGGCGGGTTGTGGGTGAGCGTGGCCCTGGTGCCTCTGAGTGCCAGGCTTTTGCTTCCCGTACATTTGGGGCCGAGTGTTTGGAGAGCATCCACCACTTAGCAGAGCAGAGCTGCAGGATTGACGGGCCCGTCCCCGTGCCAGCCGTGCCTTCCTGCCCAAAACGTATGGTGCGTGTCCAAGGGCTCTCAAGGCACCGGAAGCCGTGCCAAGTTGCAATAATTAAGCAGTGAGACCCAAGTGAATGGGTTTGCTGTTGTCTGCGTGTCAGCCAGATGCCTGGGGTGTGAACTGTGGCCCAGCACACCACTCTCCGCATTGCTCTGAACACCACCAGGTTGGAACTCAGAAACAGTGATGAATCGATGGCAGCCTGATGATGGTGATGTGACGCTCGCTCCAAGGGCTCTCGTGTATCACCGCCCTCATCCTGACAGCATCCCGGGGGGTGGGCACTTGGCTGGCCTCTGCCCTCCTCTGTCTGTACAGACAGCCTGGCTCCTTGCTCCAGGCCCTGTCCCTCAGTCACCCCTGTACTTTGGGAGGACCTCTAGGTGCCAGGCCTGGGTTCTTCTTAAGACATCACCTCTTTCACGTTTCCTAACAGCTCTCTGCAGGACCTGCCTTCCCTGGTGGCTCAGTGGTAAAGAGTCCACCTGCCAATGCAGGAGACCCTGATTTGATTCCTGGGTCGGAAAGATCCCCTGCGGAAGGAAATGGCAACCCACTCCAGTATTCTTGCCTGGAGAATTCCCATGGACAGAGGAGCCTGGCGAGCTACAGTCCATGAGCTCACAAAGAGTCAGACACGACTGAGCACCTAAACGACGATAACAACTCTCTGCGTTAAGGTCTTAGGGTCCTCATTTTCCACATGAGAAAAGCCACGTAGGAAGTCACAGGAAGCCAGGTGGCTTGACACGGAAGTCTGCGCCCTCAGCCATCACAACCTACTGCCTCTTTCAAACAAACAAAAGTGGGCATAATAACTTTGTTTGCATTCCTTTCCCTCAGCTCTTGTAACAAAGCACCATGAGGTGGGTGACTTATAGCAGAAACGCACACTCTTCTGGAGACCACAGGTCCGAGACCAAGGTGTGGGCAGGGCTGTGCTCACTCAGAAGCTCTGGAGGACACTCTGTCCTGGGACTTCTGCTCCGCTTCTGAGGTTGCCAGCAGTCCTGGGTGTCCCTTGGCCAACCCTCCATCCTCCTGTGGCATTTTCCATATGCATGTTGGTCTTTACAAGGTCATCTTCTCAGAAGGACACAAGTCATGTCAGATTACTCCTATGACCATGTTGTGATTTAACGAATTATTTTCCTAACAATCCTATTTCCAAATAAGGTCACATTCAGAAGTGCTAGGGATTAGGACTTGAACATATCTATTTTGGGGGGACATAATTCTCTCCATAACAGGTGCTGTAATTGCTTTTATTTGACTTTGACTATAAAACAAGGGGGAAATAACTTTGACTTATAGCTGGGTGGGTGGAACAACATCCTCCTCCTACCAAAAAAAAACCCCCAAAACAACCCTGTTCGTTTACCAGGGTGTCTTTCAAAATATGGTGACTTATCAGACATCAGTTTGAAAACAGAAAGGGATGGCGCATGGACACCCATCAAGGGAGGAGTCAGGGCAGAGACAGGAGGACAGATTGTGGGTGACTTAAATTCATCTTATTAAGGAGTAATGAACATTTTTGTTTCGTAGTACATCCCCAAAGCCTTCTCCCTGAGTTTCCCAGATGGTTCTTGTGATAAAGAACTCAATGCAGGGGACAAAAGAGACGTGAGTTTGATCCCTGGGTCAGGAATATCCCCTGGAGGAGGAAATGGCAGCCCACCGCAGTATTCTTGCCTGGAGAATCCCATGGACAGAGGAGCCTGGTGGGCTACAGTCCATAGGGTCGCAGAGTCACACACGACTGAAGGGACTTAGCACACATACACATCTCCCTGGAGCTAGAAGAAATGGGAAATGCCAAAATAAAGGCATGTTGGAGAGAGCTGTTGAGAGGAGCTGTGGTGCAGATTCCTGGTGGTATGGGTTTCAGATCGCCGAGGGACTGCTGAGAAATATGTATATCAGTGCCCAGGCCCACCCAGACCAATGAAAGGCAAGCCTCGGGGCTGAGAGCCAGGCATCCGTACTCATCTGAAGCAGTCTGGCTGATTTCCCTCCCCAGGGCGGTGGTGTCCCATCCGGGCCCCAAGGCTGTCACTCTCGTCTGAAGGCAGGGAAGAGGCAGTGGCGGGTGGGGTGGGAAGAGCCGGGCATGTCGTCGCCTGTGCTGAGCCCGCTGGGCACTTTCTGTCTATCCAGGGCCGGCCAAGGTGGTCCTTTCTAGTGTGCTCCATTTCTTAGCCCTATTTCCTCTGGTCTTTGGGGTGAAACAGAATTTTTGAGAAAGTCATTTTGATGAGTCCATTTTGGAGGGCTGTTCTATACCAGGAAGACTCATAACAAAATCTAAAAACAGGTTTTTTTACTGCCAAGAAGTTGGTCCAGCAGACCTCCCTGACCTTCAGCCCGTCTCTGAGATGCAAGCGCCCCGTTTCCCAGCAGGGAGTGGGATTGGCATGGCAGGAGATACAGGTGAGGCTGAGCCAAGGGGACAGAGTATCTGTTTCCTTTGTTACTTGGTGATAGAAACAGCTGAAAGCTTAATTTCCACCTATGGGTCAAACCAAGAGTAAGGCAAGCATGTTGGAATGTCCCCGGTGACAAAATGACTGTGTTGAATTGTCACAGACCTTCCTGGGGGAGTCTGTGTCCGCAACACCGGAAGCCACATGGTCTGTGCTGATGGGGGCAAGTTTTGAGAGCTGGGTCTGGGCTTGGGACCCACAGGCAACTGAGAGCAGAGGCTGGTTGGCAGGAGTCTTTGGAAATGAGGTGAAGATGCTCAGGAAGCAGATGTAGGTCGAGGTCAGCCTTCGTGGCTCTGAGGCTATGCATCTGCCAGTGGTCTCCCCATCACACCTGGCAGCTCCTTCGATGACAAATGCCTTGTCGCTGTTTAGTCGCTCAGTCGTGTGCGACTCTGCGGCCCCGTGCTGTATGTAGCCCTCCAGGCTCCTCTGTCCATGGGCAAGTCAGGAAACCAGACAAGAATACTGGAGTGGGTTGCCATTTCTTTCTCTACAAATGCTTTCTAATTTTCCTTTATTCTCCTAAAATTAAATTTATAGGCTTAAAAAAATCAATAAATTACTTTAAAGAGAAACTAGAGGGAAAGTAACTTATAACAAAATATTACACTTAACATATTGTAAATGCTCAGTCACGTCTCTCCCAGAAGATGAAAGAAGGGCCCCGGAAGCTGGCACACAGACATAAATCCCTCTGAATGTGGCATCAGGCAAAGGCTGAATTTTTCCAGTGGTAACAATGAAGGGAGCTGTCGTGGTTGACATATTTCTGAAATTGGGAACAAGCCTTGGTACAATTCTGAAAGAAAAAAAAAAAAAACTTGATCATTGCACACTTGAAAATTTCAATGTATATTTGAGTAGTTCAAAAAATACCAAGTGTAGTTTTTGGTAAATATGTCAAAAGGAGTTAATTTCTAAGCTTCAGTTCAGTTCAGTCACTCAGTTGTGTCCAACTCTTTGCGACCCCACAGACTGCAGCACGCCAGGTCTCCCTGTCCATCACTAAGTCCCGGAGCTTGCTCAAACTCACATCCTTCGAGTCGGTGATGCCATCCAACCATCTTATCCTCTGTCGTCCCCTTCTCCTCCTGCCTTCAATCTTTCCCAGCATCAGGGTCTTTTTCAGCTTAGATAATTATAAACCTCAATACCCCACAGGAACTTGCGGAAACTCTTTGTGGTGTGGGACTATTGGTCACATTTCAGGATGTCTAGCATCATTGGTCTGTAAATGCCAGTCACATCCTCCCCGCCCCCATCCTTGTAACCACAAAAATGCCCACCCACCCCCCTGAGAATGCCAGCCACATTCTGGTCAATGGAAAGTAAGCAGAAGGGGTGGCTGCAGCTTCCAGGAAGTGCTCTTAAAAAGAGGGACTGTCCCCTTCTGGCCTTTCTGTCTCTGTTGCTGGACTAGAGATACGATACCCAAGGAGACCTTGGCAGCCGAAGCACACAGAGCAGAGCTGCAAGATGGAAGTGGCTGGGCCCCTCAAGGTCCCTGTAACTGCCCAGAACTCACCAACTCCATCCTCCGTGGGGACGTGAGACAGACACAAACACTGCCTTGTTTGGGCCACTGAGATTTGGGGTTTTTCACTATTCACGGTGGAGGCTGTGTGTGCTCAGTCGTGTTTGACTCTTTGTGACCCCATGGACTGTAGCCTGCCAGATTCCTCCGTCCATGGGATTCACAGGCAAGAATATTGGAGTAGGTTGTCATTTCCTTCTCCAGGAGATCTTCCCAACCCAGGGATTAAACTTGGGTCTACCTGCATTGCAGGCGGATTCTTTACCATCTGAGCCACCAGGGGTTGAGACCAGTTCAGTTCAGTCAGTTAGTCGTGTCCAACTCTTTCTGACCCCATGGACTGCAGCACGCCAGGCTTCCCTGTCCATCACCAACCCCTGGAGCTTGCTCAAACTCATGTCCACCGAGTCGGTGATGCCATTCAACTATCTCATCCTCTGTCATCCCCTTCTCCTCCTGCCTTCAATCTTTCTCAGCATCAGGGTGTTTTCCAGGGGTTGAGACTAACGTTTACTAATACAGGGTCTCAGTTTAAGCAGCATTCAACCTAGGATCTAATCCTATCAGAAGAATGACCCCACAGGAGGGGCTGAGTTTCCTTCCTGGCAATAAGTTCTTTTCTGCCGTTTATTTTTGGCTGTGCTGGGCCTTTTTGCGGCACACGGGTGCTTTGTTGCTGTGCAAGGGCTTGGGCTTCTCATTGCGGTGGGCTCTCTTGCTGCTAAGCACGGGCTCTGGGCTTCAGTAGTGTGGCGCTCAGGCTTAGTTGCCCTACGACATGTGGGATTCATTCCCTGACCAAGGATCCAACCATGTTCCCTGTATTGCCAGGTGGATTCTTAACCACTGGACTGCCAGAGAAGTCCCAATAGGGCAATAGGAGCTTCCTGTGCTAATGGGGGTCAGTGCCCTTTGCAGACCTGGCGAGGGCCTGTGCCCTTGACTGTTGGTGGTAGCCTCAGGACGACTGCCCTTGTACCACCAGAGCTTCGGCAATCACAGGGGCAGAGCGGGGTGGAGAAGGGGCAGGGTGAGTGCAATCACAGGGCTTCGGAGACCCTGAAAGTATCAGTGAATCAGTTGATCGGAGCCAGGTCCTGCAAAACACTAGCCAAGGGAAACACCCGCAGCCCACTGATGCGGCCTGCGGAGGGCGGGCTACACGAGAATGCTGGCAGAGGCGGGGGCTGTGGGGACTTCCACAAGGCGACACCTCGGAGGGTGCACGGCCAGGCTTGGCCTCCCTGCGGACCATGCCTAAAAGCAGCACACTTTGTCATCACACTCGGCCTAATTGTGTCTGTTTATTAAAGGTTCTACTTAACTCAAGCATCGTTTTTCTCTCCCAGGTGTGCAGACCTCAGGGGCTGTGGGACCCCGCCATCCTGGGGATGCGGGCAGGAGGGTTTAATGACTCACGGAGACACGGGCTTGGCAACTTCCTTTGTTTCTTTCCCTGTGAAGAACAAGACACCCCACGTGGAAACGCCCAGGTGTTTTATGAATGGAGGCTCTAGAAAATCATCAGAACGTCTGATGTTCTCAGCCTGGGGGACTTATAGGAACCCTGAAACTGAATTCAAGGGTGAGGTTTCAAAAGAAGGAAATGGGCAGGGGTGATGGGGAGTAAGCTTTGCAAGCAGGCTGGCTTGGGTAGCACCTTGGTGGCTCTGCGTCAAGGGCAACGGGGCTGCACGGGGCTGTCTTGAGCAGGTTGGGGACTTTTCAGGAAACCACTGGCTCTGCCTCAGGTCTCTGACCGGGCGATTTCAAGATTAACCTGCCATCTGGGCTAATGCAGAAACCTGTGGATTCCCCTGCAGAAAAACTCAGCTGGGGTTTCAGACTTCAGAAATCTATTTTCATAGTTAGAAAAAAAAAAAAAAAAAAACCTGTTCTTATAGAGCTGATATTCCTCTCCCAGTCCTTCCTTTCCACCCCCCAGAGCCCAAGAGAGCACCCAGTCTCTCAGGGAGTAGTCCCTTGGAAGGTTATACACTAGCCTTCCTGAGCCCGTGGAGGTAAACCCTAGAGAGGAGAGCTTTCTGCCCCTTTGGAAATGTCTTTTCTTTGAGTTAAAACATCCAGGAGCTGCTTGCAGGTTGCCTGGGACACCAAATGGCTTAACAACCCTGATGAGTATAACACGGTGATAAAAGGAACACGGACCCTGGAGATGCCCTCTGAGCTGGGCAGGAGAGTCAACCCTCACGCTGTTCAGCCTCGTGCTGGGTGGGAGGGTGTGACCGAGACCAGGCCAGGCCCCTGAACGCAGTCAGGACCCTGGTGGGGGGAGTGATGGACTTCCGTATCTTTTATAATTCCAAGGATCCTCAAAACTGGCAGGTGTTCCCAGGTATATGGCACGCGTGAGCCTGCTGTCTCCTCACTCCCCTACACAAGTTCTCTTATTCACCTGACTTCACATGGACGGAAGGGAAGCGAGAAAGAATCTCAGTTCTAGCAACGACAAGCCAGCCACCTACCTCTGATTCTCAATGTCTTCAGGTGAAAATGAGGGTGTTTGACTAGGGGTTCTGCGGCTCCCCTTCCAGTTCTAAACATTTCATGACCCCAGGGTTTTCTCAGATTGAGTTTTTGAAGCAATCAGATGTTGACAAAGTCAAGTAGAGTGATGGGCACTGGAGAGAGCAAGTTAAGATTGTGTCCTTGCCTCCTGGGAGCCCAATGCGGAAACAGTTGTAGACGTGAATTCTCAGAATACAGGGCAGTACAGGGGGAGAAGGGGATGACGACAGAGGCTGAGATGGTTGGATGGCATCGCCAACTCAATGGACAAGAGTTTGAGCAACTCCGGGAGATGGTGAAGGACTGGGAAGCCAGGCGTGCTGCAGTCCATGGGGTCGCAAAGAGTCGGACACGACTGAGTGACTGAACAAGAGAAGACGGCAGACTCACATCTGAGTCGCTGGGGGAGCCCTAAAAGGGATGCTGAGGTCCGTGCTGGGTCTAGCAGGATGTCAGGCATCCTTGAAGTGGTGAGCACTGCAGACAGGGAAACCTGGGTAGAGCCTGGAGATGGGAACCAAGCAGGAGTGTCAGGGTGAGCTCCTGACACCAGGTTCAGCATGGGGGGTTTTCCCTGCACCAGGCAGTTCTCTGACACCAGCCTGGTGTCCCCCCACCTCTGCCCATTCAACCCAATTCTGAAACTCTCCCTGGGGGAGCATCACATTCTATGAGTCCAGGGCTCAGCCTCACAAGACCCCCAATTTCAGACACCAATCACTAGCCCTGTGCTTCTGACCAACTGACTCTAAATCGGTGGTTCTCACGACCCCTACCTGGGCTTCAATTAATTTTCTAGAGGGGCTCACGGAACTCAGGAAACCAGGTGACTGATGAGGTGACTGGTCTAGCACAAAGGGTAAGCGTCAATAGCCAGAAGCGATACCTGGGTGAGGTTTCCAACCAAGGAGCTTTGGCCCCGTGGGGTCTGAGCCCCAGCACGGCAGCTTGTAGATCCATTCCCCAGCTCTCCAAACAAATGCCATCCTTTTAAAAAAAAGGCTTATTTTTATTTATTGATTTGGCTGCGCTGGTCTCAGTCGAGGCACACAGGAACTTCAGTGCCGGCAAGACGATCTTTAGTTTCAGTTTGTAAATTCCACTTGAGAGCAGTGAGCTCTCAGTTGCAACATGTGGGATCCAGCCCCACTTTCCTTGGCCATGGGGAGTGGATTCCACCTCCAGCCTCTGTCCCCTCCCGGGAGGTCTGGGGGTGGGACTATAAATCCCAACCCTCTCATCCTGCAGTTAGGTCTTCTGGTGAGCGGCCCCCACCACCCTCGGAGACTTGGGGGCTTTCCAGAAGTCACCTCAGTAACATCACAAAAACCACCTTTACTTCTCTCAACACTTAGGAAATTCCAAGTGTTTGAGAACTCTGCCAGGAAGATGGGGACAGGGTAACCAGACAGGACAGACAGGGATCAGATACATATTTCTTGCTACAAATGACAACATCACCTTGGGGTTCTGAGAATAGCCCACTAAGACCACAACGAGGGAAATACCAGACCGCCAGGTTGAGTATAGCAGGGCTTCGCACTCTGTAGCAAAGTGACAGGGTCAGATTTGTACCTAAGATTGTTGTATGGGCGGTATAGGAGCCGTTTTGGAGGAAGCAAGACTGAAAAGCTGGGGAACCATGGATTCATTCAGTTAATCCAGAGGGAAACTGGTGAGACCTGCTCGAAGGCGGTGAGCACGTTAGGGAGGGCTGGATGAGATGTGGAATCTGCAGGATTTGGGTGACTGATGGGATTTAGGGGATGGATGAGCTGGAGGAGTCAGGAGGTTGCCTAGATTGCAGAAGAATAGAGAGTCACCATTAACTCAGAAAAGACAGAGAGGAGAAGAGCAGGTTAGGGGTATGAGAAGAGCAGGTTAGGGGTATAAGTGTGGGCAGCATGCCTCCCTGATTTGAGGTCTGGAGGGCGGGGAGGCATCCAGCAGAGAGTAGAGAGCTCATGACTGGATGTTGGGACACCAGTGGGGAAGAAAGTCACAGATTTAGGGACAGAATCATTGGAAAAGACTCTGATGCTGGGAAAAATTGAGGGCAGCAGAGGAGGAGATGGTTGGATGGCATCACAGACTCAATGGACATGAGTTTGAGCAAGCTCCGGGAGACAGTGAAGGCCCAGGAAGCCTGGCATGCTGCAGTTCATGGGGTCACAAAGAGTGGGACACGACTGAGCGACTAACTTTTTCACTCACTCAGAAACCTACAGAAAAGTTGAAAGAACAGTACAATGAATATATCTTACACTTGGATTCACCAGCTGACATTTTGCTATATTTTCCCAGAGAAACCCCTCCAAGAGGTACATAAGCCCATTTCTGGTAATGCTAACTTTGATGACAAATAATGATAACCAGGTCTTTCCACGAAAAGGCACTGCTTACATTCTGTAGTTAATGAGAAGCTTGTGGGGTGCTGCTTTAAGATCCTGGCACTATTCTGTTCCCCAACAATCTTCATGTTAGCATCCACTGATCCACTGATGATCCTTGCCCGAGTCCCATAGTACATCGGTGGGTTGCAAAATTCAAGCCCTTTGTTTTGCTTTTTGGTATCACTTTGGATTATAGATTTTTAATTCAATGTGTTATATGGGTTAATTGGCATCATAATTGGTTTTGGTGGATTCATTGCCCCAAATTTGATCAGTGGGAGTTCCACCAAGCTGGCTCCTGTGTACTTTCGACACATCTCTGTTAAGTGAGCCCTGATTCATGGTCCAGGCTCACCTTGCTTTTTTTTTTCTCCCAATAGCAAGAAACAGCTGGACCTGGCTATTTCTCTAAGGAGCTCTGGCACCTGTTAATAGGAATGGTATTTAGAAAACAAAACGTGTGTGCTAGTGTGTTTATTACTATTGAGATGTCATAGCTTCTAGACCTTTCATGTAATTAAAAAAAATGACTACAGTGATAAACTAGAAGCTTGTTGAGGGGTTAAGGTGTTTGTATGCATCACTTAATTTCATCCTTACAGCAACCCTGTGAGGTAGAAACTACTGCTTTTGTTTCTCTGCATTTGAGTAAACCAGCTTTAAACATATTAAATAAGTTACTTGAAGCAGAATCCAAATGCCTGATTGCAGAATTCAGTCTCTGAGGGCCTGAGACCAACTTGGTACTGCTGTAACCTTTATCATCATTGATCTGACAGTAACACTACAAAGACAGGCGTCCCACTGTGCAGAGGGGGAAACCTGAGGCTCAGAGGCGATTTGTGGCCTGAACCAGGTCATCAGCTACTGTGAGACAGAGCCAGATTTTGGTATCACCTTGGATTACAGATTTGTAATTCAATGTGTTAGAGTTATTGCCGTCATTATTGGTTTCGATGGACTCATTGTCCCAGATTTGATCAGTGGGAGCTCCTTCAAGCTGGCTCCTGTGTACTTTCTGTTAAGTGAGCTGGAGGCCCTGCTTCCCCTCCCCACACATGGTCTTCTCCTGCTTGGGCTCTGGGAGGAACATGTCAGGCAAGGTGTGGCTGGGCCTTGTTCATACTCTCCAGAGCTTCCACTTGCTGCCTTCCTGGCATCTCCACCTCCCTCCCATCTCCACCTCCTAGTGCCGTGGATGGGGCTGAATGAAGGAAACAGCCAGGACTGCCCGGGCTGGGAGTGGGGCAGCCAGTGTGGCCCACTGACTGTCTGGATTAGAACCTGCCCATGGAAAACTGATTTCTCTGTGTGCTCGTGGTAGTGGTGGGTTTGCCTCTGCTGAGAAGGACAGTCCGGGAAGAGATGATGCAGCAAAGGCCTGGTTCCTCCTAGGTTGTCTTCTCCAGCTGCTCCAGAGGCCCTGGGGCCCAGATCTGAGACGGGCAGGCTGTGGTTACAGGATTCAGAGCACAACGTGCTGGGGTCAACAGACTCGGGTTTGAATATCACCTCTGTCCTTTATTATTATTATCATCTGTGAGATGTTGGGTTAGTTACTCAGCAAAACCTCCAAGTCTCCAGTAACAGTTTAGTTCAGTTCAGTCGCTCAGTCGTGTCCGAATCTTTGCGACCCCATGAATCGCAGCACGCCAGGCCTCCCTGTCCATCACCATCTCCCGGAGTTCACCCAAACTCATGTCCATCGAGTCAGTGATGCCATCCAGCCATCTCATCCTCTATCGTCCCCTTCTCCTCCTGCCCCCAATCCCTCCCAGCATCAGGGTCTTTTCCAATGAGTCAACTCTTCACATGAGGTGGCCAAAGTATTGGAGTTTCAGCTTTAGCATCAGTCCTTCCAAAGAACAACCAGGACTGATCTCCTTTAGGATGGACCGGTTGGATCTCCTTGCAGTCCAAGGGACTCTCAAGAGTCTTCTCCAACACCACAGTTCAAAAGCATCAATTCTTCGGTGCTCAGCTTTCTTCACAGTCCAACTCTCACATCCATACATGACCACTGGAAAAACCATAGCCTTGACTAGATGGACCTTTGTTGGCAAAGTAATGTCTCTGCTTTTGAATATGCTATCTAGGTTGGTCATAACTTTCCTTCCAAGGAGTAAGCGTCTTTTAATTTCATGGCTGCACTCACCATCTGCAGTGATTTTGGAACCCCCAAAATTAAAGTCTGACACTGTTTTCACTGTTTCCCCATCTATTTCCCAGGAAGTGATGGGACCAGATGCCATGATCTTCATTTTCTGAATGTTGAGCTTTAAGCCAACTTTTTCACTCTCCTCTTTCACTTTCATCAAGAGGCTTTGTAGTTCCTCTTCACTTTCTGCCATAAGGGTGGTGTCATCTGCATATCTGAGGTTATTGATATTTCTCCCGGCAATCTTGATTCCAGCCTGTGCTTCTTCCAGCCCAGCATTTCTCATGATGTACTCTGCATAGAAGTTAAATAAGCAGGGTGACAATATATAGCCTTGACGTATTCCTTTTCCTATTTGGAACCAGTTTGTTGTTCCATGTCCAGTTCTAACTGTTGCTTCCTGACCTGCATATAGGTTTCTCAAGAGGCAGGTCAGGTGGTCTGGTATTCCCATCTCTTTCAGAATTTTCCACAGTTTATTGTGATCCACACAGTCAAAGGCTTTGGCATAGTCAATAAAGCAGAAATAGATGTCTTTCTGGAACTCTCTTGCTTTTTCCGTGATCCAGCAGATGTTGGCAATTTGATCTCTGGTTCCTCTGCCTTTTCTAAAACCAGTTTGAACATCTGGAAGTTCATGGTTCGCGTATTGCTGAAGCCTGGCTTGGAGAATTTTGAGCATTACTTTACTAGAGTGTGAAATGAGTGCAATTGTGTGGTAGTTTGAGCATTCTTTGGCATTGCCTTTCTTTGGGATTGGAATGAAAACTGACCTTTTCCAGTCTTGTGGCCACTGCTGAGTTTTCCAAATTTGCTGGCATATTGAGTGCAGCACTTTCACAGCATCATCTTCCAGGATTTGAAACAACTCAACTGGAATTCCATCACCTCCACTAGCTTTGTTCATAGCGATGCTTTCTAAGGCCCACATGACTTCACATTCCAGGATGTCTGGCTCTAGGTCAGTGATCACACCATTGTGATTATCTGGGTTGTGAAGATCTTTTTTGTACAGTTCTTCTGTGTATTCTTACCACTTCTTTTTAATATCTTCTGCTTCTGTTAGGTCCATACCATTTCTGTCCTTTATCGAGCCCATCTTTGCATGAAATATTCCCTTGGTATCTCTAATTTTCTTGAAGAGATCTCTAGTCTTTCCCATTATGTTGTTTTCCTCTATTTCTTTGCATTAATCGCCGAGGAAAGCTTTCTTATCTCTCCTTGCTATTCTTTGGAACTCTGCATTCAGATGCTTATATTTTTCCTTTTCTCCTTTGCTTTTCGCTTCTCTTCTTTTCACAGCTATTTGTAAGGCCTCCCCAGACAGCCATTTTGCTTTTTTGCATTTCTTTTCCATGGGGATGGTCTTGATCCCTATCTCCTGTACAATGTCACGAACCTCTGTCCATAGTTCATCAGGCACTCTATCTATCAGGTCTAGTCCCTTAAATCTATTTCTCACTTCCACTGTATAACCATAAGGAATTTGATTTAGGTCACACCTGAATGGTCTAGTGGTTTTCCCTATTTTCTTCAATTTAAGTCTGAATTTGGCAATAAGGAGTTCCTGGTCTGAGCCACAGTCAGCTACTGGTCTTGTTTTTGCTGACCGTATAGAGCTTCTCCATCTTTGGCTGCAAAGAATATAATCAATCTGATTTCAGTGTTGACCATCTGGTGATGTCCATGTGTAGAGTCTTCTCTTGTGTTGTTGGAAGAGGGTGTTTGCTATGACCAGTGCGTTCTCTTGGCAAAACTCTATTAGTCTTTGCCCTGCTTCATTCCGTATTCCAAGGCCAAATTTGCCTGTTACCCCAGGTGTTTCTTGACTTCCTACTTTTGCATTCCAGTCCCCTATAATGAAAAGGACATCTTTTTTGGGTGCTAGTTCTAAAAGGTCTTGTAGGTCTTCATAGAACCGTTCAAGTTCAGCTTCTTCAGCATTACTGGTTGGGGCATAGGCTTGGATTACTGTGATATTGAATGGTTTGCCTTGGAAACGAACAGGGATCATTCTGTTGTTTTTGAGATTGCATCCAAGTACTGCATTTCGGACTCTTTTGTTGACCATGATGGCTACTCCATTTCTTCTAAGGGATTCCTGCCCACAGTAGTAGATATAATGGTCATCTGAGTTAAATTCACCCATCCCAGTCCATTTCAGTTCGCTGATTCCTGTATTGTCGACGTTCACTCTTGCCATCTCCTGTTTGACCACTTTCAATTTGCCTTGATTCGTGGACCTGACATTCCAGGTTCCTATGCAATATTGCTCTTTATAGCATCGGACCTTGCTTCTATCACCAGTCACATCCACAACTGGGTATTGTTTTTGCTTTGGCTCCATCCCTTCATTCTTTCTGGAGTTATTTCTCCACTGATGTCCAGTAGCATATTGGGCACCTACCAACCTGGGGAGTTCCTCTTTCAGTATCCTATCATTTTGCCTTTTTATACTGTTCATGGGGTTCTCAAGGCAAGAATACTGAAGTGGTTTGCCATTCCCTTCTCCAGTGGACCACATTCTGTCAGACCTCTCCACCATGACCCGCCCGTCTTGGGTGGCCCCACACGGCATGGCTTAGTTTCATTGAGTTAGACCAGGCTGTGGTCCATGTGATTAGATTGACTAGTTTTCTGTGATTATGGTTTTTGTGTCTGCCCTCTGATGCCTCTCGCAACACCTACCACCTTACTTGGGTGTTTCTTACCTTGGATGTGGGGTATCTCTTCATGGCTGCTCCAGCAAAGCGCAGCCGCTGCTCCTTACCTTGGACGAGGGGTATCTCCTCACAGCTGTCCCTCCGGACCTTGATCATGGAGTAGCTCCTCTCAGCCCTCCTGTGCTGGTGCAGCCACCGCTCCTTGGATGTTGGGTTGCTCCTCTCGGCCGCTGCCCCTGACCTCGGTAACAGTAACGCCATCTAAAAAATGCAGTTCAAGCCCAGCTTCTCCTAGGGAGCTGAACAATGTTTCCAAGGGCAAAGGGTTCCCAGCGGGTCACCGGGAAGTGAGGAGGGCGGAGCTGTGTGAGGGCCACTATTCCTTCTTTCTGGTGGGCTTGTGGATCTCCATGTGGGCTGCGGGGCCAGAAGTGGTCCTCTCCGGCCTGGCCCACTGATGCCCACTGATGTCTCCTATCCTTTCCTGGATCTGCTCTGGACAGTAGCCAGAACGGCATCCTAAAAACACAAATCAGATCATTTTGCCCCCTAATTTCAAGCCTGTGTGAAGGCGAGGGGTCTTTGCTGGCCCCTTGGTTGGAAAGAACCTACTCCAGAAGGTAAATAATTGATCCTACCTGAGGGATGTTCTTCTTTTTTAAAAAATCTATTTATGTATTTATTTGGTTGCCCAGAGTCTTAGTTGTGGCACATGGGATCTGCAATGTGGGATCTAGTTCCCTAACCAGGGGTGGAACCCCTGTGTTGGGAGCTCAGAGTCTCAGCTACTAGATCACCAGGGAAGACCTCTGAGCGGTGTTCTGAACAAGGAATTTCAGATTCAACTCCAAATCACGTCCCTGGAAAGCCTGTGCTACCTGCCCCCCAACTCCCGCCCCTCCTCAACCCCCGCTGCCCCACCTGCCCTGGGTTCTCTGTCACATTATCCTGTTGTTACAGCCTTTCTCACTTCCTGGATTTACCTTGCTCATTCATTCACCAACTGATAACCTGCTACCCACCCTTTGAAACCTAAGTTCATCGGAGTCAGAGCTTGGTCTTGTGTGGCACGGAGCAGGTGCCCAGAAAGCATGTGGGTCCAAGCCCTGCTTCTTTCAGGGAACTACACAATGTCTTAAGGTCTGCTATCTTCCTTCAGGACCTGCTTTAAGACTTGGGGGGGTGGGGGGTTCAGGGAAAAGCAGAAATATAGGGGATGGGACCGGGAGGGGATGCTCTCCCCGGGCCTGGGAGGCGGGATCACCCAGGTCTTGAGCATGACTCGCCCAAGGAGCGGGTGGGTACGCGTGCCAACGCCTCCAGGGGCTTTGGGCTCCCCTGACTGGTCCATGGACTTCTGACCCCCTCCCAGAGTCTGCGCTCCCGGAGCAGGGTGGGTCTCGCCCCTCCTGGCCAGTCTTCACGCCCAGCCCCTCCTCCAAACCTTTATTCATCCAGACCTGGATGACGCACGAACATGTGTGCGAGCGTCCTGACGACCTTGCCGAGCAGCTTGTTTTTCCACCAGCCCCTTTTTGCCCTTTCGACAGAGGTAAAGGCTAAGACGAGATGTATTTACAGTTCGTGCTGAGAAGATCTCTGCTTAGGCAAGCGCCTTTAAACCTGCATTCCCAGGGAGAATAGCAGCTCCGGGTGCCGTTATTTGCCTTAAACAAGGGGAAGCCGTCCTCTGCCGGTCGCAGTCGGTAATGCTACCCACGGGCTGCGCGAACCAGGACCGCCCCCTCCGCGTCCCCCCTGCCCCCAACTCCTCCCACCAGAGGGAGAGGCTGGCCTGGGAAGCTACAGCAATTCTTGAGGTTTAAGAGGCTGAGGTTTTCCCTCTCCTCTTTTCTCTTTGACTCATTTTCTTTCCTTGTGTCGTTCCTCCTCCGCTCCTGCCAATTTCAACTGTTGACACTGAAAGCCTGTTAAAAGTGGACAGTGTGTGTTGGATATAATTTCATCCCAGAAGACAAGAAAAAGGTTGATATCTACAGGAGAGGAAATAGAAAATAATCATTAAACAAATCATTAAACAAGCCAGTCCATCCTAAAAGAAATCAGTCCTGAATATTCATTGGAAGGACTGATGCTGAAGCTGAAACTCCAATACTTTGGCCACCGGATGCAAAGAATGGACTCCTTGGAAAAGACCCTGAGGCTGGGAAAGATTGAAGGCGAGAGGAGAAGGAGACGGCTGAGGATGAGATGGTTGGATAGCATCACCGACGCGATGGACATGAGTTTGAGTAAACTCCGGGAGTTGGTGATTGACAGGGAGGCCTGGTGTGGGTCCAGTCCATGGGGTCACAAAGAGTCGGACATGACTGAGCAACTGAACTGACTGAACTGAAACTCTCAAAGTCAGCAACCAGGGCTGTGAATTTGTAGAACTAAGCATGTACTTCAGTGTAACAGAGAAATGATTACCCCTGGGAGGGGTGGGCATATTTCTTCTTGAACACGCGAGTGAAGGTGTTTATTAATCATTGGTATGTGACAGGAAGGCGGTAGCCTTCCTGGGTGTGGGTGTGTTTGTTTAAACTTTCGTCTTCTGGGAAGGGACTGCTCTGGGCTGGGGTGCAGGTGACTGGTGTAACCTGAGGGCTTCCTGGAGTCATTCTTCGTGCCCAGTTCTGGAGCTCAGATTCAGATGTCTAATGTTTGGCTTTTATCCTGATCATATTAAGTGATTGCACCACAGAGGATGCCAAGACCTGTGCTGAGCTGAGGTGAGGAACTACACAGTCATTTCTGTGAACAGAGCAACGTAGCCCTGCAGGGAGGGAGAGCCTCCCACATAGCCAGCACTGGCATCATCAGGGCCTTAGAGTGGACCTGGGGTCTGGAGTTGGACAGGCCTTGGGGATCTTGGCGTGGCTACTCACTAGCTGGAACTGCGCTGCCTCTTCAGCCCATCTGAATTCATTTCCTCTTCTGTAAAATCGAGGTGATGAGAATCCAGTGTAACTTTTGCAAAAGGCAGTGCTCACCTTGATCAGAGTGGTGAGCAATATTCTGAATAACAGCCGATCATGATCCATGCTGTGTTGGAGATGCCAGCACACAAGAGGACTGGGCTGTTGGCTGAAAAATGTAGAATAGTTTCCTAATGCCAACAAAGATCCGTATAGTCAAAGCTACAGTATTTCCAGTAGTCATGTACGGATGCAAGAGCTTTATGTGGGTCATAAAGTAGGCTGAGCACCGAAGAACTGATGCTTTTGAATTGTGGTGCTGGAGAAGACTCTTAAGAGTCCTTTGGACTGCAAGGAGATCAGTTGTAAAGGATTGTCAATTGTAAAGGAAATCAACTCTGAATATTCATTGGAAGGACTGATGCTGAAGCTGAAGCTCCAATACTTTGGCCACTTGATGAGAAGAACTGACTCATTGGAAAAGACCCTGAGGCTGGGAAAGATTTGAGGGCAGGAGGAGAAGGGGATGACAGAGGATGAGATGGTTGGATGGCATCACTGACTCAATAGACATGGAGTTTCAGCAAACTCTGGGAGATAGTGAAGGACAGGGAAGCCTGGGGTACTGCAGTCCCTGGGGTAGAAAAGAGCTGGGCACAGCTGAGTGACTGAACAACAACGACAACAATGGCTACCGTGAGAAGTTTGGGATCTGAAAGAGAAGATGTACACAAACAAGTAATAAGAGTCTAGTACATTCATTAGAATAATAGATGTTCGAATAACTTACCATGTGATACCTAAGAGGAAATCTCACTTGGGGATCAGGGAAGGTTCTGGAGAAAACGGGACCTTTGAGCTACGTCTTAGAGAACAGCAGGTGTTCGTTGCGGGTAGATGGTGCAGCTTGTGCTCAGGCTCGGATCAAGAAGACCTTGGCAGGCACAGGGAGTGAGGAGCTCACTGTGAAAGGGGAGAAGGGGGAATGTGTGAGTCAGATGGAAGTGATGCTACTAAAGGAGACTGTAGTCTCCCAGGAACCACCTGTGCTGTGTGTGCTAGGCCAGGGCGTTCAGACGCTGGCCTGCTGGCCAGGAGGAGATGCTGGAGATGGTGAGCAGGGTCACAACAGGCTTCCCCCTGCACTTCCAGCTCCTGACTGCAGAGTCTCGCCCCCAGGCTGGTGGGGCCACCGCCATGGCCCTGCATGGACAGGTGTGGCTTTGGGCCCCAGTTGCTGGTCATCCCTGTTCAGGAAGTTTGGTCGGATTTCAGCCTGGGCAGCCCCGCCATAATTGCTAGTGCTCCATCCAGCAGTTTGCCTGGAGGAAGCCTCCAGGAGCTTTTGTACTGGAGGCACTTGAAGGGCCTAGAGGCTCCAGATGTGACTGGAGCTTCTCGCTCCAGTCAGATCTCCTGCTCCACTGGAGAAAGTGGCCTTATGACCAATGACTGGCCACCTGGTCTCTGGGGAGGGTTGACAGAGGGTGTGAATCATGTCTGCCATTTGACTTGGCATTTTGTTCCATAAACTGAGTCCTACAGCCTCTTCCCAGGTGGAGCTAGTGATAAAGAATCCACCTGCCAATGCAGCAGACATAGAAGACATGAGTTCGATCCTTGGGTTGGGAAGATCCCCTGGAGAAGGACATGGCAACTCACTCCAGTATTCTTGCCTGGAGAATCCCATGGACAGAGGAGCCTGGTGGGGTACAGTCCATGGGGTCACAAAGAGTCGGACACGACTGAGCGACTTAGCACACATGCAGCATCTGACACTTAGGCCGCAGGTGGGAGACAGCTGGACTTGAAGACTTGGGCACTTTCTGGCTATGGTGGGGGGGCAGGGAGGGAGAGGCACCTTCTTCCCACTTCAGGGAGAGTCTGCCCAGAAAGGAGCCAGAGGAGGAAGGGTTCCAAGTCTCAATCTGGAGAATCTAGGTTTGAATCCTGTTTATTAAAGCAGCACCTTTACTAAGGATCCCACCTCCCTATGGCTCTGTTTCCTCCTCCTCTACAAAATAGAATGACAATCATTTCCTTATGTTTAGGGAAGTTAATTGCAGTTTAATGAGATAACATACCTCCGTGTTTCGCAAAGAGGCTGACACCAGGTAATTAGCAAATGGTACCTCTCACTGACTTCTTTAAGATGTGCTCTACTTGATGACCTTCCTCCTCCCGGTAATTCCATAATTCTGTGCCCTTGAGCCTGGCTTTGCTTCTCCACCACCTGACAGCTGGCTTGCAGCCCTGTGTAAACCCTGGCTCCTCCACTCTGCTGCCTGGAGAAGGCCAGCAAGCCTTCAGCACCTTGTGGGTATGTTCCAATCTGACATAGACGGTCAAGACCATGACAAGGCGTTCTTGCCTTGAGTGTGGCACAGATGCTCTTGGGAGGATTTGCAGCCCTTTGCTGGTTTTGTGTGTTGGGTGGATTCTTAGTTGGTGGCTAAGGAATCCCCAGGGAGCTCTCTTTCAGGAGCACCAAGAGCCTGACCATGATACCCATGAAAGTGGCATCAGAACTCAGGGCCGAGGGGGTTCCTCTTCTGCCAGGGTTTAGAAAATTTTCATCCAGAGCAGAAACCAGGAATAAGTTTCAGGTTGTGATATTGTTTTCAGGGGTCATTATCCACAAGTAAGTGTGCAGGCATTCATGGGGCTTGGAATTCAGTGGGAATGTTTCCATTGCCTCTTGTGTATCTGGGAACGGTATCAGAAATACTAGATTCTGAATTCTCGAGTTCCAGCAGCAGGTTAATACAGGTAGGAGCTACATGCAATCAGATGCTGATCAATAACAAGCATTTTTTAAACTCTCAGAATGCCTTAACAATGGGCAGGCCTCCTTGAGGGCTCCTGGATAAGACAGACTCAAGCACAGAGGGTAGTCAGGCTGTAAAAGAGGCACGATTTTTGCAAGGGGTGTGGGGGTGGGAAGGGAGAGAGCTTGATTCATTTGGTCTTTTAAATCCTAACAGGAGAGGCTGTGATTAAAGACATCTAGAAGTTAGGTTCCTCTTAACTCTTCCTGTGCCTTTGGCCAAATCGTAACATCTCCAGGCCCCAGTTTGCTCACTCTTAACAGGAAAGAATCAAAGTGAATGATTTCAACAATTCCTCCCAGCTCACAAGTCTCATGATTTAAAAAAAAAATGTGTCAGATCTTGGAAACTCCGAGGTGGTCCAATGGTTAGGACTTCCTGCTCTCACTGCTGAGTGGGTGGGTTCTCATCCCTGGTCCAGGAACTAAGATCCCACAAGCCATGCTGTGTGATCCAAAAAAAAAAAAAGTATCACATCTTTACAATTCAAGGAACACTCTGTACAACACAGTCCACAGACTCAAGAGCTAGATGCATTTCTGCTTGTTTTCCAAAGTTGTTTTGATCATTCTGTCTATAGCCTCCCTTGGCTTCTCAGCACACCCATGACCATGACTCAGGTCCAGCTGACACCTGGCCCCCCCTCATAGCCCTTTTCCAAGCTGTGTGTAGGGGGCACACTACAGCTTTATGTTGGAACCAGAGGTGGGAGAAGCCACTGGTGGCAGGGCGCTGTTAGGAGGTCAACATACCCAACACAAGCCTTGGAGCAAAATAAAGCCCTTGGCTACCAGTGTGAATTTACAGGAGGCAGCAAAGTGTTTCTCTGCAGGACTGAGTCACTGCACTGCAGAAAAGTGCACAGGCAGTAAAGAATGAATATTTATGGAGTGTGTGTTCCCCGCCACCAGGCACGGCTGGTACCATCATGTCAGTGATTAGAGAAGCAGGCGAGTTTCTGGCTCAGAAAGCTGAGTGACAGGGGTCCTGCCGTTCTGGCTGATGGATTGTGGGGCCCTGGGCAGGTCACTTACCCACACAGGGTCAGGGGAATGAGGCCTGGAGCTCAGTGCTGTTATGGAGCAGCCTCAGGGGGCTGGGGCTCCCCCCATGCCCACCCAGCAGGACCCTAGGTGGCGCTGGGACTGGGTGAAGTCACTGGGAGTGATTCATTCATTAATATTTTTTAATTTTAAAATTCATGTTGGCGTACAGTTGCTTTCGGGCTTCCCTGGTGGTTCAGACGATAAAGAATCTGCCTGCAGTGCAGGGGACCTGGGTTCAATCCCTGAGTCGGGAAGATCCTCTGGAGAAGGGAATGGCAACCCACTTCAGTATTCTTGCCTGGAACGTAGAGGAGTCTGGTGGGCTACCACCAGGTCAGACCTGACTTTACCGTGACGTGTTAGTTTCTGCTGTACAGCAAAGTGAACCAGCTAGACGTATACAAACGTCCCCTCCTTTTTGGATTTCCTTCCCATTTAGGTCACCACAGAGCAGTTAGTGGATCCCCACGCTATGCAGTGGGCTCATTACCAGTGAAGTTGCTCAGTCGTGTCTGACTCTTTGAGATCCCATGGACTGTAGCCCACCAGGCTCCTCCATCCATGGAATTTTCCAGGCAAGAACACTGGAGTGGGTTGCCATTTCCTTCTCCAATGCATGAAAGTGAAAAGTGAAAGTGAAGTCGCTTAGTCGTGTCCGACTCTTAGTGACCCCATGGACTGCAGCCTACCAGGCTCCTCCGTCCATGGGATTTTCCAGGCAAGAGTACTGGAGTGGGGTGCCATTGCAGAGGCTTTACTGTCTGAGCCACCAGGGAAGCCCTGGACTCTCATTAGTTACCTATTTATACATCGTATCAATAGTGTGTACATGTCAATCCTAATCTCCTTTCATCCTTTACAACCCTTCCCCTCTTGGCCTCCATATGTTTGTTCTCCTCATCTGTGTCTCTGTTTCTGCTTTGCAAGCAGGCTCATCTGTACCAATTTTCTCGATTCAACATATAAGTGATATTATACGGTATCTATTTTTCTCGTTTTGACTTACACTCTCTATGACAGCCTCTAGGTCCATCCATGTCTCTGCAAATGGCTCACTTTTGTTCCTTTTTATGGCTGAATAATACTCCATTGTGTATATGTACCACATCTTCTTTATCCATTCCTCTCTGGACATCTAGGTTGCTTCCATGTCCTGCCTATTGTAAACAGTGCTGCAATGAACACTGGGGTACGTGTATATTGATTTATTTTTTTGAAAGATTTCTTATGGCTGCTCACAGAATAGACTGCCGAGGATTTATTCGTTAGCTTTGCCTTTATAAGCTACGACCCCCAGATTGCCCATGCTGACTGTGACATTCCATTCCAGCTCAGGTTTCTGTAGGCTGTGGCACTGTCCCTGCCCCTTCTCGCCAGGCTGTGACCCTTTGGGGACAAAGGGACCATCCCCTGCAGCTGAGACCTGCAGCCTGGAGGTGGAGCCCAGCCCTGCTCACATCCCATACGTGGACAGGCGCACAGGCCAAAGTTGATGAGGCAGGAGGTGTGGGCACTGGGCAGGACAGCAGTACCACCCGCCCAGGGAGCAGGCGGTGCCAGGAGACCTGTGAGTAGTCACTGTGATGGTTCAAGGGCAGCAGAGGTGACCCGGGCCAGGGTGCTGGCTGTGGAGCTGCAGAAAGAAACGGAGGTGGGCTACATACGTGTGGGAGAAAGGTTTCCATGTCGGGTGTGGAGGTGGTGTTTGGGAAAGAGGAGAACGCAGGATCACTTCTGGGTTTTCAGGGTAACTCAGTGGAGGGGGTTCCAGTACTGAGCTGAGGAGGCTGTGAAAGGACAGGTCGGGGACTGAGGGTCGGGGACTCAGGCACGAGCGTGAGGCAGTAGGACCTGAGGCTGGGGTTCCAAGCATGTCGGCATTGGCGGTGCGAACTTAGCTGCCAGGCGTAGGTTCTGTGCCCATCTAGGCATGCAAACAGAGGTGGGGGATTTCTCAACATCTCACGCACAGACATCAAAGGAACGATGGTTTTACAATCAGGAAAATAGGAGGTCAAGTAAAAATCCATGGAACATTTTTTGCACCATGTATAGTTTTAAGGTTTCTTTGTTAGCTTGCTGCTGCTGCTGCTAAGTCACTTCAGTCGTGTCCGACTCTGTGCAACCCCATAGTTGGCAGCCCACCAGGCTCCCCCGTCCCTGGGATTCTCCAGGCAAGAACACTGGAGTGGGGTGCCATTGCCTTCTCCATTTGTTAGCTTAGGAGCAGACAATTAGGTAACTCCTTGGCAGGGGTGGGCTGGGGTGGGGTTGTGGGCAGAGTGCAAAGGAGGAGGTCAGAGCCCTAGGGAGGGGAGGAGAGGGGACAGGAATGGGCCACTTGCAGGGAGACTGTCAGAGAAATGAATGTCTCAAGGATGACAGGGAGCAAGTTTATCACTGTCAGGGAAAGAAGGTACAAATATGGAAAGGAAGAAAATTAGAATTCCTAGTTAGACTGGAATTGGAGGTGTTCAAACTCCTTTTTCAACAGAAAGATACAGAGATGAATATAGCTGTGTCTGTGTGTGTGTGTCCAGCTGTATTGTCATCTCCATCTCCATCTATGTCTGTATTTTACATCCCTTCCCCAGGAGCAGTGACACTCAAATTGCAATGAGCATGCAAAACACCCAGATCTGGGTTTCTAAATAACAGAAAACGTCTTGCTGGGGTTTTCGATGGCCAAACTGGCGACAATATGAGCGTCAAAATATAAAATTATAGGAAGAGATAACCTGATGAATAAAACAGGAGACAAGTACATAAGATATAAATAAATGAAAGAATAAATAGAAAAAATAGGTGAAAGAATATATGTACATAAATGACAGGCTAAATTGATGAGGAACATGGTACTCAAACAGTTTAGACATGCCTCCCCACGAAATAGTTATCAATAGCAAAGCAGAGACGAGTGCTTTTACAGAGGGGGAGACTGGCTGGCATTCCCCTAGTTGGGTGACCCAAGTGAACGTCATCAGTAATGGAACAAGTCACAGTTTTGTGCCACCTGATAGGATACAGTGGAAAAAAACGGAGCATCCCGCTGCTTCTGAAAATCCTGAGAGCCGTGGCTCCAAGGGTGCACGCTGCCCCCGCCCCCAGTATTGAACACAGACTTTTGTGTGCGTGCAGGCTAAGTCGCTTCAGTCGTGTCAACTGAGAGCAGAGGCTGGTCCGCAGGAGTCTTTGTAAATGAGGTGACGATGCTCAGGAAGCAGATGTAGGTCAAGGTCAGCCTTCGTGGCTTTGAGGCTACGCGTTTGCCATGCATCTGACTTGTCACTGTTTAGTCACTCAATTGTCTTTGACTCTTTGCGACCTCATGGGCTGTAGCCTGCCAGACTCCTCTGTCCATAGGATTCTCCAGGCAAGAATACTGGAGTGGGTTGTATTGCCCTCCTCCAGGGGATCTTCCAGACCCAGGGATCGAACCCAGCTCTCTTATGTCTCCTGCGTTGGCAGGTGAGTTCTTTACCACTAGCACCATCTGGGAAGCCCACTTTTGTATATGACTGTGTATATTTTTCTGGGAAGAGGAGCCAACACTTTGTAAGAGTCTCAAAGAGTACAGACCTGAAAACTAAAGAATCATAGCTCTAGATGGAATTAAATTGATTGTTCAATTAAATTGAACCAAGCTCGACAGGATTTAGTTACCTAACTACAAACGACATACTCGGTACTTCTCATCCTGGCCACCTTTCTTTGCTACTTTGACAGAGAGCATCCCATCGTTTTGCAGAAAATGCAGTGTCATATCTAATGGCATTCTTTGATCTGCTAGTTTGGTGTGCTTAGTCGGTCAGTCGTGTCTGACTCTTTGAGACCCCATGGACTATAGCCCGCCAGGCTCCTCTGTCCGTGGGGATTCTCCAGCCAAGAATACTGGAGTCGGTTGCCATGCCCTCCTCCAGGGGATCTTCCCAACCCAGGGATTGAACCCAAGTCTCCCACACTGCAGGCAGATTCTTAACCATCTGAGCCATGGTAGTTCTATACATTAAAAAAAAAAAAAATGTCGTGACTTCAACTTTATAGCCCATCATGGGTCCCTCGTGGTACCATTTTCTTTACTCAATCTCAGAGGCCATCTGCGTACTCTTCAGGTCTGGAATTGCACTAATAATCGGTAGAAGGCCTCGGAGCATCTGTCATTGTGCTCTCAGGAGCTGAGGCCGGGGTGAGGACAGTCCTCTGGTGATACTGTACTTTACCCCTGGTTGCTGCAGAGCCCTGTCTCCCTCCTGTATCCAGGCATGTGTGTGTGCGTTCATCTTTGGCTTCCACTCCCTACTGCCTTTTCTTTCCCCTCTAGGCACCTGATGCAAAGAGCCCACTCACTGGAAAAGACCTTGATACTGGGAAAGATTGAGGGTAGGAGGAGAAGGGGGCGGCAGACAATGCGATGGTTGGATGGCATCACCGACTCATGGACGTGAGTTTAAGCAAACTCTGGGAGAACAGTGGAGGACACAGGAGCCTGTCGGGCTACAGTCCATGGGGTCACTAAGAGCTGGACAGGATTTAGTAACTGAACAACGGCAACAGCTAGGCATCCGTCTGAATGTGCTCGTCGCACCTGTACTGTTTCACACGCACGTGCCGTGAAACCCACACAGGTGTCTGGTAGCCCTCGTTTGGTCTCTCACTTCCTGACACACAGTATGTTTACAAGGCTCCATTCCCTTACTCCGTTCCTTCTGGCTCTGGCAGGGCATTTCAAGAGCCCCTCTTCCACTGTTCCCACTCGCCCCCCACAGATGGACCTCCCACGGCCACAAACAGAACTTCAGTGAGCATCTCCCTGGCCCTTAGGACATGGAGGCGGACTTCCCCAGGATGCGTGAGTGGGTGGTGTTGGGTTACAGATCCGGATGTTGAGCTTGACTTAAGTGCTGCTCTCTAGAAAGGCTGCACTGTTCTGCAGACCTCCCGCAGGACCGAGGAGTCCCAGTGTTGCCACACCTGGGCCACTACCTGCCAACACCCAGCTTCCCAATCCTGGCCAATCAAATGGCTGTAAATGATGCCCGGTTGTTGCTTTCATCTGCATTTCTCTACTTACGAATGAGTTGGAGCATCTCTTCGCATGCCTGTTATCCAGAACAGTTGCCTCTTCTGTGCATTTGCCTCCTCTGATCCTTCGTTCCTTGAAGAGAGGGGACCTTGACTCCCACTGGTGAGTCGCAGGGCTCGTGCACATGTTGAGCTGGCCCCTTGTCAGTTTTGCTATTGCTGGTATCTTCTCCCAGTCTGTCTGACAACCTTGTCCTTCCTCTAAGATCCTTTTGCTGTGATGTATTCAAATCCATTAAGCACTTGCCGCACGCTCTGCCCTTCTGAGGTTTTAAGAACTGCTTTCCCACTTTGGGGTCACCAAGATCCTCTCCTTGGAGGCGCCGCAACCACATTCAAATTGAGCGTGACAACAGCTGAACATCGTCTTCGGTATCTTGCACCTTTTCAGGCTTTGTCGTTGCTGGCACCGCAGCTCCAAGCCCAGCCTCACTCCCCTCCTCCTGCTTTCAATGCCCACTTCCTCAAAAACCAAACCCCAAACTCCGACGAATCCAGCCTTCTCAATCCCCTTCTGTGCTCCACTGTCGCTCACATCGCAGCGACTTCATTACCGCACCCGGCGCCCTAATTATTTCCCGTGGGCTCCCCTCTCCCGGAGATAGGCGTCCATCCTTTATTTATTTTGCCCATGGCTACCGGGTCAATGCTCTTAGTAGGCACCTAATAAATACTCCCCTCTCTCCAGATTCAAGCTGCTGCCAAAGGCTGATTACTTAAGCCTCCAAAACCTTTTTAAAAATGCATTCCTTCCTTTCCATCTCCAAAGCCACATCCGTGCCTGGGTTTAATCATTGCATGCTCAGACTTTTACAACTGTTTGCACCCTCTTCCTGTCTGCCTGGGCTCCAGTGAGAGCAGAGAAGTGCTGTAAAATCACTCTGGCTTAGAATCCCTGGGTTCAAAGGGATTTTATCCAGTCTCCAACCCACCCTGCCTCTGGGGCTAGAACCGCCTTTACAGTATTCACATTCCTAACAAATGCTGCTCAGTCTCTGCTTGAATACCTTTAGTCATGGTGGCGTCCCTACCATTTAAAATTGCTGTTTCCTCTTTGGGCTTCCCTGGTGGTTCACATGGTAAAGAATCTGTCTAAAATGCAGGAGATCCAGGTTCAATCCTTGGGTCAGGAAGATTCCCTGGAGAAGGAAATGGCTATGCACTCTGGTGTTCTTGCCTGGAGAATCCCATGGACAGAGGAACCTGGAGGGCTACAGTCCACGGGGTTAGAGTCAGACATGACTGATCAACTAACACGTTTCACATTCCCTCTTTGACCAGTGGGCGGTTCCTTATTTTAAGCTGAAATTTGGCACCTGGTAGCTTACAACTGTTGGTCTTCATTTTTCCTGTCGGGATGGTTCAGAACAACCCTTAAAGCCTCTTTCAGTAGATGGATCTCCCAAGTGTGGTGCCCAGACCAAACACAGCCCTGCCAAGGGAAAGATGGAAAGATGGAAGGGAACTCTCCTCTCTCCCTGGATTGATTTCCTGTGGCCGCTGTAACAGGCGGCCACAAACATGATGGCTTGAAACAACAGGGATTTATTGTCTCACACTTCTGGAAGCCAGGATTCCAAAATTGGTGTTCCTGGGCCAGAATCAAGGTGTCGCCTGGACTGTCCCCCACCCCCTACACTGCCCTGAGACTCTGTTGTCTCTTCTGGCTCCTGGTGGCAGCCGGCTTTCCTTGATTTTGTGGCAGCGTTGCTCCAGTCTTCAAGGCCAGCACTTTCAAGTCCGTCCATCTGTCTTCACAGGACTGTCGCTTTTGTATTTAGTAACATCTCCCTTTGCTTCCCTCTTAGGAGGAATGCATCTGATTGCATTTAGGGCTCACCTGGATAATTTTGGACCATCTCCCCATCTCAAGACCCCTAACTTCATCACATCTGCAAAGCAAAGCCCTTATAAGGTAGCATTCACAGGCTCCAGAGATAAGGACGTGGGTAGCTTTGGAGGGAATTTTTCCACTCTACCATACTCCCCTTAAAAGACAAGGCTTTCTTTAAGAGAGCCTAACATCTCATTAACGTCTTCTGGTGGTCATATCATACCATTGACTTTTACACTGAGTATATTTTCTCTGTGTGTGGCTAAGTTGCTTCAGTCACGTCCGACTCTTTGTGACCATATTCTATGGACTGTAGCCCACAAGCCTCCTCTGTCCATGGAATTTTGCAGGCAAGAATATGGGAGTGGGGTGCCATGCCCTCCTCCAGGGGTTCTTCACGGCCCAGGGATCGAACCCGTGTCTCCTGCATTGGCAGGTGGATTCTTTACTGCTAAGCCACCTGGGAAGCCCCCTGACTACAATACTTTATCCCCAATAAATGACAAACTATTAGCTTTAAACCATCATCCCAGTTGTGTTTGCTGTCTTCTCAGTTCTATCAATTTGGGATTTCCACAAACTTAGTTAGATCTGCAAATGTTAACGTTGGTAAGCACTGGCTTATTATCAGTGATGGAGATGTTCAACGGGCCTGGCTGGCAGCAGTACCCATGGCTCTTCACCATATATCTCCCTCCAGCTTCCATGAAGCCTGTTGCCCTCCCCTTTCATCTCACCTGTCTCTTCTCATAGGCTGTCTGCTGATTTATGCAGTGTCTTACACTTAGTAGGAGTTGCGAATGATGATTTCATATTTATCAACCTTTTGTTTTCCATATTCCAAACCTGACTTTAAGCCCATCACTCATGGATTTACTCTTACTTTCAGATCAAAGTTAAATACTTGACACCACAAGGAAGATGCGATGCAGAGCAGAGGTTCTTCAACTTAAGAGTGTCAGAATCGCCGGGTGTGTGTTAGTCGCTTAGTCGTGTCTGAGTCTTTGCAACCCCAAGGACTGTAGCCTGCCAGGCTCCTCTGTCCATGGCATTCTCCAGGCAAGAATACTAGAGTGGGTAACCATTCCCTTCTCCAGGGGATCTTCCCTACCCAGGGATCAAACCTGGGTCCCCTGTGTTGCAGTCTGGAGGGCTTGTTAAAGCAGACTGCTGAGTCTACCTTCAGAGTTTCTTACTCAGGAGGTCTAGGAAGAGACCTGAAAATCTGCATTTCGAATATGCTCCAAGGTGACACTTTTTGAGAATCAACAATGTAAAGTATGCAGAGTTCCATTACATCTGCAGATAAGCAAAGATGTTAGGACTTTCATCACAAGCATGTTTGGCCACAACAGGCGTCACATGTCTGCTACCATAATAATGGAGTGATGCCTGCTCTCTGGTCTTAACTAGTCTTGATTAGATAAGAAAAGTTATTCTTTCACCAGTATACAGACGTCAAGTTGCCTTCATTCCTTACTGCTTTGTTTTCCAACTTTTCCTGTTCTCTGCAGTTAAAAAGTATTTGTAAACACATGATGACTTGAGTTGATCACTTAACACAAAAGCTAAAGCAGAACCTATAACATTTTTTCCAAATTATGTAAATGTAAGATCCCTCCCTTCCCCCACTTCTGAAAGTCTCTACTCCCTAGATCCATTTCCACCTCCAGTGCCCCAGGTTCTTCCATTTCTCCTGAATGGAAGAGCAGAGCTGAGTGGTGGAGACCAGGGGTGTTTATTGTTTATTTATTTTTGTTTATTTATTGTTTAACATTTTATATTATATTGGAGTATAGCGGATTAACAATGTTGTGAAAGCTTCAGGTGGATAGCAAAGGGACTCAGCTGTACATATATGTGTATGCATTCTCCCCCAAACTCCCCTCCCATCCTGGCTGCCACATAACACTGAGCAGAATTCAACAAACAGGGGTGTTTAAATAGAACACGGAGTAACCAGCTTCTCTTCCTGCGGCTCCAAGCAGGAAGTGCAGCCCTGACTTGCACAGGCCGAGTGGTGGATACAAAGCCTGGACCATCATTTTGACTTTTCTCAAGAATGACTGAAGATGGCCTCCACGTGGTCAAGCATGGGCCAAGATGTCCTCTGAGTCAGGCTGGGCCTTGGGCCGTCCAGGAGACCCTTCACCCCTCTTAGCTCCTCTGCCCCTCTGGTTTCCCCAGGGTTGAGAACCCCAGGCCCTGAGGGACACAGTGCCACCTTTTTGATTTGGTCCAAAAAGGACATGTCTTTTAATTTAGTTTGCAAAGTCAACAAGAGCATCTCTCTCTCTCTCTGCCTCGTCTCCTCTTTTTCCTCTCTCCAGCGACTGCAGCTCTGTGCAGAAGGGTCAGCCTGTTACCTCTGCTGGGGTTTATATGAGATCCCATTGCATGACTGACCACACCGCCATCCACGCAGAGAATGAGAGACAGAAAGGGGCCCCCGTCACGGGGCTGCCTGCCTGCCGCAGATGGCTGAAAATCCTAGACATTTTCCACATTTAAATGTTTTATGAAGGAAATAAAACACAAGGCTGGATTAGAGTTGCCACTGAGCGTTACAAGCTTTTTCAGATGTTCATATGAACACAGTTTACTTATCATTTCTACTTCCATCAAACCAACAAATGAAACTCCTCAAGTTTATGGTGCTTTAACTCTCTTCTTCATTGAGCCTACAGGAGACATTCCCTTTTCTGACAGCAGCCTTCCTGAGTCAGTATTATACATTCAGAAAAAAAAAAAAAAAAAAGCAAGTGTCATTTGCAAAGCATTCCTTCCTTGCCAAATGCACAGTGGTTCCAGGAGAGAAAGGCCACACGCCTCTATTTCCCGGGGCAGATAAGTCCAGACGGAACACAGAGTGTTTGTTCTATGGCTGCTGGGTACATAGCGTTCAGTTCCAGAGCCTTCCCGGCGCTTGTTTCTGGCCGAATCCATTTTTCGTTTTTATTGCTTTTCTGTTCTTTGATTCAGCCTGTGTGAATCTTGCCACTGAGATCTCGGATGCACCCAACTGAAATCTCTCATCTGGCTTTTATTTGTTCGTGCGTGCGTGTGTGTATGCCTGCGCGTGAGTGTGTGCGGAAAACCACCCCCAGACGACCGAACTTCAACATCTGAAGCGGCTGGAGGAAGCCGATGTCCGCCAGGGGGCGCCGCCCCCCACCCCATCGCGGGGACCAGGCGGGGGCCGCGGGGCTTCGGCGCCTTCAGGGCGCGGCCGCGCGCGCAGGGACTCACCGTGCGCACCGCCCGCGTGGCGAGGGGACGCGGACTGCGGGGGCCCGGCGGGCTGTCCTCACCCCCAGCGGAGCGGGCGAGCGGGCGGCCGGGCGGGGAGGGCGCGGCGCCGGGCGGAGCGCTGCGCCGTCGGGTCCCCGAGCCCCTAATGGGCCGCGCGCGGCCACAGCCCCAGAGCCGCGGGGCCGGGCGAAGGAAACGGCCCTGCCGGATGGAGATCGATCTCGCTCGGAGACGGCTGAGTCGGCGCTGCGGTTCCCCGGTGGTCTGGCTCCTCGCGCCAGATGCCCTTTCCTGGTGCAGGTGCTGCAGCCATCGGGTTTCTGTCAAGTCTGAATTTCTCGCCAAAGGCCCCTGTATCCTGATTGGAGAGGTCATGAAATCCAAGGTCACTGGAAGCAATTTTCCGAAGTTGGCTTTTATCCGGGCATCCCCTGGGGACTGCAAGGGGCGGAGAACAAGGGTGTTTAAAGGTCTACACGCGCACAACCAGCTTCTCCGTCTCTTCTTTGGAGAGGAGGGCGGTCCGGATTCCGCAACTCCCTCCCCACCTTAAGATCCTGCTGTTCACCCTTCGGCTTAGGTGTGGCTGGTGGAAGTGTCCTGAGCAGATAGGAGCCAGAGGTCCTGTGAAATGAGCACCTTTAATTTTCCTAGCAACCCGGCCGCCCTCATTTTATAGAGGACAAAACCAGGGCTGGGAGAGGCGCGGTACTTACCCAAGCTTACACACCTGGTTGTGGTCCAAGGCAGGTCTGTCACCCAACTGCCCCCTGGGGAAGGGTCTTGATTCTCCTAAACCTCCGCCCATGAACCCAGTCCCAGGATAGGTTTAACTCTTATTAGCGCCCCTACTGACGGGAGGGAAGAGTGGGCAAAGGCGGTTGGTTTCCAAAGCTATTGCCCAACGCTGCAGAGTCCGGACTCACTGTGTATGAGCTGTAGGGACACAAAACGCGCTGGTCACTTGTAACTTAATGTGACCAGTATGTCCTCTGGTGTCCCAACATTTGCCCAGCTTGTGGGCTGGGGAAAGTTGAGGGGGAGGGACTTCCCTGGTGGTCCAGTGGCTGAGACTCGGCACTCCCAGTGCGGGGGGCCCTGGGGTTCCATCCCTGGTCAGGGCACTAGATCCCGCATGCCACAAGTAAAGACCCTGAGTGCTGCAGCTAAGACCTGGTGCAGCCAAATAAATATAAACATTAAAAAAAAAAAAAAAAAAAGTTTAGGGGCTGTGTTAGTTTTGCTAGGGCCACCACAACAAAACCCTGCAGCCTGAAGGGCTTAAACAAGAAAAATGTATTGTCTCGTAGCTCCGGAGGCTGGAAGTCCGAGATCAGGTGCCACTGGAGTTGGGATCTCCTGAGGTCTCTCCCCTTGGCTGGTGGGCGGCCATCTTCTTGCTGTGGCCTCACCTGGTCCCCCCACTGTGTCTACACAGTCTGTGTTTAAATTTCCTCTTCTTATAAGGACACCAGTCTTAACTGCCTCATCTCCAGTGTGGTTCTATCCCGGGGAACTTGGGGTTAGGATTTATTTGAATTTGAGGTGGGGGCACAGTTCAGCACCAAACAAGGGCTCCAGTAAGTCTTAGCTGTATGAGAACCGACCCTGAAAACCGTGCATATTCCATGTGCAAATCAGTCATCTATTCCTATGTCCACACGGACATCTTTCCTAAAAACAAGACAGTCCTGAGAAAACTGCCCAAACCCTCTGTACTCTGCCTATTCATTGTTTTTGAGAGTCATGAGTCTTTGGTTTGGCTCAGGCAAAATCATGTGTGAAATCCAATAAATGGGAAGTCTTTATTGCTCAACCACTTTTAAAAAATGTCTGTCACAGAAGCCAATTTTTTTTCCCCCATCAAGTCTCATGACTTTCTATGAAACCAGCTCATTATGGGGGGGGTGGGGGGGGTGGGGGAAGACATCTTTAAGAAGTGGGATGAAGAGTGTAGTACTGGCTGGCGGCCGCTAGATGGAGCCCGGGGCAGAGGCAGAGAGGAGACAAAATGTCTGCAGGCCCTGCCCAGACTTCAGACTGGTTTTGAATGAGAATGCAGTCATTCTTGAAGTTGACTTTTTTCAAACGAAAAGAAACCAAGGGCTCTGACTCTGTTGGAAAAGTCAGATTTTTTATTAAGGGGGGAGGGGAGTGGTGATGAGACGTTGTAATTTAGGGATCAGAGTCGAGCAAAACTGAAATGGTTATCAGTAGCTGTTTTATCTCTATCAGAAGTTTAGGTGGGCTTCCCTGGTGGACCAGTGGTTAAGACTCTACCCTTCCAATACAAGGGGTGCAAGTTTGATCCCTGGTCAGGGGACTAAGGTCCCACATGCTGTATGGCCCAATAATGATATAAAAAAAATTTTTTTTTAATTATTTTTAAAATGTTAGGCATATTTGGGCTTCTCTGGTGGCTAAGATAAAGTATCTGCCTACAAAGTGGGAGACCTGGGTTTAATTCTTGGGTCAGGAAGATTCCCTGGAGAGGGGGTGACCACCCACTCCAGTATTCTTGCCTGGAGAATCCCGTGAACCGAGGAGCCTGGCCGGCTACAATCCAGGGGGTCGCAAAGAGTCAGATACAACTAAGTGACTAACACATACATATGTACACAGGCATCTTCGGTGGCTAGTCTCATTGGGATTGTACAAAATCTCCCAGCTTTCCTTCCTCCCCTCATTCCCACGTGGTTCTTCTCCACCCCTCCCCGGGGTCACCCTCTCTCCTTCCCCTGTAGCTGAGCACCAACTCTTACGTCTGTTGAAGATGCTGGCTTGTCTGAAAGCAGAGGACGAAACCCACTGAGTGTCACAGCATAATGCCTGTAGAAGAGGGAGCATCCTTAGAGAAGACGAGAAGGTGTTTATGACATGGAGTTCTGATTATGTCCCCCTCTCCCTCCAGGCCCTGTGCTGCTGGGCTGGACATGCTGTGCAGAAGTGATTCCCCATGTGCTCACCCACTGGCCTTCCTCCTCTACTGGGACTCAAGACTGCAGCCCTGTCTCCTTGGGTCCTGGTAGACAGTGGCAAGGGCGGGATGACAGATGGTTTATGTGTTGAAAGTGCTCTCCTGGACTGTCTACAGGGTGCTGGGGCTAAAGTCCTGCTGGGGCTAAATGTTCTATATCAGTTGCTCTGCCTTCTCCTCCACTGGCTGGTCATTCCCAATCCCGGCTCCACGCTTTACCATCTGCACTGGTCTCCAGGTGTCCCCCAAGTCCTCATTCATTCTCCACCTATCTCTACTCTGCTCAGCATCCCAGAGGCTGTTCTTTGTGGCCTGTGTCCCTTGGCTCTCCTGCCTTCTCCCTTCCAGCTGGGCTTAGCTGTTGGCTGGAGGAGAGAAGAGTCACGAGTCAGGGTGTGTCTGTTGCTCTGCTTCTTCCCTGCTGGGGTCCCTTGGGGACTCTGGCTCCTATCAGATAGAAGACCCAAACTGTCCACCTCATCACAAAGCAGGCTGCTGAAAGGTTCTAGACCTCAGGCTCAGAGGCAGGACCCAAGTCAGACAGGACAGACAGATCTCAGGACTAGACAGCCATCACTCCTGTCTGCTGCCTGGAAACACTGTTCAGTCTGAGAAAAAGAGTGGCAGGTGGCTGAGCAGAGAGAGCTGCTGGACAATCCCAGGCTCCTCCACTGGCTGCTTGAGATGGAAAAGTCCTGGGTCAGATTTTGTCCCCCTGCCAAGACGTAAAGTTGTCCTCTTCATTCTTTAAGTCCCTAACTTTGGTTGGAATTTTACATGGATTTGATCATCCATGGGGCTTCCCTGGTGGCTAGAATGGTAAAGAATCTGCCTGCAATGCAGGAGACTGGGGTTGGGTCCCTGGATTGGGAAGATCCCCTGCAGGAGAGCATGGCAACCCACTCCAGTATTCTTGCCTGGAGAATCCTGTGGACAGGGGACTATAGTGCGTGGGGTTGCACAGAGTCGGACCTGACTGAAGCAACTTAGCCTGCCTTGTTAACCCAGGCTCCTGGGACATGGCCCAGGAAGACCCACGCTGGGTGGAATTCAGTACCACTGTGCCTAGAAATTTTGAGAATACTGAGTGCTGTGAGGGTCTAGCTCCCACTTACCTGCTTCTGTGTGGAGTGAATACAGTTGAATTCTTTACCCTTTCTTCTTGGGTTCAGTTTTCCATCCCTTTTGTTATTTATTTCCTCTTCACCAAACCCCTCTAATTTTCCCTTGCTTTTGCAAAATTTCAGTTCTTAAGATTAGAAAGATCATTTCTTTTAAATTCTTAAGTTCTTTTGAAGTAAATGCCCATTGATTATGTTGGGGTTTTCTTTATTTATTATTTACTTTTATTGGAATATAGTTAATTTACAATATTGTCTTAGTTTTTGGTGTACAACAAAGTGATTCAGTTTTATATATATATATATACACACATACATTTTTCATATTCTTTTCCATTATGGTTTATTACAGGATATTGAATAGAGTTCCCTGTACCATACAGAAGGACCTGGTTGTTTATGTATTTTACATATAGTAGTTTGTACCTGCGAATCCCAAACTCCTAATTTATCTCTTCCCTATCCCCTTTTCCCTTTGGTAGCCATAAGTTTATTTTCTATGTCTGTTTCTTTTCTCATGTTTTAAAAGAGCATTTCATTACAAAAGCATGTTTGACCTGTGAGATGGTACTGATACCACAGGCCTTTTGTGTTCAACTCATTATTCATATTTTGGGTCTCTAGCTTTTTTTTTTTTCAGGTTCCCAAATGGGACTTTTTTGTCCTTGTCCTTGGGGATATCATCTTGCTTTTGACAAGTCATTTCTCTGGTCTCAGGAAGGATTTCTGACATTTCAGCCGTGGTGCCGAGAGGTTGATGCCTGCAGTCATCTGCAGCTTTAATGGGACAGTCTCCAACTCCAGAACCTGCCCAGAACAAAACCCTGTGCCCTTGACCTTTTTACTGGGGCTCCCGGCAGACCTGTTTTCCTTCCAAGCTGACCCTGGAGGCCTGGGGCTCAGCAGAGCTCCATCTCCTGTCCTGTGCCAAGGGGAGTCTCCTTCCACCCAGGGTTCATTACTGATGACACCTGAGGATGGAAGGCCAGGTATTTCCACACATCACGCGGCCCTGGGCCCAGATGACTCTGGCAGTCAGAGTCTGCAGCAGCCGCAGCGGCAGGTGGAGCGGCCCCTCCCAACCAGCCTTGTTGCTATGCGCTGCCATGCCCGTGACTTCATCGCACGCACCTTTGTAAACAATCCATTTAGCAGCCAAATTATACACTGGGTAATTATAGCTTCCAGCCCAACATCAGGACTCCCCAGCACAACTGCCCGCTGGCGGCGATCGCACGCCTGGAGCAGGGTGTCTCAACGAGACACCACGGGCCGGGTGGGTGGCCTTGACTTACGTTAATTGTCGGCGTCAGGTCTTCGGGTCCTGTTTTGACAGTCCTGAAATTGTGTTTGGACTTTTGATTAGATCAATATGGGAAGCCGGGCCAGAGCAGTTTGTCTTGGAGGGAAAAACTAGCCAGGAAGATCAGATCCCTGGTGTGAAGGAGGGAGGCTCTCTTCACAGCCCCCTTTTATCTTCCTACCTCCTTGCAGCTCTCCTCCTGGGCACACAGCTCTTCAAATGGGCCCCGGAAATACTGGCGGAGGGTAAGAACTGCTCAGTTGGGGGAAGGGGGAATACAGTAATAGTAGGAGACAAGGCCTAGGTTTACAGCAAGCCATGCATTTAAAAGATGGATTTGAAGGGTTAATCTGGATCCTCCCTTGGTGGCTCAACAGAAAACCCTTTTCACCAGGCACGATGGGGAGGAAGGGAGGTACCATGTAGGAGATGGCAGCGGAGGGGTGGTGGCTGGTGGAAGGAGCCACTGGCTAAAGGAAGCTGAGTTAGGACCCCGAGCCAGGCAAGGGCAGGAGGGGAATCCAGATCTGTTAGAACGCTGTCTGCTGGCGATGCTCGTGTTTACAACCTTGTTGTTCATTTAGATCTGATGATTCTTTACGCCTCTGGTGACAGCAAGGCTTCCTCAATGGAGCTGCTTCCAGGGAACCCCCACCAGCATCCTGTGTAGCGCATCCAAGGAAACACAGGTCTCTCCAGGCTATTCATCTGTGGTTGGATTTTTCCTCTGCAGTCAATGGTCCCCCCTGCTGCAGAGGCTCATGCTCTGACATATTCAACAGGAAATAGGGAGGGTGGGTTGAAATGAGTCAAGCATGAGGGTCCCAGGTTCCTTGCCCATCAGGAGGGCTTTGTATCTGAGGACCATCACCTTCCCCGCCCTGTCCACTGGAAAGGGTCTCCTGTTGTCAGAGGACAGCTTTGCCTGCTCAGCGGATGGCTGGGGAGGGATTTTTCAGGTAGATTTGAGGAAAGAGATGTGAGGGAACCAGATGGAAAAGCGAGAGATTTTTGTCTGTGACTCTGTTTAGGAAATGCACGGAAAGAACATCGACTATTTTGAAGCGGCTCTGGGGTTCATGGATGGTGTTTCTTGATTTTAACACTGGTCTGAAGCTGACTGTGGCTTAAAGCGAGAGATTTTTGTCTGTGACTCTGTTTAGGAAATGCACGGAAAGAACATCGACTATTTTGAAGCGGCTCTGGGGTTCATGGATGGTGTTTCTTGATTTTAACACTGGTCTGAAGCTGACTGTGTGGCTTATGGCTTCGACGGGATCATGGGAATAACCGTGTAAGGAAGCACGTGATAAACCCACACCCTTGCAAGCTTTAGCAGCCCCTCTTGGATCCTGGGCAGATCCAGGCTCTGCATCCAGAAGGTCTCAGGAGGAACTGAGGGATGGAGGAAACCTCTTCTCTCTGAACCTCTCAACGCATGTTCACGAAAGCTCCCCTAAGAGCTGTGTCTCCAGGGCCAAGCTCCCCGTGCGTGTCGTCCGCTGTTCCCGAGTCTGTTTCTGGATCTCTTTGTCGGAATGATGATCCCATTTTATCATTTGCTGGAGTGCTTCTTCAAATGCAATGGGTAATTTGCTTAGCTATACCATTAGCATATATTTGCATATTTGTTTCAGCATTAAAATATGAGTAAGAAGAAAACTACACCAAAATTGTGTGAGTGGCCGTGATTAAAACAGTGTACAGTAATTTTCCTCACTGGTTTCAAGTACGCCATACTCTTATGCGTTCATTATATCCTTAGTTCTGCAGTGGGAACACTGCCATCAGGTGCTGTGGGTGGAATTTAAAGGCATTCCCCAAGCTCAAGAAGACTAGAGTCTTCCTCAGTGGTGTGTTTTGTTAACAGACTTCATAATCATATGATATTTTTGGGTTTATAAATATATAAATATCTTAATTTTGGGAGAGGCACTGAATATTACTCCATTTTTTATTAAAGAAGGAAATGCATGCCTGCTAAGTCACTTCAGCTATGTCTGACTCTTTACGATCCCTGGATTGTAGCCCGCCAGGCTCCTCTGTCCATGGGATTCTCCAGGCAAGAATACTGGGGTGGGTTGCTATGCCCTCCTCCAGGGGATCTTCGAGACCCAGGGATTGAACCCTCGTCTCTTTTGTCTCCTGCACTGGCAGGCAGATTCTTTACCACTAGCGCCCCCTGGGAAGCCCAGAGAAGGAAATGTGAAGTGAAAGGTGCTCAGTCATGTCCAACTCTTTGGGACCCCATGGACTATACAGTCCTTGGAATTCTCCAGGCCAGAATACTGGAGTGGGTAGCCTTTCCCTTCTCCAGGGGACCTTCCCAACCCAGGGATCGAACCCAGGTCTCCCACATTGCAGGAGGATTCTTTCCCAACTGAGCTATCAAATAGCTTGGAGCAAATCTGAGTGCAGATGGACATCTTAGTCAGGGGCAGAGACTCTGGTTGCAGGCTAGTGCCATGAAACCCATTTTTCTTCTCTGTGAGTGTAAACTCAGGAGGCCTGTTGATCTTTGTAATAAGGAACTCATTTTCTTGACGATATGGAATTCCAAAGAGTCACCTTTCAGGTGTATGAAAAGCTGACAGTCAGAATTTGGACTTTTTTGTTTGTTTGTTTTTAATGAGGCTCCTGGAGGAACCATTGGCTCGGGTGACTCTGTGTAAGTAAAGTGATGAAGTCCAGTAAGTCCTCCTGGTCTTCAGGGACCCGCTGCCCATGAAGTGACACTAACCTCGTGAGGGTCTCCCCCTGGCAGCAGGCGCTGGGATTCAAGCCCTCGGTAGCCTCCTGCTCGGGTCTTCCTAACACTTGGGACTTGGCTTTTGCACCTTCTAATGAGACCAGGTTCCTGGGACAGAGACCCCCCCCAGACTGTCACGTCAGTCCCTGAGCTGTGATTGGACAGGGGATGGAGAGGGACCAGCCAACAGCACGGTTTACCCGACTCCTTTCAGAGCCTGGCTGGGAGGACCCCTGCCTCTCAGGGGTCACTGAGGACCGGGCGGTGACCGGACGGAGGAGCACAGGTGCCTCCCAGCCGGCTCCAAGCATCTTCCTTGGGTCCAGCCCTAGTCCCGTCCGCCCTTCCCTTACTGGCTCCTCTTCCTGCCGCCTCTGCCCTCATGTCAGTTCTCATCAGTTCCCGCCCTGGTTGCCACAGCGCCTCTGCCTCTGGCTTCCGTGCATCAGTCAGTGACGCCCAGCACTGGTGGCCAATTTCCTTCCTCTGCCTGAAACACTCCAGGCTCCCCCTAATTTACTGCAGATTCAAAAGCAGAGACATTATTTTGCCAACAAAGGTCTGTCTAGTCAAAGCTATGGTTTTTCCAGTGGTCGTGTATGGATGTGAGAGTTGGACTATAAAGAAAGCTGAGGACTGAAGAATTGATGCTTTTGAACTGTGGTGTTGGAGAAGACTCTTGAGAGTCCCTTGGACTGCAAGGAGATCCAACCAGTCCATCCTAAAGGAGATCAGTCCTGGATGTTCACTGGAAGGACTGATGCTAAAGCTGAAACTCCAATACTTTGGCCATCTGAGGCAAAGAGCTGACTCATTGGAAAAGACCCTGATGCTGGGAAAGATTGAAGGTGGGAGGAGAAGGGGACGACAGAGGATGATATGGTTGGATGGCATCACGGACTCAATGGACATGGGTTTGAGTAAACTATGGGGGTTGGTGATGGACAGGGAGGCCTGGCGTGCTGCAGTTTATGGGGTCACAAAGAGTCGGACACGACTGAGTGACTGAACTGAATTTACTGCAGAAAATGGTCCCAATGCAGCCTGGTATTCGAGGCCTTTCCTGATGGGCGCCCCCCTCCCCCAACTCCCTGGGCACCCTGTGGAAACACGGCTCCCCCAGAATGGGACCTCCTGGCCACGGGGTCCTGTCTCCTCCCTGATCCCCAAACACAGGCCCAGGCCTGGTGGGTCTTCATGACCCTTTTCCCTTTGACATTCTAGATGCGCCAAGAAGGCAAAGTGTGAGACTAGAGTGGGGTTGAGAAAAAAATCTGTGACAGATTCAGGGACTGGATGAGACAGAGGACCGCCTGCGGTGGGGGAGCAGGGAGCTGGATCCTCCAGCCTGCCCACCCCCTCTCCCCACCCCGCCTGCTCCCTTCTGGTTCAGATGAGCCACCGGGTCCCTGCAGTTCTCCCTTGGCCAAGTTTCTCGAATCCACCCCTTCTTTTTCATCCTCACAGTCCCAGCCATAGCCCAGATACTAAGCCCCTCTTAATCTGAATGTTTCTGAGTTTCTTCCTGACTTGGAACCTGTTCCACTTACATCATCAGGCAGGTCTTCCTGAAATACTGATTTGAGCCACGTCTTCACCTAAACTAGGGCATCGGTGACTCCATATTGTGGACAGGTTGAGACGCCCAGCTTGGCATTTGAGACCCTCCGCTTGCTTTTCCATCTGTATTTCCTCACGGGATGCTTCGCCAAATAGACTGCACTCCCTGTCCTGTATATGTCATTGCTGTGTTCTCACCTCTGTGCGTTTGTTCATGCCATCACCACCTCCCACACACATGGCCATTCAGACCAGCGCCCCTGAACAGGTGCTCCATCTCTAGCTCGGGAGGGGTGTGAGGACGTGAGGTCTGGACCACAGTAGCCCTTTTGTTTTCATGAAATGAGAACCTAGATGACCATGTGCTGCCTCGGGACAAAACCATGACTGGAGAGCAGATCAGGGGCAGAAAGGAACTGGCCCCAGTGACATCATTAGGCCCCAGCATCAAGCCTTTCCCAAAGAAAGACAACCTTGTCTCTAGACTTTTCCACTGTGAAGCTAATAAATCCTGTTTGTTATTTAAGGCAGTTTGAGATGGGTCCTCTGTCACATACAATATTAAGAGTCTAACTGATAGACTTCCATTTACTGAGACAAACTGAGTATATCTTTATCCCTCACAGCCTGAAATTGCCTAATTTATAAAGTATCTAATGATGTTTTCAAGGCAATCCTTTATCTGGAACCCTGAGCTACATCTCATTGCCTGCTACACTCCTCTCTCTAGAAATAAACCGTCAAACCGAGAAGTACGTCCTTGGAATACATCCTCCGCGTTAGCAGGTGTCTCGGTTACTCTTCACTGTGTAACTCTTAAATAAGTTTGGATTCAACAGATGAAGGGCACAACCAGGACATTTTTCTTGTGACTGAACTGATGTCTGGGTTGGTTCACTGAGTCATTCATTCAGTAAGTCTATGCTGAGGGCTCACCGTGAATTGGGTAGCTCGCTAGGCCCTGGATGGGTATAAAAGGAGGAACAAAGCAGACATGGGCTTTGCCCTCATAGAAGTTATAGGCTACTGGGAGAGGCAGACATTAAACCATAATCACTTAAACAGGGCATTTAGAGAATTGTATGAAAGTTAAGTGGGCTTCCTTTGTGGCTCAGTGGTAAAGAATCTACCTGCCAGTGCAGGAGACAAAAGAGACGCACGTTTGATCCCTGGGTCAGGAAGATCCCCTGGAGAAGGAAATGGCAACCGACCGCAGTGTTGTTGTGGGAAAACCCATGGACAGAAGGGCCTGGCAGGCTACAGCCCCAGGGTTCACAAAGAGCCACACACGACTATTGCTGTGACCGAACAACAGTGACGACATGAAAGTTAAGTACTAAGTAATAGCAGAAGTTTCTAACCTATATGGAGAGTTAGCAAAGACCCTTTAAAGGAGAGGACTTTAACCTGAGAGCTGAAAACTGAATATCTGTTCACTAGGCAGAGAGCGGAAAGGACATTCTGGGCGGGAAGGAAGCTCGTGCAGAGGCCCCAGGGCAGGAAAGAGCTTGACTCATTTGGGAGCTTGAGAGAGGCCAGTGTGGCCAGTGAAGTGAGTGAGGGTTCGGCAAGGAGAAGGGCAGGAGAGTGGCCAGAGGGGCACGTGGCAAGCCTCACAGCCTGAGTGAAATGGACGCCACTGAGGTGGCTTGAAGTGGAAGTGACATGCTCCGAGTTGTGGCTTTCTTTTTTAATTTTAATTTTATTTTCATTCATGTATTTATTTTTACCGCAGCATGGGGCCTGTGAGATCTTAGTTCTTAAACCAGGGTTTGAACCTGCACCCCCTGCTTTGGAAACACGGAGTCTTAACCACTGGACTCCGTGAGGGAAGGAAGTCCAGGGAAGTCCTATGAGTTGTGTTTTTTCTTTGTAAAAACATCTCTCTGGCTCCTGTGCAGAGAATGGAGCAGGGAAGCCAAGGGTAGAAGCTGTGAGACCAGCAGGGGGCATTGTAGGAATCCAACGAAAAGTTCCTGGGCGCTTAGATTTAGATGGTATGGTGGCCGTGGGGTGGAGAGAGTTGGAAGGCGTTGAGATGTTTTTAGGGAGACTATATAAGGTTTGGGGGTGGATTGCTTCTGCATATGTTGGGAGGCGTGAAAGGGAGGGGGCTATCAAGTCACATCAGTCAAGGGACTTGCAAGCACCCATTGGATACTGAGAGGTTATTTGGGGTTTGATTTGCATGCACATATTCTTGGGCTTCCCTGGTGACTCAGACGGTAAAGAATCTGCATGCAGTGCAGGAGACCTGGGTTTGATCCCTGGGTTGGGAAGATCCCCTGGAGGAGGGCATGGCGACCCACTCCAGTATTCTTGCCCAGAGAATCCCCATGGACAGAGGAGCCTGACGGCAGGCTACAGTCCACGGGGTCATAAAGAGTCGGACACGACTGGGCGACAAAGCATAGCGACAATGTTTTTGTCAAAACAGGCAGAAATTTTGTATTCATGTCTCAGCTGGTTGACCACACCAGAACTTTGCCCAATTAAGCTTTTCTAAATGTAGCTTGAAGTCACACAAATGTGGATAACCAGTCTTAGTCTTTCTAGAAAAGCACAGAGAAAAAGGGGAACAGAGCCAGAGCAGCATTAAAGCATTGGAGTGGAGAAGATGAGAAATTTTCTCCAGTAGGGTCCTCCTCGCTGCCCTGTCTCTTTCTTAGTTTCCTCATCGTGTCCCCGCTTCGACCTTTGCAATAGCCTCACACTTGTCTAGTGCCACAAGCCCTGGGGACATCCCAAAGTTCTTTTATTTTTAATTTCTTTAAGATTTTCATTCCCTTGACACATGAGTTCTAGAGGCAGCTAGGACTCTCTATTACCAACCTATTTTCAACAAACTCTAGTAACATTGTATCAAAGAGATTTTTGGAAAACAGGAAGAAATCATATTCATGATCCCATTGCCCATGTACAACGATTGTCTTTCTTGTTTTTTTTTTGTTTGTTTGTTTTTTAAAATTTTTTGACTCTGCATATAATGGTTCCAGTCCTCAATACACTCATCATTCATTTTGAGTTCTTATGGAGCATATATTATGTGCCAGGCATACAGAAGTGAACAAAACAGACAAAAGTCAACAATCATGCCTACTTCAAATAGTTCTAGTACTGTGTAGATGCCATTCTAAATTAATCTTTGTGAATTTCAAATGGTATTTGCATCGTTCTTAACTATCATTTAATGCTTGCATGTTGTAGCAACATGTTAAGAATACAATTCCTGAAGACATTCACCAATTGGGACCGTAGGCTCTTTGCAAATAAGAACTAGAATAATTTTTTTACCACTGCATCCCCAGCCTCTAGCGGAATGCCCTACAGATAGAAGGTGCTCAGTAAATATTAGCTGAATAAATAATGTCTCTTTGTTTCCAGTTTGGGAATAGCAATTACAGCTCTGCAATCATCTTTGTATCAAGCGGCTTCAGCTTCTGTTATGTTATTTCCTGAAGACAGATCTTTCCAGGCTTTCCCATCAAAGTTTTAGCAGCAGTAGAAAATGAACCTTTGTGAGTATAATATATACATATACTTAAATCTAATTAAAATTATTTGGATATAGAAAAAGTTTTGCAAACTATTGCTTAGAATACTTTCTATTCACCTCTCTCTGGCCCTGGAAGAGGTAACACTCAGGTTTGACCCACATAACAGGTCTTCCCAGATGGTGCTAGTGGTAAAGAACCTGCCTGCCAATGCAGGAGATGCAAGAGACACGGGTTCTATCCCTGGGTCAGGAAGATCCCTTGGATCTCCTGGAGGGGAAGAGGTCCCCTGGAGGAGGGCATGGCAATCCCACTCCAGTATTCTTGCCTGGAGAATCCCATGGACAGTGGAGCCTGGTGGGCTATACAGTCCATAGGGTTGCAAAGAGTCGGAGATGATTGAAGGGACTTAGCACATGCTGTTACTTCCCTCACATTTTATAGCCACTGTTACTGCTAGAAATATCTCTGTATAAGCAGACCAGTTTAGCCCAACCTTGCTGGATATTGTTCTGGGTTGAATTGTGTCCCCTGAAAGATACTGAAGTCCTAACACCCCAGGACCTGTGAATGTGACCTTATTCGAAAATAGGGTTGTTGTAGATGATCAAGTTAACATGAGGTCATTATGGTGGCTCCTAATCCAGTCTGACTGGTGTCCTTATAAAAAGGAGAGATGTGTAGACAGGTCCACACGCAGGGGGAATGTCACGTGAAGCTGGAGGCAGAGATCGAGATGGCGAGTCCAGGGACCAGCAAAGGCCTCAGCAGGTCACCAGAAGTTGGGAGAGTGGCCTGAACAGATTCTCCCCCTCAATCCTCGGAGGGTTCCAACCCTGCTGACACCTTGATCTTCGCCTTCTGGCCTCCAAAACTGCGGGACCATCAATTTCTATTCAGTCACTCAGTTTGTGGCACTTTGTTACAGCACTTCAAGCAAACTAATATAAGATGTTTTATATAAAAGCTTTTCTTTTTCCTTTTTGTACCCTAGTGGGTACAAAGGGCTTTCCTGGTGGCTCAGATGGTAAACAATCTGCCTGCAATGTGGGAGACTCAGGTTCAGTCCCTGGGAAGATCCCCTGGAGGAGGAAATGGGAACCCACTCCAGTATTCTTGCCTGGAGAATTCCTTGGACAGAGGAACCTGGTGGGCTGCAGTCCACAGGGTCACAAAGAGTCAGACACGACTGAGCGACTAACACACACAGACACACACACACACACTGGATACAAAATGAGTCTTCATATGCTTTAATTTTTTTACAACTTGAGATAATGAATTGTGAGTTTGCTGTGAGTTCATTTGTCATATTTCCAGCTGTTTCCTGGGGTAGGAGTTTTTCTCACTCATGAGATGGGTCTGGGTCACTATGTACTTAATAGATGAGGAATTAAAGAGTCAATAGCATAGTTGAATGTCATCCTGTGGAACGTTTGTCCAGTTAAGTCTGATCAAAGGAAGTATATGCTTTGATTCCCGTATATGCTGTCAGCACCTATGACAGAGCTGAGACATTTCCCTAGAGAGAATTATTTTGCTCATGCCATCTAGACCAATATGTTCAGGAGTGCTCAACGGCTGTGTGTCTGTCTTGTCTGAACAGTCTCCTTTAGGGAAGATATGGGGACTGATTTATTCAGCTCCCTAGCCCCAGGTCCAGAAGTACCTGGCCCACGGTAGAGGCGCCATACAAGCTTGAGAAACGAGCTTGGGATAATGAATTGCACCAATGGCCCACTTCCAAGAACATGAGATGGGCTGAAAGTGAATGATCTACTTCGAACCAAGGTGAAACCCATCTGAAAACTGATCCTACATTAGATCAGGTTACTGACATGGCCACAGTAGCTGCATCCCTCTGCTTCAGGCCTGAATCCCACTCATGGAGTCTGATGTGGGTCAGGTGACTCTTCTCCATCTTGCAGTTACACTATCTGCAGAAGATGAGGGAGATGGAGGTAAGGGGCTGGAAAAGAGGAAGTGGAGGATCACACCAGTTCTAACCATCTCAGCCTGGAATGAAAGGGGTGGCTTCTGCTCACATTTCATTGGCCAGCACTGGTCACATGACACCAACCTAACCGGGCCCAGTGGGGAGGTGGGGAGGTGGCGGGGGTTGGGGGGGGGAAGGGCTAAGCTACAAGATGCAGAGGAATGCAAAGGGGCATCATCGCTGCCATAGTTTTGGTGAAAAGCAACTGGACAGCAAGGCATCCCTGTGCTTGCAAGGATTTTCATAATGAAAATCTGTTTAGAAGTAGCCTTGGGGACTTTCCTGATGGACCAGTGTCTAAGACTCCATGCTCCCCATGTAGAGGGCCTGGGTTCCGCCCCTGGTCAGGGAACTAGGTCCCATATGTCTGCTAAGACCCAGCACAGACAATTAATAAATAAATAAAAATAGATATTAAAAGTAGCCTTGAAAAAATTCAGAGTTTTCATAGTTTGGATTTGAAATCTCCCTTTGAAACAAAGCTCTTGTTCCTCCTTTGCAGCACAGATATGGAGATAAGTGAACTGAAACCACTGGCCAACTGAAAACCAGAATTGAACCAGGATGCAAAAAACAAATAAAAAAAGACTCATGCATATTTGGAGATGGCAATGGCAACCCACTCCAGTACTCTTGCCTGGAAAATCCCATGGATGGAGGAGCCTGGTAGGCTGCAGTCCACGGGGTCTCGAAGAGTTGGACACGACTGAGCGACTTCACTTTCACTTTTCACTTTCATGCATTGGAGAAGGAAATGGCAACCCACTCCAGTGTTCTTGCCTGGAGAATCCGAGGGATGGGGGAGCCTGGTGGGCTGCTGTCTATGGGGTCACACAGAGTCAGACACGACTGAAGTGACTTAGCAGCAGCAGCAGCAGCATGCATATTTGGAGGCTCTTGGATGGTACGTAGGCCATGTTGAGTGGTCACATGTCCATGAGTTGCTGGGTTGGCCTGTATGTGAGTTTAGTATCAGGGATTCCAAAGGCTCTGATTTTTGGGCTTCTGACAACTTTGTTTTTAATCCCACGGGGGCTTAATTTAGGCTATGAGAACAGTCTGTGAACATTTGTTTGTTTTCAAAGTGGCTGTGTAGGAGGAAGGAGTGAGAAGATTAAGAAGTTCTATGTCGTGTCAGAGGCGCTTGGTTTCCAGAACAGAAAAGCAGAAGATGCTTTGCTATTGAGATGCTGGAAATCTTGACAAAGCTGGTCCCAGCACGGCTGGCTGGGCAGAGCATGGGCGTTCCTCATGAGAGGGGGAGTCACTGGGCGTGGAGGGGTTTTACTGGTGAGGTGGTGAGCTGAAGAAGGAAGGAGGATTTTTCCCAATTCTGAGATTGGGCTGCTATTCAACACCTAATCAGGCTGAGGACCCCGGACACACTTACAATCCCAGATGCCTTTTGTAATTCTCTTTTCCTCTCTTTGAAATAAATGGCAGCTCTTGATATACTTCCCCCATAGCTCAGTGGTAAAACATCTATCTGCCTGCAAAGCAGGAGATGAAGGTTTGATCCCTGGGTTGGGAAGATCCCCTGGAGAAGGAAATAGCAACCCACTCTAGTATTCTTGCCTGGAGAATTCCATGGACAGAGGAGCCTGGCGGGCTATAGTCCATGGGGTCACAAAGAGTCAGACACAACTGAGCAACTGAGCACACACACAGACACACACACACACACATTATGTTAAAGATAAAAATTGGAACTTTGGGAGGTCAAACATATAACTAGCTCAAAGCTATATAATTAACAAGTGGTGGAGTCCATTTTCAATTTCACAGGCTACAAGTGGCTGGCTCACTCAGGTTCCTATTGTACAGGCAAGGGAGGGGCTTCAGCGATGTTGTGGCACCCTCCCAAAGGGATCCAGTTGGTCAGTGAGAAAATCCAAATCAAAACCTGGAGCTCATGACTCTCAGACCAGGTCTGTCTTCTGCTCTGTAGCCTAACCCACACTTGTCCATCATCCTTTGTCTTTCCAAGAGTAGATACATGTCCACCATGCAAGGTCAGGTGCTCCCGGGCAAGTGGTTCTTTGTCAGTAGCTATGGAACACCAGGACCTCTTGTGTGGGGAGGCAAGGTCTCTCTGGAAACCCCCTCGTGGGCTGCAGCCTCAGGGCTTGGCTGTCCTGTGCAGGACACACAGCCTGCCCACCCACCCAAGCCCTGCCACCCCTGAGCTTCCCACCCATGTTAGAATCTGGCCATGCCTCAGCTCTTTGGACCACATTGTAAAATGAAAGGAAGAGTTAGGTGATTTATCTATCAAATGGGACTTGTCCTTGTCTAAGAAAAGAAAGGCATTTTAAAAAGTGAAATAACAGGGCAGCTTATCACAATCTCCTTTCCCGGGGATTCGGACTCCCTGGAACAACCTATGTAGTGGATGCTTCAGGGAGGTGTGGTAACTGGTGCTTGCTTACTGTTGGAGAGACTGTTTCATTTTCTCCCTGAAGCACATGGCAAGAAAATATTCCCAGCTTCCCTTGCGGTTAGACCATGTGCCTGAATTCCAGCCAATGGCGTGGAGCTACTTTTCCACTCACTGGAAAAGACCCTGATGCCGGGAAAGACTGAAGGCAAAAGGAGAAGAGAGGGCTGCAGAGGATGAGATGGTTAGATAGCATCACCGACTCAATGGACATGAATCTGAGCAAACTCCAGGAGATAGTGGAGGACAGGGAAGCCTGGTGTGCTGCAGTCCATGGTGCTGCAAAGAGTTGGATATGATTGAGCAACTGAACAATAGCAACTTCCAGGCCTAGCCAATGAGACCTACCCTGCACAACACCCTCCTTTATCACTTTCCCATTTTCTGGATGTTGATCCCCAGGGCACCCTTAGAAGCCTGATGTTGAAAATGTCAGAGCCTTTTTTTAAGGCCAGATCCCTATAAAAATGGCAAGATTAAAGGAACACTGCTCACACTCCCATCACCTGCTGGTCATTCTGACAGGTTCTCAACCAGGGTCTATTTCTGTTGTTTGCAACTAAGAACCCAGATGTATACACTGTCAGGAAAAGTTATCTGCCTATAAAGAATTTATTTTATGAGTAAATGGCATTGTTAGGCCAGAGTATGGTGATCACTGTAGCTGGTCATAATTCACATAGCACTTGTGGGAATTCTTAACACAGCATCACGGGCTGTTAGCTGTGACTTGTGGCCTGGAATTAATTCCGACTTTGGACAGCCTGTCTGCGAGGATAAACAAGTCATATATTAGACACTTTAGACTGGTTTCCTGGAGAGAGAAAGGTAAGCAGAGATCTGGGAAGGAGAGAGGAAGGTAAGCAGAGATCTGGGAAGGAGAAAAGTTAGATAAACAATAATGATAACATGGGACGCACGTACATAGCCCCCACTGCGCACAGCTTCAGTTCTCAGGGTATTATGTGCAGTTAGTCATTTCAGCCTCACGACAGGCTCTGCCGACGGCTGTCCTTTCTCGTCCCTAGTTACCGAGATGGAGCCCCCTGCCCCAGCCACCTGGCCCCTAAGCACTGGCCTCAGGATTTGAACCTGCCAGCTCTTCACCACACTGCTGGAGGCAGTTAACAACAGAGGAATCCAATTAACTCAAACCCCCTGTCCTTCAAATATAATCGGGACTACTGAGAAAGGGCTGAGGGAACAAAATAAAAGCCAGTAATACTTGGCAGGGCACTTGGAATAATTTGCCCGAGGCACCCAATTTTCCCTCAGATAATCTAGACTCCTTCTTTTATAGGGCATTTAAGGAGAAGAACGTGATGACGGGAGATTTCTCAAAATGGCCTGAGGCTCTCCTCGTTCCCTCTCCAGGCTGCCCCTGCCCCCCAGCGGCTCTGCTCCTCACTCCTCCCAGGGTGTCAGAGCCAGCATCTCCGAAAATCACCTGCTGACAAGCTTGACTGAACTGAGTATGTGTGCCCGGGGAAGCCTGCCCAAAGAGCCACGGCCTGGCCCATCACCTCCCAGGGACGAGGCTTCAGGGATGAGGCAGAATTCTGGGGGCCTCGGGTGGGTCGTCGGAAGAAGAGAGTTGTTGCCAAGTTGTGTTAGACCCTGAGGAGCCCATTCCTGCCAGGAGTGAAGGGGGGGCTGTGACAGAGGTGGCGGTGGGAGGGTGGGGGTGAAGGGGTGGGGTGGGAACTGAGGGGGACGCGTTCTGTGTGCATCCAGGGATGTTGCCTGGGACCCAGGCCCCAGGGCTGGTCTGTCTCACCACCCAGGCCACCCCAGGGCCACCTGGCATGGGCTCGTCGGCCGTGGAGCCCAGGGACGTCCCCTGATTTTCCCCAGTGGCCGAGGCACCTGCTGTGTGACACGGGGGTGGCCTTGCGAAGGGCCACATCCTCGTGGCTTCAAAGGTTTGAGAGCCAATGTGAAGGGCTGTGGTCTCTGCTGGGGGCCCAGGAGCCATTCACTAACTGCAGTGCGGGGCAGCGAACGAGGGGATCCCCCTGCTCTGTCCCTGGAAGACCTGTTTATCTCTCCGGACCCCATCTCCTCCTTTCCCTCTTACAGCTTCCACACTCGGCAAATGGAGACTGGGCCCTATTCAACTTCTCCAAGGCACAGCTCTCAATGGGAAGGTTCTAGAACCCTTTATCCAGTACCGTTCTGCAACTCACCCCACCTGGCCTGTGTTTGCCACCAAGGTACCTCGTACCTGGAATTCGCAGCACTGCGCATGCCAGAGCCTGGGCTCTGGAGTCAGACTCTGAGGAAGGGCAAGCCTTCTGGGCATGTCATCCCTGTTCTCAGCTCCCTGCGCCTTGCCTCAGTTTCCCTCCAGTAATACGGCGACCACTCCTTCCAAAGGTGGTTGCGAGCATTACAAAAGTCAATGGATGCAAACCCTTGGTACCTCATATATGGTAAGTGCTGGGTTAAGTGTTAGGTGTTATTATGATCACAGCGCCCTGTGTATGTAGCCTGAGTGCAAGAGTAAGTTAATAGTAATAATAAACAACAGCATGAACACTAACAGCTCACATGCATCGTGCTTCTCGTGCCCTTCCTGCTTCACTTATTAACTCCCCACTCTCCAAGTTCCCAGGTGTCTCTGGTAGCTCAGACAGTTAAAGAATCTGCCTGCAATGCAGGACACCTGGGTTTGATCCCTGGATTGGGAAGATCCCCTGGAGAAGAATGGACTTCCCTCGTGGCTCAGACAGTAAAACGTCTGTCTACAATGCGGGAGACCTGGGTTCAATCCCTGGGTTGGGAAGATCCCCTGGAGAAGGAAATGACAATCCACTCCAGTACTATTGCCTGGAAAATCCCATGGACAGAGGAGCCTGGTAGGCTACAGTCCATGGGGTCGCAAAGAGTCGGACACGACTGAACGACTTCCCTTTCACTTTCCTGGAGAAGGAAATGGCACTCCACTCCGGTATTCCTGTTTGGAGAATCCCATGGACAGAGGAGTCTGGAGGGCTACAGTGCATGAGTTTGCAAAGAGTCGGAGATGACTGAGGCACAGGTCACTCTCCAAGCCCACATCCTTGTCCCCAGGCGGGGTGGGGGCTCCTCTTCTGTCCCCACAATGCCTCTCACTTAATGTCAGTGTGACACCTGCCACCCTGCACGGTCACCCTCTCCTCCTCACTCCAAGAAAGGTCTCTTGGGGTGGACCTGGCCCTTTTCCTGTCGTGTCCCCAGAGTCCTGCCGTCCAGATGCTCAGGGTGGCTGGAAGAATACAGGCTTTCCTAGCCCCAGCTGCAGGCAGCACCTCCATCCTTACTTCTGCTTCCACAGAAGGGACTCTGTGAGCATAAATTCAGAACAGCTAGGGGTGAGGGGGGCCCCCGAATTCGCAAGCTTCCTGCTCAAGTTCATGGCCCTCTGAGCAGTGCAAGGCCTTGATGACCGGCCTCTGCAGGATGCCTGTCCCTGGATCCGGTCATTTAGAACAAAAAAGAAGAGCCAGCCCTCCACAGCTCTTACCAGGAGAGAAGTGTATTTCAGATGTAATTGGGGTTAGCATGTGGACAGCTGGGCCTGATAAATAAGAATACCCACTCGGCCTCATTCCGGGCACTGTGAGCCCCACAGAACGGAAAAGACTCTCCAGCGTGGCACTGAGTGGTTCCTGCCTCAAAAATTCATTTAGTGTGAACAGTCACATTAATGCAAAAGGCAAGCCACTGACACTATAAATAACTCAAGCTGAGTCCTGCTGACGGTAGGAAGCCCGACACCGAACCACTGCCCTGTTCCCTGTTCCCTCTCCGAATGAGGCAGTGACGTGCCCAGAACCATTACCGATTCCAAAACAGGCCCATCGGAGCCTAGCATGACCCTGGCCAGGTGGCATCCTTTACCGCCGGACACATCAGAGGAACTGCGTTGTTTTTATCTTCAGTTCAGTTCAGTTGCTCAGTCGTGTCCGACTCTTTGTGACCCCATGAATCGCAGCACGCCAGGCCTCTCTGTCCAACACCAACTCCCCGTGTTCACTCAGACTCACGTCCATCGAGTCAGTGATGCCATCCAGCCATCTCATCCTCTGTTGTCCCCTTCTCCTCCTGTCCCCAATCCCTCCCAGCATCAGAGTCTTTTCCAAAGAATCAACCCTTCGCATGAGGTGGCCAAAGTACTGGAGTTTCAGCTTTAGCATCATTCCTTCCAAAGAAATCCCAGGGCTGATCTCCTTCAGAATGGACTGGTTGGATCTCCTTGCAGTCCAAGGGACTCTCAAGAGTCTTCTCCAACACCACAGTTCAAAAGCATCAATTCTTCGGCACTCAGCCTTCTTCACAGTCCAACTCTCACATCCATACATGACCACAGGAAAAACCATAGCCTTGACTAGACAGACCTTTGTTGGCAAAGTAATGTCTCTGCTTTTGAATATGCTATCTAGGTTGGTCATAACTTTCCTTCCAAGGAGTAAGCGTCTTTTAATTTCATGGCTGCAGTCACCATTTGTAGTGATTTTGGAGCCCAGAAAAATAAAGTCTGACACTGTTTCCACTGTTTCCCCATCTATTTCCCAGGAAGTGATGGGACCAGATGCCATGATCTTCATTTTCTGAATGTTGAGCTTTAAGCCAACTTTTTCACTCTCCACTTTCACTTTCATCAAGAGGCTTTTTAGTTCCTCTTCACTTTCTGCCATAAGGGTGGTGTCATCTGCATATCTGAGGTGATTGATATTTCTCCCGGCAATCTTGATTCCAGCTTGTGCTTCTTCCAGCCCAGCGTTTCTCATGATGTACCCTGCATGTAAGTTAAATAAGCAGGGTGACAATATACAGCCCTGACGTACTCCTTTTCATATATATATGTGTGTATATATACACATATATTTGGCTGCTCTGCGTCTTTGATGCTGTGTAGGCTTTTCTCTGGTTGCAGGGAGTTGGGGCTGCTCTCTAGCTGTGGGGGTGTCTCATTGCGGTCTTCTCTTGTTGTGGAGCACAGGCTCTAGGGCACTTGGGCTTCAGTAGTTGCTGTCCCCTGGGCTCCAGAGCTTCAGCTCAGTTGTTGTGGCATGTGGGCTCAGTCACCCCAAGGCACGTGGAATCTTCCCAGACCAGGGACTGAATGCGTGTCCCCTGCATTGGCAGGCGGATTCTTTACCACTGAACCACCAGAAAAGCCCCAGAGGAACTTTAAAAAGTAGGTGGGGTGGTCAGAATAATAATTTGTTACAGCAACAACAGGAAACTAATACTATAGGCAATTGCTCTAAAGTGCTTCTAAAAGGATCCCTTTATTACACCATGCATTTCTTTCCTGCTTCCCTTGTTTCTGGGAAGGGTCAGAAGCAGAGTCAGGGGATTAGGGGGAAGGTTTAAGAGGAGGTAAATGTAACTCAGGCTTCCAAGATGGCACTGGTGATAAAGAACCCGCCTGCCAATGCAGGAGACGAGACAGGTTCGATCCCTGGGTCAGGAAGATCCCCTGGAGGAGGACATGGCCACCCGCTCCAGTATTCTTGCCTGGAGAATCCCATGGACAGACAAGCCTGGTGGGCTACAGTCTGTGGAGTTGCAAATAGTTGGACATGACTGAAGCAACTTAGCACGCAAAAAGTAACCTCAGTGTTTGCCAACCACCCACCCATATGGGATGAAGTTGTACTGCTTGGAAAAACTATCAACATTAATTTTTTTGGTGGGAATGGGAATGGGGCAGAGTCATTCTTTGTAAAGCTTTCACATTTAAAAATAGTTCTGCATGGCGACTGTCCCCCATTCTTCCAGCCCCACCCCCACTTTGGCTTTTGCGTCTGGTGAAACCCTAGCTTTTTACCTTTTATACCTGAGCCACCAGACTTTTTCAAAAGTGGGAGATTCATAAATCACGTGGGGTGGAGTCTGAGATTGCCTGGGGCGGAGGAAGCTGGTTTAGCATCTCTGGCCTCCTGCCGCCTCCAGAAGGACTTCCCAAACCTTCATGTTACAAATGAGTCTAAGGATCTTATTTAAGTGCAGGTTCGATGCGGAGAGTCCTTCGAGGTGCTGAGATCCAGCCTTTTTAACCGTCCTCAGGGGATGCCCTGAGTCCCAAGGAGACGAGGACAGACATTCGGGGTCTGAGAACCTGGGACCCGTGCACAGCTTGCCGGTAGGCACACAGCTGCAGTAGAACCTTGCTCCTGCAGGTGTGGTCCCCCAGAAGCAACACTGACAGATCCCGAGCTTGTTAGGAGGGCTTTCTCTCTGAACCCCCATCCTGCCAGGCCTACTGCATCAGAACCTGCATTTTAACTAGACCCTCAGGGGACCCGATGCACACAGAGTTTGGAGAAGCACTTGCCTGAGAGCCAGGTTGGTTCTCAGCCTATCTGAGCCTCAGGAGCACCTGGAGGTCTCAGGACAAGATAGATGCTGGGTTCTGCTCTCAGAGTTCCTGATTCACTGCATTGCAGATGGGCCCTGAGTACGCATTTCTAACCCCAGTCCCCAGGTGATGTGATGCAGCTGGTCCAGGGACCACATAGCACGACCCACTGCCCTAGGGCGAGCCCAGACCTCCGGACTGGTGGCCAACATCCCTGCGTGCTAAGTCGTTTCAGTCATGTCTGACTCTTTGTGACCCTATGGACTGTAGGCTCCTCTGTCCATGGGATTCTCCAGGCAAGAATACTGGAGTGGGTTGCCATGCCCTCCTCCAGAGGATCTTCCCTACCCAGGGATCCATCATGAGTCTCTTATGTCTCTTGCATTGGCAGGTGGGTTCTTTACCATTAGGGTCTACCTGGTAAGCCTGGTGGCCAACATACCCACCCACGAGTTCTAGAATGAGCCCCAGGGACATGTGTTTGGATTCTGAGGTCTACCTATTTTCTCCAATGATGAATTTTTGGTGTGTGTGATATGGTAAGAAATACATATATATTTGGTTTCATGAGTGTCTTTTGCACAAATGACAGGGGCCTGGGGGCTCCTGCACAGCTTCACAATGGGACTGACAGCCAGAAAGAGTAAGGCAGGATTAGAGAGCTGGGACGTTTGGCCCCACCCCAAACTCCAGGGGTGAAGAGTGGCTGGAAGGTGAGTTCAAGCACCGGTGGCTAATGATTTCACTAATGAAATCTGCAGAAACCCTGAAACCAGTGGTCCTCAAGCTTTTTGGCACCAGGGACCGGATGACAGTGTTTCCACGGACTGGAAGGGGAGATGGCTTCAGGATGATTCAAGCACGATGCATTTATTGCGCACTTTATTTCTATCACTGTTACAGTGGCTCCGCCTCAGGTCATCAAGCATTGAATCCTGGAGGTTGGGGACACCTCCTGTAAATGCTGAGGTTCCCAGAGCTTCAGGTTGGTGAAGGCCTCCATGTGTGGGGAGCATGCTCACTTCAAATTCCACGAGGACGGAAGCTCCACACTCGGGACCTTCCGGACCTCACAAACAAATCCTAACAAATTTCTGAAGCTGAGGAGGGCCTTATAGGAGCTTGAGGTATACAGTCAGTTGGCGAGAAGTATAGGTGACATCCTGGCCGTCTGAAGTGGGGGAGGTCTTGGGGGGCTGAGCCCTTCACTTGTGGGGTCTGTACCAATTCCATGGAGCTGATGTCAGAACTAAACTGTTGGACCTTCAGTTGGCGTCCAGAGGGTTGGAGAATTTTGTAGGTGTTGGGGAAGGCGCCACACAAGTGGTGTCAGAAACACTGGTTGTAAAATACCTCAAGGTGCTTTCATATAAATAGTATATGCATTTTCATTTTATAGAACTTTTGTAAAATGAAACAACAGGCGCTGCCTCAGCTTTATGGTCAACTGCACAGCCTTGACCGGGAATTCCATTTCCTCATCGAGAAAGTGAAGGGGTTGAATAGCGATCATAAAATTCTATAGTTTAGAGTCTACTTTCAGTATCAGGTGAAGAAGGCAAAAAGTTCAAAACTACTGAATCTTGGCTTTCACGTCGTTTATGGGTGAGCCCCCTGATTTATTTAAGTCAAAAATGCAACCCTCAGCTGTAAAATGGTGCCATGAGAGGGATAAACTCTTTCCCTCCCAGTTTTCTTTATTGTAAAAACAATATTGCTACTGCTGCTGCTAAGTCGCATCAGTCGTGTCCAACTCTGTGCGACTCCATAGACGGCAGCCCACCAGGCTCCCCCGTCCCTGTGATTCTCCAGGCAAGAATACTGGAGTGGGTTGCCATTTCCTTCTCCAATGCAGGAAAGTAAAAAGTGAAAGTGAAGTCTCTCAATTGTGTCCGACTCTTAGAGACCCGCATGGACTGCAGCCCACCAGGCTCCTCTGTCCATGGGAGTTTCCAGGCAAGAGAACTGGAGTGAAGTGCCATTGCCTTCTCCGAAAAACAATATTAGAAAGTAGTAAAGACAATTTAAGAGATGAAACATTTCATTCCCCTTTAACACGACAGCTGTTTTCCTTTTGCTGAGTCCCCTTCACGGATGTGGGTTCCCCTGGAGAAAACACACCCACACTTGTCATCTGTTTCTTCATTCCATATTTGGTCATAAAAGCGCCGCCAGCAACACATACACAAATCAGAAGGCACTGCCATTGGCAGTTAACTTTGGCTAACGTGATGAATGTCGTTGGTAGCTCACTGATGTTTGGAGTTGCAACTATGTGCCATCAGAGATGTTGACCATTTCCCCCCATCTTGCTTATTAAAAGCATATTCTTCGTTCCCTCCTGTGTTTAATTGAGAAAACTGCTGGATGTCTAGGATAAAGCAGGCAGGCCAGAACGACCTCAGCACATATGAGTTTACACCTTTTCTGAGCCTCATTTACTTCCCTGGGAATGGTGGTGGGCAGGGGGTTGCAGAAGACGCTTGGTGACGAGGGGCTGGCACGTGGCTTGTGTGGAATGGGTGCCTTTCCCTGTGCTCTTGGGCCACCTGTCAGGGCTTGGAGATGTTCTAAATGTAACTGATACCCACTTTAGCAGTGATGTGTCCATGCTTCACGTGGAGGGGGAGAGGGGAGCGGGGAGTGGAGTCTTTCCTCCACTAGGCAAAATGGGGAATAAAAACACACCTCCTCACTGAGTTGCGAGGAGTAAATGAGACCACACGAACCCAACACTTAGCCTTGCGCCTGGCATGCAGGAAACAGTCAATGGATGTGGGCTTCACAATGTGCTCAGTCATATATATTCAGAGAGATTATTATTTTTAATTTTAATGATCTCTGCCAAATTGCCTTCCAAAGATTTAAAGTGGATATCATTTAAATTTAGAAGAATACTCAGAACTTAGAATTGAAAGACTTATTTGCATTTTAAAATCTCAAGTAACACATTGCACGAAGCCTGTTCCCAAACCTCCCATTTCAGAAACAAGGAGAAAACATTGTTGAAATAAAGGCATTCGCGTAGTGCCAAGCAGAAATCACTACAGCCAAGGAAAAAGCATCTTTTAAAAATTCCCATTTGTTGATGGCAAACATTACTCTTTTTTTTTTTTTGCCCTTGCACTTATATCAACAGAATCTCTTGAGGAAATTTCATTCAACATTACAAAATGATTTACCAGGGAACTTGGGTTAGCCAAGAGTGACTTCAAATTGAATATAGATAGATAGATAGATAAGTATAGATATATATGTGTGCGTGTGTTCAGTTGCTCAGTCACGTCTGACTCTTTGAGGCCCCATGGACTATAGCCCACCAGGCTCCTCTGTCAGTGGGATTTTCCAGGCAAGAATACTGGAGTGGGTTGCCATTTCCTTCTCCAGGGGATCTTCTCAATCCAGGGGTCGAACCCAAGTCTCTTGTGTCTCCTGCATCGGCAGACGGATTCTTTACCTGTGCCACCTGGGAAGCCCTTGTGTAGATATACAGAAACGTATTTTTAAAAATATGTGCCTAAGAATAAGAACCCCATGGAGAAGCTTCTCATTTCTTATGATACAGCAAAGCAATAAAGTGCTTTATGACCTGTAAAGCATCTTCTCACACATTTCCTGATTTGATTTTCACAATGGTCCACGAGAGAGGAGAAGCAGATTTTACAATCCTTATATGAGAGATGAGAACACTGATACACAAAGAGGTTCTGACTTGCTTGTCTGTAGGTCCCTTGGCTTTCTGGCATCAACACATTACAATCAGATCCACCAAAACTCACTGGTCTTGGTCAAACAAACCCCAAGCCATGGAGATGCGAAAGAGCATTTCTGAACCTCTAAACATAACTCGCATTCCATTTTCAAAAGACAAACATTGCCCATAGAGACAAGAACATGCTCACTGCTGTCGAGGATGATGAGATGGGTCTTAGTTAGCTGGGTTCCACCCGGGGCTCCCACAGTGATTCATCTGGCCACGTTACAGCACAAATGTGTCAGTTTTCAGGGACTTGGAGAGCTCTTAAGCAAGCACAGGTGTGTTGTTGAGGATGCTGATATGCAAAGGAGCAACAGTAGACAGATCCATGCCCCGAGGAGGCTGCCAGCCAGTGAGGACCAGCCCAGTTTCCAACTGGACCCCCTTGATGTGGAGCTGGCAGCCGGGGCTGCCTTATTGGAAGGCAGCTCCCCGATCCTGGGGAGGGGCGCGTTGCTACTGCCCCTCCCCCAGTACGGGATGTTTATGAACATCCTCTGGGCCACATGACCCCGTGCAGCCCTGTGAAATTAGCACTGGAGGCTCCAGATGAGGCCATTGGACTATTAGCAAATGCTGACCGTTTCAAGCAAGGTTAGACAAAGAGCCTTCTTAGTCCTAAAGGTAAACATTGATACGTACTTATTCAGGAATGCTTTATGTCACAGCAGACTTCATTCCTGCCTGCGTGATTGTCCTGGCCTGGAAAGACATTTTGGTCCCTTTCTGGTGTTGCTACTGCTTTTCTCCCTGCCAGTATCCACGGGGGATCTGCTCAGACCCCTGGACTGTGGCTCAGAGACCTGGATGGGAGACGGGTCCCACCACAGACAGCTGTGTGGTTGTGGGCAAGGTGGTTTGCATCTCTGAGCTCTGCTTCCTTATCAGTAAAATGACGATAGCAGTGTTTGTTCTTCTCACGCAGTTAGGAGGTGCAAAGGTGGAACAGTGTGTGAAAGAACACAGGCTATTAGAAAGAACGATTTTTTCTGGAATTTTTTTGGATTTGAAAATATTTTCAAATTATGAGAATATAGCCCATTGGTTGCAACAGGTGAAACAGTTTTAAGATAGATGAAGGAAAGCTCACCGTTACTAACTTCCAGTCCTGCTCTCCTGAGATATCCAGAGTCCATGTACTTACAAGCTTTTATGTTGCTCATCTAGGCAACTACACACACATATATTGGGGTTTGGGCTAATTTCTTTTTAGTGAATGGAATCACCAAGCAATGGCTCTGCATCTTGCTTTTTCATTTCATGGTATCATAGACACCCCTACGAGTCTGTAGATATGAACATACTTGGTATTTGTTCCTTAATTTCTTTATGAACACACACCTACAAATACACGCGTATGTGAGTTGTATATGGAATCGGTTTTTTTTTTTAACTTTCCCCCTCTCCCACTACCCCTAATAACATTGCCTCTTTGTATAACTATCATATTTTCCTCCATGTTGATATAATCACATAAACTCTTAACACACACATGTGTTTTTGTAAAGGTTTTTTTATTATTTGTATCAAAATTGGATTGTACACACACTTCTCTTATTCCACCCAAAAAAAAAAAACCTCGTAAAATTACCTATAGTGTCAACTGATTTCGCACACCATTTTTAATGGCTATGTATCATTTTATGCTGGTAAATAACTTTATGCTGGTAAATGTTCAACAACTAGCTCTCTCAGGGAAAACCCTGGTTGCAGTGTTTGCGATATCTGTGCACTAAATACCCCCACCCTGGTTCATTTCAAACCTGGGTGATGTGCTGGTGGGACAAAACGGGGCTGGGAAGATGTGTGTGCTGTTTCGGGGCCTGATTCCAGCAAACTTCTGGAGAAGGTTCTGCAGTGAATCCAATTCCTCTCCACTGATGATGAGCACAGTTTATTTCCTGGTTCCCCCACCCCCCACTACCAACAATGACTCATTAACCCAAACTTATAACTACATTCTTCAAACTGATTCTTTTATGGACTTCTCTGCACTAGATCCCCAAGTGAGATTACTCTAAAAAATGAGTATGGATTTCTTAAAATTTTACTACATACTGCCAAACTGTTTTTCCAACTTTTTTAAAAAGGTGTTTACAATTCACTTTTCTACCAGTATCATAAGAGAGTACTCTTTTCCCCAGCATCTCAGCAATGGGTATTAATGTTATATATATATGTATATATCAGTCAGTTCAGTTCAGTCACTCCGTCGCGTCCGACTCTTTATGACGCCATGGACTGCAGCATGCCAGGCTTCCCTGTCCATCACCAACTCCCGGAGCTTGCTCAAACTTATGTCCGTTGAGTTGGTTATGCCATCCAACCATCTCATCCTCTGTCGCCCCCTTCTCTTCCTGCCTTCAGTCTTTCCCAGCATCAGGGTCTTTTCCAATGAGTTAGTTCTTCCATCAGGTAGTCAAAGTATGGAGTTTCAGCTTCAGCATCAGTCCTTCCAATGAATATTCAGGACTGATTTCCTTTAGGATGGACTGGTTGGATCTCCTTGCAGTCCAAGGGACTCTTGAGTCTTCTCCAACACCACAGTTCAGAAGTATCAATTCTTTGGCACTCAGCTTTCTTTATAGTCCAACTCTCACATCCATACATGACCACTGGAAAAACCATAGCTTTAACTAGATGGACCGTTGTTGGCAAATTAATGTTTCTGCTTTTTAATATGCTGTCTAGGTTGGTCATAGATTTTCTTCCAAAGAGTGAGCGTCTTTCAATTTCATGGCTGCAGTCACCATCTGCAGTGATTTTGGAGCCTGCCACCCTGCCCCCAAAATAAAGTCTCTCACTGTTTCCATTGTTTCCTCATCTATTTGCCACAAAGTGATGGAACTGGATACCATGATCTTAGTTTTCTGAATGTTTGGATTTAAGCCAACTTTTTCACTCTCCTCTTTTCACTTTTATCAAGAGGCTCTTTAGTTCTTCACTTCCTGCCATAAGGGTGGTGTCATCTGCATATCTGAGGTTATTGATATTTCTCCCAGCAATCTTGATTCCAGCTTGTGCTTCATCCAGCCTAGCATTTCACATGATATACTCTGCATATAAGTTAAATAAGCAGGGTGACAATACACAGCCTTGACATATACTCCTTTCCCAATTTGGATCCAGTTGATTGTTCCATGTCTGGTTCTAACTGTTGCTTCTTGACCTGCATACAGATTTCTCAAGAGGCAGGTCAGATGGTCCGGAGTTCCCATTTCTTGAAGCATTTTCCACAGTTTGTTGTGATCCATACAGTCAAAGGCTTTGGCATAGTCAATAAAGCAAAAGTAGAAGTTTTTCTGGAACTCTTTTGTTTTTTCGATGACCCAACGGATATTGGCAATTTGATCTCTGGTTCCTCTGCCGTTTCTAAATCCAGCTTGAACATCTGGAAGTTCACAGCTATGTACTGTTGAAGCCTGGCCTGGAGAATTTTGAGCATTACTTTGCCAGAGTGTGAGATGAGTGCAATTGTGTGGTAGTTTGAACATTCTTTGGCATTGCCTTTCTTTGGGATTGAGATGAAAACTGACCTGTTTCAGTCCTGTGGCCACTTCTGAGTTTTCCAAATTTGCTGGCATATTGTGTGCAGCACTTTCATAGCATCATCTTTTAGGGTTTGAAATAGCTCAACTGGAATTCCATCACCTCCACTAGCTTTGTTCAAAGTGATGCTTCCTAAGGCCCACTTGACTTCGCATTCTAGGATGTTTGGCTCCTGGTGAGTGATCACACCATCGTGGTTATATGGGTCATAAAGATATTTTTTTGTACAGTTCTTTGTGTATTCTTGCCACCTCTTCTTAACATCTTCTGCTTCTGTTAGGTCCATACCATATCTGTCCTTTATTGAGCCCATCTTTGCATGAAATATTCCCTTGGTATCTCTAATTTTCCTGAAGAGATCTCTAGTTGTTCCCATTCTATTGTTTTCCTCTATTTCTTTGCATTGATAACTGAGGAAGACTTTCTTCTTTATTGCTATTCTTTGGAACTCTACATTCAAATGGTATATCTTCCCTTTTCTCCTTTGCCTTTAGCTTTTCCTCTTTTCTCAGCTATTTGTAAGGCCTCCTCAGACAACCTTTTTGCCTTTTTGCATTTCTTTTTCTTAGGGATGGTCTTGATCACTGCCTCCTGTACAATGTCATGAACCTCTGTCCATAGTTTTTCAGGCACTTTGTCTATCAGATTTAATCCCTTGAATCTATTTATCACTTCCACTGTAATGGATTTGGTTTCAGTTCAGTTCAGTCGCTCAGTCGTGTCCGACTCTTTGCGACCCCATGAATCCCAACACGCCAGGCCTCCCTGTCCATCATCAACTCCTGGAGTTCACTCAGACTCACGTCCATCGAGTTGGTGATGCCATCCAGCCATCTTATCCTCTGTCGTCCCCTTCTCCTCCTGCCCCCAATCCCTCCCAGCACCAGACTCTTTTCCAATGAGTCAACTCTTCACATGAGGTGGCCAAAGTACTGGAGTTTCAGCTTTAGCATCATTCCCTCCAAAGAAATCCCAGGGCTGATCTCCTTCAGAATGGACTGGTTGGATCTCCTTGCAGTCCAAGGGACTCTCAAGAGTCTTCTCCAACACCACAGTTCAAAAGCATCAATTCTTCGGCGCTCAGCTTTCTTCACAGTCCAACTCTCATATCCATACATGACCACTGGAAAAACCATAGCCTGGACTAGACGGACCTTTGTTGGCAAAGTAATGTCTCTGCTTTTGAATATGCTATCTAGGTTGGCCATAACTTTCCTTCCAAGGAGTAAGCGTCTTTTAATTTCATGTGATTTGATTTAGGTCATACCTAAATGGTCTAGTGGTTTTCCCTACTTTCTTCAATTTAAGTCTGAATTTTGCAATAAGGAGTTCATGATCTGAGCCACAGTCAAATTTTTATATATATATATATATATATATATATATATATATATATATATATATATATATTTCAGTTTGGTAGATTTAAAGTAGTAACTCATTGTTTATTGTTACTTTAATTTGGACTTAACACTCAATCAGATTTGAACATTGTTTCAAGTTTTTTGGTCATCTGGATTGGCAATTTAGCACATGTTCTGGATCCAAGATGTGTTAAAATCATAGCTCTGCCCCTCAGTAGCTGTGTGACCTCTAGCAAGTTACTTAATCTCAGTAACTTGCCTCAGTCTCTCATATGTAAAATAAAGACAGAAATAAGACTCATCTTATTTCACAACAGGACTACTAGGAAAATTAAATGAATTAATGTATGTAAAGCCTGCAGGGAAGTGCCTTGTAGGCAGAAATACTAGACCAATGTTAGTTATTGTATTCTATCAACTGCAATGATATATCCTTGGATAATTTTACAACAGCTTGTTTGCCTTGTGGATTTGTAAATGTCTTTTATGTGTTAATAGATACTGGTCCTTTGTTATTTGCATTGAAAATATTTTTCTAAATCAATTGTTCCTGTACTGACCTCCTTTATAATTACTTTTGCCATTTAAGAAAATTTCTTTTTTTAAATGTAGTCAAACATGTCTATTTCTTCTGTATTTTTTCCTGGGTTTTGCAACTTAGCTGAAAGGGGCAATTCTCCTAGATTTTTACTAAGTCTCCTAGATTTCCTTTAAAGATACTTTCGTTTATTTTTCACATTCAGGACATCAGTTCAAGCGAGTTTATTTTTGTTTATGGTCTGAAATTGGAGTATTCTTGCCTGGAGAATCCCGTGGACAGAGGAGCCTGGTGGGCTGCTGTCCATAGGGTCACACAGAGTCGGACACGACTGAAGTGACTTAGCATGCATGCATGCATTGGAGAAGGAAATGGCAACCCACTCCAGTATTCTTGCCTGGAGAATCCCAGGGACAGAGGAGCCTGGTGGGCTGCCGTCTATGGGGTTGCACAGAGTCGGACACGACTGAAGTGACTTAGCAGCAGCAGCAGCAGCATCAGTTTTCTCTTCAATGACTAGTCAGTTGTGACAGCATCATGTGTTAAAATTTCCTACTGGATTAAATAGCACCTTGAAGGCAATGGCACCCCACTCCAGTACTCCTGCCTGGAAAATCCCATGAATGGAGGAGCCTGGTAGGCTGCAATCCATAGGGTCGCTGAAGTTCGGACACGACTGAGCAACTTCACTTTCACGCATTGGAGAAGGAAATGGCAAGCCACTCCAGTGTTCTTGCCTGGAGAATCGCAGCGAAGGGGGAGCCTGGTGGGCTGCCGTCTATGGGGTCACACAGAGTCGGACACGACTGAAGTGACTTAGCAGTAGCAGTTGCTTTATATTAAATTCCTTATATATTAGGATCTATTTCTGGAAACTTTAGTCTGGTCTACTAAACTGTTGTTTTTCTATATGCTGTACAATATTAACAATATTTGACTACACTGATTCTCTAGCATGTTCTAATATCTGGTTGAAAACAAAAAACTTTCCAGGGCTATTCTCTGGCATTTATTCTTCCAAATAAAGTCAAAACTACTTACTTCAAATAAAACACTCAGACATTTGTTACTTCTAATTTGAATTTCAATAGATATATGTGCTAATCCTTTTTGGAGACTTTTTATGTTTGTGTTTGGCCTGTCCATCTGAATACATAGTGCATTTTTCCTATATTCAGGTCTTGACTATTCGGGAAGACATTATACAGGTTTTGCTATTATGAATGGAGCCCCATATTTCTATTTTAAGTGCTTATTACTGTAAAGAGAAAAGCTATTATATATATAAACTCTCTTACTAATACCAAAACTCTCTTATTAATATGTTAGTGGTTGAGGGGTTGGTCTTTGTTCCACTTTCCTTTTGTGTCTAAAACTTACCAAACTCTCCTACTGATTCAGATATTTTTTAAGAAATTGTCGCTTGGTTTCTCAGCAGTGAGCTCGCCCCACCAGCCTCCCTTGAGACGTGGACAGTGGAGGGGAGTCAGGAGGCGATGCTAGCTGGTGATTAACACAATGGGGGTGTCCATGACCGAGGGTTGGGGCCTGGGTTCCTGAGGTTCCTGCTGTGTTTCCAGCCGTCCTCCTGGCTGGTAGCTTGATTCACCAGCCTGCGGGAGAGTCTCTGAGCTTCCCGTGTCATTCAGCTCATTTGAAAATTTCCAGTCCATCACAGACTGGTACTTTCGGAAAACATAATACATGTGAATTACTAGAAAAATCAGTATAAAAATGAAACAGCAAATGCCCCCCAAACATACAAAATATAAGTGCGGATTTTTCTTATTAATTCGACAACATAAAAAGATTCTGTCTAATTGCTAGGAAAGTTTCTACTGATTGCTCTCAATCTCTTGTCACGGGCTGGTAACAACTCACAGACAGCTACAGACCCGCAGACCACACTTTGAGTTGCTCTGCCTTAATCAGTTCCCTTGGGGCAACTAAGCTTCAGAATTAATAAGAGGTGAATACTCAATACTGATGCTGCAAGCCAAGGCGGGTAGTTAACAGGAGTGTGTTCAACAGTCCTTCCATTTTTAACAGGAGATGAGTGGGCATGAAGGATAGGAAAATGAGGATACTGGGGCCTTTATAGGAAGAGTGCAGGTTCACAGGCTGGGAGCTGCTGTCAGCTGTGGTTTACAGAAAACACCAGCAATCTGCATTTCTCACCCACTCCCCTCTCTCCCACAGCACAATGGTCAAATCCCCCACGGGTGGTGAGCACGCCTGGCCAGGTGCTGGAAGACATCAGAGAAAAGACCTGGATCCCTGCCCTCCGTGTTCTTGAGGGGAAGGTCACAGAGTAAGCACAGTACAAAGACATCCTGATGGTCCCATCAGGTGTGCTGAATGATGTCAAATTGTACCCTTACACCTGGCTAGAGAGTTCTATAGTTTATCACTCCAAACCCCTCAAATAAATAGCTTTTAAAAAGTAATTTATAAAGTATGTTTGAAGCTGATTGCATGCGTGTGTGCTAAGTCGCTTCAGTCATGTCCGACTCTTCGTGACCCCATGGACTGTAGTCAGCCAGGCTCCTCTGTCCATGGGATTCTCCAGGCAAGAATACTGGAGTGGGTTGCCATACCCTCCTCCAGGGCATCTTCACAACCCAGGGATCGAACCTGGGTCTCCTGCATTGTAGGCATATTCTTTACCATCTGAGCCACCAGGGAAGCCCTTGAAACTGATTAGTGCTACAGAAAGGAACAGGCACAGCAGGGTACGGGGTCTGCAGGGGGGGCACCTGAAGGTGTCAGGGAAAGCCTCCCTGCTGGAAACCCAGCAAGACCAGTGACAGAAGGAATCTGAGAGGCTTTTCTGCTATTTAGGCCTCAAAGATGCCAATGAGAATTTCCTAGACCCTTGAAAACAACTTCAGGAAATGGAAAAAAAAAAAGTTGTGGTTATTTTGTTAGTTCATCTAATATTTATTTTTTAAAGTCGTAAATTAAAAAAAAAAACACCTCTTTGCTTGGGCTTTGAAATCATGTCTTATAATTCTGTTTTTAAAATTAGTAGAATTCAGGGACTTCCCTGGCGGTCCAGTGGCTAAGACTGTTCTGTCAATGCAGGGGGCCCAGGTTCAACTCCTGGTCAGAAAACTAGATCCTACATGCCGCAACTAAGACTGGTGCTGTCAAATAAAAAAATAAAGTAAAAATTTAAAAATTAGTAAAATTTAAAACTGCTTTCAAAAGCCTTTTACCATTTAGTTAATTAAATTTCCTTAAATATGTATGTAGCTGCTCCGTCATGTCTGATTCTTTATGACCCCATGGACTATATAGCCTGTCAGGCTCCTCTGTTCTTGGAATTCTCCAGGCATGTATAAATATTAATATTTAAACATGCATAAATATTAATAATTCTGGGGTTTTTCTTGGTACCAGTCTACTTAGCAGACTACCAGAACTTTCCTTAAAGTTAGGTAATTTTTATAAATATAAGTTAAACTTACAAGTATGGTGACTCAAATCCTCTTAGGCATTTCAATATTGTTCACTAGCTTTATTCTCTTCCATTTTTCAGCTTAGAAATCTTAAAATTTAAAGCAATCACTCAATTACATATCAAACTGGAATCACAGGCTAACGTGTTAGCTGCTCCAATATAACTACTTCTCATATACATGATGTAAATAATATTAGAAATACCAAGTATATATGCTGCAGAGGAGGATCAGCTTTTCCTCTGTCCTTCTTGGTTCTTTGACTGGACTAATAATCAAATTAACATCAGACAGATTAACAAGACAAAAACAAATTTAATTATATACATACAGGAGCCCTATGGCTTCCCTGGTGGCTCAGCAGTAAAAGAATCCATCTGCAAATGCAAGAAACAGAAGTTCAATCTCTGGGTCAGGAAGAAACCCTGGAGAAGGAGATGGCAACCCACTCCAGTATTCTTGCCTGGGAAATCCCAGGGACAGAGAAGCCTGGTAGGCTACAGCCCATGGAGTTGCAAAGAGTCAGACACGACTTATCGACCAAACACCCACAGGAGCCATATAAGGAAATGAGGCCCCAGGGCAAGTCAGGCAGCAGAGACTTCTATGTTATCCTGACCTAAAGGATAGGATGGTGCCATTGTATCTGCTCTGGGCCACCAACCTCTGGACTTCTTATCTGGGAGACGAAATGTCTAAACTGTTAAACCCAGAGTTGTCCCATTCCTGTTACGCACGGTAGAATCCAATCCTAAATGATGTGACCCTATTTTATTGTCTGGCTATATTATTATTTATTTAACTAGTTTTCTTTAGATGAAAAACACTGTGATTTAAAAAAGGAAAATTGGGGGAGTTCCTTGGCAGTCCAGTGGTTAGGACTCTGAGCTCTCATTGCCAATGGTCTGTGTTCAGTTCCTGGATGAGGGGGCTAAGATCCACAAGCTGCTTGGCAGGTTCAAACAAATAAATAAAATAAGGACTTCACTGGGGACACGAGTTCAATCCCTGATCCAGGAAGATTCCACATGCTGCAGAGCAACCAAGCCCATGTCTGAGGCTCCCCATGAGCCCTAGAGCCTAAGCCCTGAAACAAGAGAAGCCACTGCAACGAGAAGCCCACACACCGCAAGGAGAGAGTGGCTCCCACTCGCCACAACTAGAAAAAAGCCCAAGCAGCAGTGAAGACCCAGGGTAGCCAAAAAGAGATTAAAAAACACAAAAACAAACTGTAGTTTTCCATGCATGAGAGTATATTTACAGAATAAATTCCTAGAACTAGAATCACTGGGTCAAAGGGTACATACCTTCTTCAGTTCAGTTCAATCGCTCAGTCGTATCCGACTCTTTGCGACCCCATGAATCTCAGCACGCCAGGCCTCCCTATCCATCACCAACTCCCGGAGTTCACTCAAACTCACGTCCATCGAGTCAGTGATGCCATCCAGCCATCTCATCCTCTGTCGTCCCCTTTTCCTCCTGCCCCCAATCCCTCCCAACATCAGAGTTTTTTCCAATGAGTCAACTCTTCACATGAGGTGGCCAAAGTACTGGAGTTTCAGCTTTAGCATCATTCCTTCCAAAGAAAACCCAGGTCACATACCTTCTTAGCTTTGATCAATATTGCCGATATATCCTGATATATCTCCATAAAGTTGTAACAATTCTTGGAGAATTCCCAATGTGCTGGGGAGAAGTCATTCATTATTATGTCTTTAGGGTATGCATGATCAAAAGCTGAACTCCATTTTAGAATTTTTATTGGTGAAATAGTTGGTTTTTTCCTCTGGAAGGAGAAAGGCTTAAATGGATCCTATAACTGGCCACAAGGTACTGTACGATTCGCTTACTAATTGAGAGAGATTCATCAAAGAAATGCTGATGATTCTGGGCTGAAGATCTTTTCCTTGAACTGACCTTAGGACTCATATCAGATGCAAATCACAGTCTATTTCAGAAAAGACCCTCGTCTCTCCTCTTCTGACATGATAGGGTAGTCACAGATGTGATCAAACACATGTAATTTGAGCATCCCTTGGGTGTCAAGCACCAAGGTTGGCGCTGAAAGAAGACCGCTGTAGTAGGTTGACTCGTCTCCCTCATAAAGTATGCTCAAGGCCTTATATAAGTACAACATGTATGCAGTTCCTCCGTGCAGTCCCTGGTACTTGTGAACGGGACCTACTTTGGAAAGGGAGCCTTTGCAGGTATAAGCGAGTTCAGCTGTTGGTCCTCGGTTAAGTATTGGCCCGAGTGTGGACCCTGGCCTGGTGTACAGGTGTCTGGTCACCCCCAGCACAAACCACGTCTGCGTGCTTTCTCTGCCAGGACATGCCCAGCTGGAGACACACCAGAGGTATGAGCAATGGGGAAAGTTGCAGACTTTATCTTGGACATTAGGGCCTTCCTGCTCTGTTCCGTCTCCCTTCAGACACTCAGCATCCAGGCCAGCTCCAGCCTTCTCCCCATCAGATGCAGTCCTGTGCAGTGGGGAGGCAGAGCCGTGCTGGGTATCAGATGAGAGTCCTGGAGACGAATCTGGATTGATCTTCGTCTCAGCTCCATCATGTCATTCACTGTGAACCCTGCATAATTTACTTAACCTCTCTTGTCTTGGATACCTCCTCCGTAGAGTGCAGAGAGTATTCATTTTCATAGTTATCTGGAACTTCTGGAATCTTCACTTCAGAGAAGGAACTGGACTTTCAGACTGTGAAACTGCAGGCTGGTGGACACATGGCTGGGAAAACCTCATTAATTCTGCTGTGTGGGAAGTCTCAGAGTTGTTTGTAAAAGATTCCCTCTTACAGCATCTTAAAGGCATCCCCTGGCACCTGGCAACAGCTGTCTGACTGGGCTTCCTCTCATCCCTTAAGTTGGACCAGCACTGGAAGCCACACTCAGGCTTATTGTTAACAGTAACAGCAAACACTGTTTCCATTTATCGAGCACCAACTTGGCAGCTAGGAGCTGTGCTAAGCACATTCATGAATGCTTTACCTTCTTTCATCCTCACAACAAATCAGTAAGTTAGCTACTATTATTACCTTCATTACAGCCGAGGAAGTGGAGGGCAAGGGAGCTGGACTAGTTCAAGGTTAATTAAGGTCACTGAGCTAGTTAGCTAACCAGTGTTTGGCTCATGGCAAGCCCAGGCTTGGGATCACTGCCATACTGCTTTTCATTCGTTCCACTGCTTGGGTTGCTGAAATTTTGGAAACATTTTTGGACCTGAGACGCCTCTCTGAGACACTCACTCTGGCTATTCCTTCATGCTCCTTCTCTGCGTGATGTACTTTGGGGACACCCTCTGCTCTGGCAGCTGCTGATCACCCAGGTCAGGTCCTGACTTGCCCTTGTCCTAGTGTTTATTCTTCCAGCTGGACCTTTCCTTCTTAGCTGCCCGAGTCCTGCTTCCAAGACTCTTGCACCTGCGCTCAACATCTGTCCATTTGCTCTCGTCCTGGCCTTCCTCTCTACGCTCCCGATCAGCCCAAGCTACTCCCTACACTCTGTATCATCGCCAAGGTCCCCGATCATGACATCACCACTCCCCTCAGACCAGAATCTCTTTCCCAGCACAGAACCTGAAGATGTGCTCTTTGGATGAAATAAGGTCTCTGCTCCCAGCAGACTGGACCAAGGAGACAGAATGGGGACACGGTACCCAGGGCCAGTGTTCATCCCTACCTTTGTCTTTTGTTGAATTCAGAGAGTACATCTTACAGTAGAGAATGGGGACCACATGCTTGATTACAATAAGAAAACGATCTCAAAGCAAATCAATCCCATATTTGTTAGCACACCCATCACTTTTATAAATTAATGTCTGCCTAATTATCACATATAATAAAATAGTGCAATAAAAATTTGTCCTTGAGTAAAACTGCATATGAATCTTGTTAGATTAATGTTAATTTTTCTCTGTGTGCAGCCTTAATCTCTACCTTAGGCCACTGCTTGTTTTCTGGATAGATATTGATTAACCATATTTATTCATGCAGAATTAAAACCAACCAGGTAATGCTGTTCTGAACTAACACATCTGTATTCTGCTGGGGAACTTTCCAGAGAGAATTCATGACCCTGAGAGTGAGTCAGAGGAAAGAGGCTTTCTCCTTCTTGACAACCAGAATGGATGTGCAGAAGTGAAAGTAGAACAGGAAGGGCTGTCCCCCCTCCCTCCTCCCCTCATCCCCCTCCCCTCCGCCCATTCCCCCACCCATGCCCCTCCCCCACCCCCACGCCCCTCCCCCCCACGCCCCTCCCCCACCCCCACCCCCACCCCACAAGCAAAACACAGAGGGGGTGTATTTTCTGGGTGATTCTGGTCCACACTTCAACTATTATGGGAAGAAATCCTTCTTGAGTCTATATTATGACTGATACTAGTCAGTTGAATTGAATTACTTAATTTCATTGGTTAGTGAAGATTTTCCCTGAAGAAACAATAAAAGCCACATGGCTCGATATTTTATTCTTGGATGAGGAACCAGCCGGCGGACACAGTCTCCAATGAGCACAGATGGAAGCCACTTCATCACAAAGTCATCCCTGAAGAGCTTGCCTTCTGATTACTTGTTCAGTCACTCAGTCGTGTCCAACTCTTTGTGACCCCAGGGACTACAGCACATCAGGCTTCCCTGTCCTTCATCACTTCCCGGATTTGCGCAAACTCAAGTCCATTGAGTCAGTGATGCCATCCAACCATCTCATCCTCTGTTATCCCCTTCTCCTCCCGCCTTCAATCTTTCACAGCATCAGGGTCTTTTCCAGTGATTCAGCTCTTCCCATTAGGTGGCCAAAGTATTGGAGCTTCAGCTTCAGCATCAGTCTTTCCAACGCATATTCAGGGAAGATTTCCTTTAGGATTGACTGGTTTGATCTCCTTGAAGTCCAAGGGACTCTCAAGAGTCTTCTCCAGCACCACAGTTTGAAAGCATCAGTTCTTTGGTGTTCAACCTTCTTTATGGTCCAACTCCCGCATCTGTACATGACTGCTGCTCTCTGATTAGAGGATGCTGAGTAGGGTACATTCCCTGGAAGGGGGGCTCCTTAGCAACGTCCTAAGGAATAGACACCCTGAAAAGTACAGGAGAGGGTAAAAAGGCAGAGAACTTAGGAAGGTTCGGTCAGCTCTCTTCTACTTCAATTTGTCTAATTGTTTTCTGAAAGGCATGCAGCCCACATTCAGGTCTGTTCATTTAGCCCACAATGCAGGTATTGATAATAAGTAATACACTGATCCCTTAATCCTCCTTTATCCTTGGTCCCGGCCCTTTGACAAAATAAGAGATTACTGAGATGTGAGAGAACTTAGCCTGACTGCACACCATCCTCAAATATCTGTTTATTATTTTCCAGCTCTGGTCACATTTCTAAACTGGATGGGAGGCAGATGGCTTCCTGAAAGTAAAAATAGATTTTATCCCCTGAAGTTTCGCAGCCTGTTTGAGGGGAAGTAGCTGAATCCAGGGTTTGAAGGAGCCTCTCTAGAGACGCACATGTGGCTTTATGTTGCATACTGCGGTGAGACAGATGATCAGAAATCTGTGACAATGACTGCTGGGAAAGCACAGTTGCCCCAGAGACTGGATTCTGGGCAGATCCGTGGTGGAAGAACCTCCAGAGGAAGAACCTGATTGTAAGAAGGCACAAGAGGGCAGGACCCAGACAATCTGTGGTCTGGTTTCCAGTGTGGCGATGGTAGTGATGGCCTTTGTCAATTTGCTTATTTCTCTGAGCCTCTGTGTCTTGAGTTGTAAAATGAGCTGTCGTTACTGTTTCATCACTGTCTTGTCCAAATCTTTGTAACCCCATGGGCTATAGTCCACCACGAAAGTAGTCCACCACCTCTGTCCATGGAATTTTGCAGGCAAGAATACTGGCGCGAGTAGCCATTTCCTTCTCCAGGGGATCTTCCCGACCCAGGGATTGAACCTGTGTTTCCTGCATTGGAAGGGCATTCTTTACTATTCATTCTTACACCAGGGAAGCCCACAGTGAGCTGTAGTAAAGAGTAAATGAAATAATGTGTATTAGTGATCAATTGCCGCTGAGTAACAAATTACCCCAAAACTTACTGCTGCTACTGCTGCTAAATCACTTCAGTCGTGTCCGACTCTGTGTGACCCCATAGACGGCAGCCCACCAGGCTCTCCTGCCCCTGGGATTCTCCAGGCAAGAACACTGGAGTGGGTTGCCATTTCCTTCTCCAATGCATGAAAGTGAAAAGTGAAAGTGAAGTCACTCAGCGACCCCATGGACTGCAGCCCACCAGGCTCCTCCATCCATGGGATTTTCCAGGCAAGAGTACTGGAGTGGGGTGCCATTGCCTTCTCCACCAAAACTTACTAACCTACAGCAATAACATGTGTTATGTCACAGTTCTGCAGATCTGCTCAGCTGGGTCCACTAACTCAGGGTCTCATAAGAGGACGATCCAGGTCAGCCGGGCTATAGTCATCTCAAGGCTTGGTAGAAGGAGTCAGAAGTGAGCAAGCTGTTGGCGGGCTTTGGTTCCCTGCAGGTTGTGGGCTGGAGGCCCCAAGTCCTCACATCCTGCTGGGTGGGGGCCTCTCTCAGTTCCTTGCCATGTGAGTCTGTCCATAGAGCAGCTCACAACTCAGGAGCTTGCTTCATCAGAGCAAGTCAGGGAGCAGAATCAGAATGAAGGAAGTCAGTTTCTTACAGCTTAATCTTGGAAGGGACATCCCATCACTTCTACTGTATTCTATTTCTTAAAATCGAGACACTAGATCTGCCACACCCCACAAAAGTAAGAGATAATAGATTATATTTTAAAAACTCCAGGACTTCCCTGGTGGTCCAGTGGTTAAGATTCCATGCTTCCAATGCAGGGGGCACAGGTACAGACTATGGGCTGGGAAGTTTCACATGCCCAGTGGTTTGGCAAAAAAAAAAAAAAACTAAACTAAACCTCCAGTCAATTTTCTAACATCTAATTCCACTCAGCCAACACCCACAGATTGCATACCCTCGAATGCTTTAAATCATCACCTCTTGGTCCCTCACCAACTAATAAGATTGCTGACAGTCACTTGCATGGCGCAATACATGTGGTTTGCCAGCCGTGTCACAAGCATGACCTTTAAGGTGAGTCATGGCAATTAAAGAAGGCAACTATCAGTTAATTAACCATTTGTAGATAAAGACACAGGTAACATTTACAGTTCATTTTTACTTTTCCAGTAAAAAACACAGAGCAGTTTCCTGAAATGAACGGTTTTTCGTCAAGTGAAGAATTTTGAGGCTGGAGGGGTGGAGAAACGTCAAGGCACAGCACTTTGCTGTTGCCTGGAAAGCCTTTCAAGACACCTACGCATGCTTCCAACACTCTACCAACTGTGTCTGGACTGCAACTCGAGATTCTACTGTGCATCATCTTATTAAAGTTGTCACGCTGAGCCAGTAGGATGGAAGTATACGTTTTTCCTATACAGGCATCAGCTGAAGAAAATACTGTTTTGAGAGATGTGCATACTCTTCCAAGTTAGGGATTAAAAACCAGAGGGACCCTATGGTTGGAATGTGAACTTAGAATGTCCTGAGCAGGAGATGGGGAGACAGGTGATGGAGAAAAATAAAGCAGTGTATGCTTCATCGTTCGGTCATGTCCAACTCTTTGAGGCCCCATGGACTATAGCCTGCCAGGCTCCTCTGTCCAGGAGGATTGTCCAGGCAAGAATACTGGAGTGGGTTGCCATGCCCTCCTCCAGGGGACTTACCAACCCAGGGATCGAACCCAGGTCTCCTGAATTGCAGGCAGATTCTTTACTGCCTGAGCCACCAGGGAAACTCCAAGATAAAGCAAAGGAGGAGTAAATTGCTGTTTGAAATAGTGGGTATCAGAATCCAAGAGGAGGAGGGACAAGCTGTATGTTTCAGGGGCAGAGCATGTGGGCAGAGGGACCCCTGTTTCGAGGCCCTGAGACAGAGGACATCACTGGCAACCTCCCAGGAAACTGAAACAATCACCTCGCATCCTTTGAGATCCCAGCATTGCCTGTGGAATCCACATGCAAACCTGCACTTGGACCTGAAGGGTGGGGGTAGTTCACAGGGCCCCTCGGAGCCCCAGGTACCACATTCCGTACTTTGTATACACAAAGAGCTCCTTCCATCAGCTCAGCAATCTCACGTGGTCATTATTATTTTTGGATTGGGGTATAGTTGCTTTACAATGATGCATGAGTTTCTGCTGTACAACGAAGTGAATCAGCTATGCTTAGACATCTATCCCCGCCCTCTTAGACCTCCCTCCCCACATCCCACTCTTTGAGGTGACCACTGAAGTCATTATTTTTATCCCCATTTTACAGATGAGGAAGCAGAAGCTCAGGGGTCGGTAACCTACCCAGGGTCACAAAGTTAATAAGTTTACTGAGTGGGATTTGAACCCTGGACTTTCTGATACCAGAGCCAACGTTCTTCACGCTGTTCTGTCTAGACTGATATTTTGCCAGCTTGCACCATGAATATCATGACTGTTTTATGGGATTAGACAAGGTCAGGGCTAGGGCTAGGGTTAGGAGTCAGGTGTTTTCTACCTGGCAGGTCCATGTCAAATCCCCTGGGGGCAGAGAAGAAGCTTGTTTGGTAGGAAGGGTCTTTGGGGTTCAAGAAAAGGGGGTGAGTAGTGGGATGGCAGCTGGACATGGAGGTGGGAATGTTTCCTGCCAGTTGGGAGCCCAGGGCCAGACCACCCTTCAGAATTCCCCTCTGGGTGGTCCACATCCCCTGTATCACAAACTCAGTGGATTTAGCTTAGCAATGATTTAAATTAATGGTGTAAAGATTTGCTAAATGAATCCAGCCACGAACACTCAGATATCTCAGTAAAGATCCAGTGCTTGGGAGATGGTGCTGAAAAAAAAAAGCCATTTTACAAGAAATGGCTCCATTAACGAGGCAAAAGAAAATGGGAAAGAAGAGGGGGCCGTATAGCCTTCCTTCCGCACCCCCCTTTCACAATGACGGTCTGAGTCCAAACCAGCATGGAGGATGAAGTCACAGCTGGTTTTGCTTTTTTTCCCCTAATGCTGAAGTATAGGGAAATCTTTAATTTTCACCAGTCCTGGGGGCTGGAGGTATGAAATTTTGCTAAATAGAATGCCCCTACTAAGCACATTTTATTAGTTCTACTCTCTGACGGTGCTTTCAATGTTTAAAACAGTGGCTTTAAAAAGCCTCTGGGGGATGCACAGCAATCTCAGTTAATCCCATAATAATAAAACCCAGCAGCTAAAATGCTGCTGTTACAATAATGACCAACGAACAGGCTTTAAGATGGATGGTGAGGAGGATTTCTTGACAAGGAGCATTACGGATTCACCTTGGACTCTCTCTCCTTCCTTAGCTAGCAGAACAGGGCTCATCTTTCTTGTCGGGCTTTGCTGAGCTTGCCTAGAGGCAGATGAGGTAACCTCTCAGCAGTCTGTCCCATCCTGTGGGTCTGAAGACATCCCTAGTGACCTAGCTCAGTGAGAACTATCTTTTCCATTCTGGGCTGAGTGTGTGAAACCTCAGCAGAGTCCACCCAATAAATATGCACTGAAGAAAGCCAAAGTGTCAGTCACCTAGTCGTCTCCAACTCTTTGCGACTCCATGTACTGTAGCCAACCAGGCTCCTCTGTCCATGGGAATTCCCAGGCAAAAATACTGGAGTGGGTAGCCATTCCCTTCTCTAAAAGATCTTCCTGACCCAGGGATCAAACCTGGGTCTCCCGCATTGCAGGTAGATTCTTTACCGTCTGAGCCACCATAGAAGCCCTAAGCATGCTGGAGTCTGAAGACATCCCTAGTGACCTAGCCCAGTGGGAACTGCCTTTCTCATTCTAGGCTGAGGGTGTGAAAATTCAACAGAGTTCATCCAAAGAATATGCACTGGGCAGCCTCTATATGCAAAGCCCTGCGAAGATTTAGAGCAGGAAAGGCTGAAAATGGGGGTAGGGACTCCAAATTCAAAGAACTGACATCTAATGGAAGACAGAGGGTGTTCATGTGAATCTAAGGCCAAGTGAAATAGGAAAGAAATTAGAAGTTGCAGCAAAGGGTGGAGGGAATTTGGAAGAAGAAATAATTTAGAATGGCTCAGCAGTGGATAAATGCTTCTGGAGAAGGCAGTAACTGGGATCACTTTTTAAAGAGGAGTGGGATTTTGATAACTGGAAAAGGGGGAAAGGATCCAAGGTGGAAGAAAGAGTATTAGCAGAGACACAATTGTGTGGCTGTATGGGTTTTTCTGGGCTTTCTGGAAGCAAAGTACAGCTCTGGGAGAGTAAAGAGTTGGAATTCACAGACTTGAAGGCCACACCCAAGAGTTTGCTCTTTACCCCACAGATGACAGTGAGGTTTTGAAAGGAGGGAATGAGCTAACCATGAGCTAACCTTTAGGAAAGTAACTCTGATGATGATGTAAAACCAAAAAGAACAACAACAAAAAAAAACTTTTAGGGGCATATAACATTTTGTCCACAAGGTCAAAGGTACCATGGCTTGTCACCCAGACCAGAAAGAGAGTTCCAACATGGAAAACTTCTCGTCTTGATCCTGAATGCTATATTGTCCGTTCAGTCCTTTGATAAGTCTGGGAACAAGGCATTTACTGGCATTTTCCAAGAAGGTTCCATTCATACGTGATCGCGTGACAGTATTGAAAACAGAGGTCTTCTAGACCCATCACTTGTGAGACGCCTCTCAGGGTTTGGCGTTGCCTCTGGTTTCCAGCTTTATATCTAGTGACTTCACATGGCCATAGGTATCCTGAGAAAAACAGGGTCAGCTGAAGCTAGCAACCGGGCAGAAAGAAGACTAAGCTTCAGGGGTGACGGGGGCAGGGCGGTGTATGCTATCCTGGATAGGAGAGATTGTTCCTCCATCATTTTCATGAGCCATGGTTTTTTTGTTTCGTTGATTCTGTAACACAGATTGAGTCCTATTTGCAAGGCCATTGGAGCCACTTTCATCCCTTTTGATTTCTTTTTTATAACTCACCTTGTACTCTACTTCCTTGATCATGACGCACAGATAGCATCCTGCATCGTCATTGAATCCATGGTGCCTGCACTCATTCTGGGCACTACGTGGGGGTGGCCGGCACTGAAGAGAGGAGATTCCTTCTCCTCCCTTCAATGGACAGGGAAACAATGTAAAACTCCTCCTCTCAGCCCACCTCCCACTCATCCACCTCTTCATGGATTTAGTCAACAAATACTTCCCAAGCATGTATTGTGCCAGCTGCAGCATCAGAGAGAGAGAGTGCAGGAGAAATCATTGGTAGTGGCAGGGTGCATGCCTGAGTGGGGGAGGGATAGGAGCCGTGGTGGAGGGGCGGGGGTGAGAGGTGGGGAGGTGGGGGGTGGGGGGTGGGGGGATGGGGGAGATGAGGGGGGTGAAGGCGTGGGAAGCGGGAGAGACACAGCCCAGGGAAGAGGCAGGGACCTGCTCTGTGAAGTGAGGGCAGGGAAGGAGGGCAGTTCCAGGCAGAATGAAGAGCAAAGACAAGTGTCTGCGGGTGATGGAAAATGGGTGAGAGTCTGAGGCCCTGGAAGAAAGCCAGGTGGGGGACGAGCAGGAACTGCAGAGGGTGACGTGGGGAGGACACTGCAGAGGAAGATGGGTTCGTGTCACTGTAGACTCCGCTGTAGACGTTGGTACCTGCATGACGTCTCAAGGTGAGTTCCTCGACCTCTCCAGCTTCCGTTTCCACTCTGTATAATGAGACTAGGGCAATACACCTGGAAAGGCAGGTTTGATGGGACAATGACAAGTGAACTGCTTTGTAAACAATCAATTATGCATAACATTAGACAATCAATAAAGCATATGGAGTTTATTAACTCCAAGTTCTATAAGACAGGTCTCTCACTACATACCATTGAAAATCTCCCCAAACCCACCAAGCACACAGCCTGATGCTCCATAAATGTTGGGTAAACTGAGTTGAAAGAACTGTCGATGTCATTTGCCACAGACTGCAGGGGACAATGGGAGTGGGGGAGGGGAGATGGTCCTTACAGAGCCCCGAGCCATGGTGTTGAGATCTTGAGGGACTTGGGGATGTGGTCTTAGAAGCCAAAATAGAGCAAACCAGTGATGTTCTGACTTCATAGTGAGTCTGAATTCAAATGAAATAAAGCTTCTAAACAGATTCATCCTAACCCAATTTATCTCACTTGGGTACATTTTAAACTCAATTTGATATATACAGCTCACTACATGGCAAGGAAACTGTTTAGAACTTTTATTGCCCATATAAGATTTCTAGTCCCACAGATAATAAAAGAAAAAAAAATACCCCAAAGCTTCAGCATAGGATCTTCATAAATAGTGGAGATGGCTTATCTTTACACTAACCGAGAGGGAGCCCTTGTGAGCAATGCATAGGTAAATCATTAACAATTTGTGTTTCTCTTCGTTTGTTTAAAAGCCATGGAAACTATATACACTCAAAAGTACTGGAGACTGGGGAGGTTTTATGTCTTCCCCGATGGCTCAGAGGGTAAAGAACCCACCTGGAATGCAGGAGGGTTGATGCAGGTTTGATCCCCGGGTTCGGGAACGTCCCCTGGAGAAGAAAATGGCAACCCACTCCAGTATTCTTGCCTGGAGAAACCCATGGACAGAGGAACCTGGTGGGCTACAGTCCGTGCGGCTGCAAAGAGTCAGATACGACTGAGCACACACACATAAAAGTTCTGTTTTCAAGAACTCAGGGAATGTTGTAGATGATTATCGTCTGTGAAACCTGAGAATGAGCACCATCTCTGATACTTACTGGCTGCGTGACCTGGGGCGAGTTACTCAGCTAATCTGAGAGTCAGACAGTTTTAGTTTGAAGATGTAGATGACCACTGTAACCAAATCATGCCTGTAAAGGATTTAATGAGTTAAAACAGTGCCTGGTGAACTGATCTAGATTGATCAGTAGGTTAAGGATGAGACAGATGCTATAACAGAGAAAGATCTTTCACATGATGTGTGTTATTCAGAGAGACAAGGAGATTATCTTCCTTAAATATATCTATAATAGGATTGGTTCGTATTATAGATGTCCAGCTCAACAGAGATGAGATTCTTCTAGAGGAGACAACTTTATTATCTTTATTTAAAGGCTTTATTAACTCTACCAAAGCCTTTGTATACAAACTGGAAAATTCTTAAAGAGATGGGAATATCAGACCACCTTATTTGCCTCCTGAGAAATCTGTATGCAAGTCAAGAAGCAACAGTTAGAACTGGACGTGGAACAACAGACTGGTTCCAAATCAGGAAAGGAGTACATCAAGGCTATATATTGTCATCCTGCTTATTTAACTTATACGCAGAATACATCATGAGAGATGCCGGGCTGGATGAAGCACAAGCTGGAATCAAGATTGTTGGGAGAAATATCAATAACTTCAGATATGCAGATGATACCACCCTTATGGCAGAAAGCGAAGAACTAAAGAGCCTCTTGGTGAAAGTGAAAGAGGAGAGTTGGCTTAAAACTCAACATTCAGAAAACTAAGATCATGGCATCTGGTCCCATCACTTCATGGCAAATAGATTGGGAAACAATGGAAATAGTGAGAGACTTTATTTTGGGGAGCTCCAAAATCACTGCAGATCATGACTGCAGCCATGAAATTAAAAGATGCTTGCTCCTTGGGAGAAAAGTTATGACCAACCTAGAAATCATATTAAAAAGCAGAGACATTACTTTGTCAACAAAGGTCCGTCTAGTCAAAGCTATGGTTTTTCCAGTAGTTATGTATGGATGTGACAGTTGGACTAGAAAGAAAGCTGAGTGCTAAAGAATTGATGCTTTTGAACTGTGGTTTCGGAGAAGATTCTTGAGAGTCCCTTGGACTGCAAGGAGATCCAACCAGTCCATCCTAAAGGAAATCAGTCCTGAATATTCATTGGAAGGACTGATGCTGAAACTCCAATCTTTTGGCCACCTGATGCGAAGAACTGACTCATTTGAAAAGACCCTGATGCTGGGAAAGATTGAAGGCAGGAGGAGAAGGGGACAACAGAGGATGAGATGGTTGGATGGCATCACTGACTCGATGGACCTGAGTTTGAGCAAGCTCCGGGAGTTGGTGATGAGCAGGGAAGCCTGGCGTGCTGCAGTTCATGGGGTCGCAAAGAGTCGGACATGGTTGAGTGACTGAACTGAATTGAGAGGAGACAACATCGTAACATCCACAGAGGCTGCAAAAGGGTTCCCTAAAGGATAAATGCATGGGTCATAAATATGGCCACATGCACCACTATTATGAGTCCATGAGCCCCTGAGACTTGAGTGGAGCTGAGGATGCCCTCTGACTAGGATAAAGCTTTTAAATCATCCAGACAAAAGAGATCCGTGACAGAGCCTCGTCCATTGTGATTGACATTCATTGTCTTTGCTATTCATGGGGCTCTCTTAACATGTGACACACACCCCCCTCTGTGATGGGGACACTGTCTGGTTGCAGCAGTGTGGCTTCACGAGCATCTGGGGCATTGGAAGGATCTGACCCAATTTACCCTGTGTGTTCACTTCCCTTGGTAGCAAGTGAGAGTCTGGTACCTTACCTCAAGATGACTGTCAGATAGCATCCCTACCTCCACCTGCCCTGAAACCTTCAATGATAGAATGTGTTTAATCACTGCCTCTTCGTGTGCAATTCTTTCCTAGGAGGCAATGCAAAAGGAATTACCCAAAGGGATCCATGCTGTAAAAGCATTTCTACTCTTCGACAGGAAGCTTGAAGCAGACTCACGAAAAGTTTCCCATCACAAATGGAGTTCATTCCTTCTCGAAATCTGCCCTCTCTTCAGTGGGCTACACAGCTCCTGGGGAGGCCAGAGGAATGTCCATCCAGCTCAGACAGCCTCTTCCCCCCTCTGCCTTCATGGTCCACTGGCTGCTGTCCCTTTTCCTCTTCCTATCCAGATCCATGTTGCGAAGAACTAACTCATTGGAAAAGACCTTGATGCTGGGAAAGATTGAAGGCAGGAGGAGAAGGGGACGACAGAGGATGAGATGGTGGGATGCCATCACCGATGCAATGGACATGAGTTTGAGCAAGCTCCAGGAGTTGGTGATGGACAGGGAAGCCTGGCTTGCTGCAGTCCGTGGGATCACAAAGAGTAGGACACGACTGAGAGACTGAACTGAACTGATCCAGATCCAGCTTTAGGAGGGAAGTGATCCCCTTGCCAGGTGCATTTTAAGGCAATGGTCAGCATTCCAGAGAAACAGCGTGTGGCCCCTACTAGACAGGAAGCCTGAGGATGCTTCTAACAGCCGTGTGGCCATTCGCGAGGCTGGGGTGGGGAACTCCAGCTGCAGGCTGACTGCAGCGTCCCATCACGTGGTTTGGCCGAGTGGCACTCCGCCGTGGACAAGTGTCCACTGCCCTTCCTCTCGATGGCCCTTCTCGTCACCTCTGGGCTTCTATTATTAATATTTCGCTCTCAGACATCACAGACTCCTTATGGTTACCAAACCTTCATACATGCGATTTACCCACTCCGCATCCATTGTTTGTTTAGCACCAGGTTACCCTTGGTGACCTACCTGCTAAACCCAGCAAGGAATCAGGTAGAGCCCTGCCCCCGGGGGGCTCACAGTTTGTGTGGCTTGATTATTAACTTGGAGGGTGGGTACGGAGAAGAGCTGTTGTCCTTCAGTCGCTCAGTTGGGGTCCGACTCTTTGCAACCCCATGGACTGCAGCATGCCAGGCTTCCCTGTTCTTCACAGTCACCTGGAGTTTGCTCAGACTCATGTCCATTGAGTCGGTGATAACATCCAACCATCCTCTATTGTCCCCTTCTCCTCCAGCCTTCAATCTTCCCTAGCATCAGGATCTCTTCCAATGAGTTGGCTCTTTGCATCAGGTGGCCAAAGGATTAGAGTTTCAGCTTCAGCATCAGTCCTTCCCATGGATATTCAGGGTTGATTGTCTTTAGGATGGACTGATTTGATATCCTTGCCGTCCAGGGGAGAAGAGAGGGTGCTTTAAAAAGATTCATCTGAGCAAAGTTTAAGGGGAGGACTCTTCACTAAGGGTGGGCGGGGTTAAGGGGACCAGACAGGGATGTTTAGACCCCCAGGGCAGTAGTAACAGGAGGAGCCATGACCACCCCAGCCCAAGGGGCAAGGGAGGACTGCAGCCCACAGGACCATTCTGCTGGGAGGGTCACCCTACAGGAGGTGGACCCTGAAAAGAGTCCAGCCTCTGCCAGGCTCTCCTCAGGTGGGGCAGAATATTAGTGGGGAGTGAGGGGGGTGCTTTTGGCAAATGCCTTGACCTCCTCTCTCCTCCCACTCTGTCTCCCAGGCCTGAACTCACTTGGCAGCCAGAGGACCACAGTGCCCACAGGGTACAGACTTTAGGGATGGCATCCAGGCACAGAGCAGTAGGGAGAGGTGAAAAATGGAGCTGGGGAAGGGAGAAGGGGCAGCACAGTGGCCCCTGCGTGTCGCCTGGGGGAACGGAGGCAGGGAGCATCCAACATGCTCAGACTGAAGTCCCAGACCCTGTCAGGAGAGGGGCTTGGTGCATTCCATCTGGGGGGCATTACTGCCAAAAATTGTCCCCCTACAGATGGCTGGCTGCTGGGGTCTGGACCCTCCGAGATGGTCCACGGACAGGCCCAGTTATCACTCCGGGAGCCACGAAGAGGTGGCGGAGCTGCAGTCACCGGGCAGTGGGGGGAGTCTGAACAAAGATCCCGAGGCTCTGCTTCAAAATCACGTACGAAATACGACATGGCCTTTGTTTTCGAGCCATGTATAAGCTCACTATGGGGAGCAAACCTAGGTAGAAAAATATGAAACAATGACAACGAAGGCAGTGGAAATAAAAAGCCGTCAAAAAACCCAGTGGCAAGCAGGTTGCTAGTGGCAAACGCAGCCGGGCCGGCAGGTGGGGCGGGCACCCGGGCGCCTGCAGCCCTTGGTGCGGGGGTGACCATGCGTGTGCACACTCAGAGGCACATGCACTGCACAGGCATGCATGCAGATACACAAGCACACAGGCATGCACAATGCAAAACCTGTTTCCACTGCTACATGGTCTCTCCTGACAGTCTTCTTTGTTTGCTTTGCTGAAATGCACACCAGGAAACAGAAGGGAGAGAGGCAGAGGTGAGGAAGACTGACAGATGGACATTGTTGCCGGGGCTCCTTTTTCAGCAGCCATGTCCCTTTTGGGTTCTGGGTTATCCCACAAGAAAATGAAGGTCTGTCTGCCTTGCTGGATTCATGATAGCTTTCCTGACGGTATGATGTGCAGCTGACACCTTAGGAATCAGGGGACTAGAGCATAGATGATTCCAGCCTAGCTCCAAAACGGATGACCTGAAGGTGGCTGATACGCTTCCCGTTTAATGATCTCCTCCTGGTTTCTGCCTTCGTGGCACCCTCAGGACCATCTTCCCACGATGGAAGAGTGCAGAGTCTCATCAACACGGGAGGGAACGGTGGGTTTGCCATCACTTTGTTTTTTCTGGGAGGTATTCGCCTCTGGCAAATCCCTTCCCATCTCCTCCTGACATTCACGTCAGCATCTTGGTACCTGGGCTTCTCCCAGATTCCAGTATTCTTGCCATGAAGCTGATGTTTACAATGACACAGGTACTGCATGTCACACGTGATAGCTAAATATCCTAAGACAAGGGGATTGCAGGTGTCATTGTGTGGGTCTTTCCATCTGTTCCAGAAATGCAGAGCCTTGGAGAATGAATGGACAGGAAGCATTCACAGGAGCAGCTTCAGTGCTCAGCCCAGAACCAAAGACAGCGGGAGGGCTCTGCCTTCTGTGGGGACACCGTGCTTCGTGCGGCTGTCTTGCAGCAGTTAGACTAGGGGAATAATCCCAGTATTTGAAAATGGCTTTATTGGTGAAGATGCTGAATCCTCCACATTTCCTGAAACAGCACCTTTCATTGTGTGAAAAGTGCAAGTGTTAGTCATTTAGTCGTGTCCATAGCCCGCCAGGCTCCTCTGTCCATGGGATTCTCCAGGAAGAATACTGGAGTGGGTAACCTTTCCCTTCTCCAGGGGATCTTCCCGACCCAGGGATTGAACTTGGGTCTCCTGTGTGCAGGCAGATTTCTTTATCATCTGAGCCACCAGGAAGCACCTTTCACTGGGTCCATGTAAAACCCAGAAGAGCAGGACTAAAGAGAAGTGCAGCTGAATTCACAAAACGTGGAATAAATTGCTGACGCTTGGTCACATGACTTCTTATGTGGTCTGTTTTCCAGCTGCCAAAACGGATGCCCAGAACCTGGTGTGTGAGTCGTGCGCAGGTCTGTATCAGCTGAGACCTCTCTTGGAGACTGGAGAAGTTAGCTCCATACTGGACCCATCCCATCCTCTGTCCTGTCTCTGCTTCCCATCAGCGGCTCACCTTACTTATTCCTGACCTTATTATTTTCACGCATGCCTTTCTCCCACTTCCCTCTGAGTCTCACAAAGTATGTAGCTTGGAGATCCACACCTGAAGAGGCCCATCATACGTGCTTGATGAAGAAGTGCCTGGACCCATGGCAAAGAGATGCAGTCACCTCTGGCCTGGCCGATCCTGTTTTGTCCTCCACTCCAGGGGCATTGTCCAGAATTACAGGTGGTCAGCACTTACTGCTGAACATATATCTTCCTGAGAACCTTCCAGGGCTCTGCCTTCTCCCATTGGTGCCTCCCTAGGTCCCCAGGCCCCTTGACTCAACACTTTAGTGTTTAAACTGGCACATGATGTAACCAAAGGCTCCCAGGGAAGGCCACCCGCCTCTAGTGCACCCACCTTAGCTACTATGTCAATAAAAGTGATTCATGTCCTAAAGCACTTTAGAATTATCTGGGTCACACCTGGTGACGCCGTCACCAGACCCCTCGATGCATTATGTATCACAGTGAGCAAACCACCCCAACCAGCCAGCCCCAAAGACCTCAGTGGCACACCAACCAGACTTTTGGGTGAGGAGGACCAACGCACCCCCCTACCTCTTACCCCCCAAGCTGGACACTTTGTACGTCCTTTCCTCTCAGCCTGACACTCAGAGGGAGACCACAGCTGCCTCTCCTTCTGCAAGACCCAGTTTTCCCAAACTCCACCCACTTGCCCAAGAAAGCGGGACTGATGGAGAGGGCAGGGGAATGTGATGCCAACATATAAACTAAACAGAATTGTGAAACACATGATTGTGGTTTGGAAGAGGTGTCAGGAAAGCCTCCTTCATTGTGGAAATTACTGTAAAATAAACAAAAGCCAGCGGGTCACCTTCTTGTGTACGTTCTTGCTGTTATTTTTCCTCCTTTTCATTTTCACCATAAGAATCCACAACCCGGCTAGGGAACAAGTCTTCCTACATAATATAAAAGCAGTAGAACTACTGGTGATATTAATAATACTTTACATTTATAGAGCATTTCTCACCTTTAAAGCCCTTTATAAAAATTAACTAATTAATTCCCTTAGCAACAAAGTACTTACTTTGTTGGCTTCTAGGCATATAATTCAGTAGTGACCTGAATTATACATCTCCCTGTCGAGTGGTTTGCCATTGTTTTCAAAGGCATCACATTGGTTGAGATGCATTTTCTGTCCAATTCTGAAGTCGAATTTTAAAAATCAGTATAAAAGAAATGGGGCGGAGAGAGGAATTCTAGCTACACCAAAGTATCCCAATTATCAGCATGTGCTAAAGGCAGAAAATGGTTTCAGCACTGAATCTCATCTAAGGCTTGCTGGGTATCAACCGGCGCCCTAGTTGCTATCATCTCTGACAGGCTCACATAGAAAATTCCAGAAACGAGCATCCTTGATTCTATTTACGCCTATTTAAAAATAAAACTGACATCAATACTGATATTGCTCTGGGCTATTATTGCCTCAGGTGTTTTTCCTCTTTCCTTTTTGAGGTTTGAATCAATAGACCAGCAAAGACAATGGGTAAAACACTCCCTCCTTTTTCTTCCCTGCCCTCCCTCTGTACCTGCCCCTCCCACTCCCACACTTGTGGGTGCATTCCGTGGTAGCCTCCCTTCGGAGTACAGTTCCTGGCACTTCGTTGCTTAACCGCTCAGTTGTGTCCAACTCTTTTAGCCCACCAGGCTCCTCTGTCCTTGGGATTTTTCAGGCAAGAATACTGCAGGGGGTTGCCATTTTCTACTCCAGGGGATCTTCCCAACCCAGGGATTGAACCCACATCTCCTTCATTGCAGGAGGATTCTTTAATACTGTGCCACAAGGGAAGTCCTTTCTGGCACAGATATGCTAGCCCAAGCCACTCCTTTGGCCTCTGGGAGGAGTGGATAAGGTCAGGTGGGTGGGAGGCGGGGCCAGCGTGTGTGGTCCCCTCCCTCTGGGGCTGGGAGGGGCAGGGGGCGTGTCCCCTCCCGACTCTCTCTCCAGGTGCCCACCCTGCTAACCTTGGCCTCCTTGGATCTCCAAGCCCTGAACTGAATGCCCCACCACCCTACACACATCTTGGCAAAAGAATCTGATTAAACTCTCTTCCATCCCACTCACGTGGGGCCACCTGGTTCCATTGTTCCCCTTTTTACACTTGGAGAAACCAAAGCCTAGAGAATTCCATTGACAGAAGAGCTTGGCAGGCAAAAACCCATGGGGTCAAAGGGTCAGACATGACTTAGTGACTAAACCACCACCAAACCCCACTGGTGGCTGTAAGCTTGGCTCAAGCCACCGCCGTGACCATCAAAGCCCATGTGCTTGCGGCTGCTCCAGGAGGTCCCCTACCCGTGAGCCTTAGTATGGTAGGAACTGAGAGGGGATTCCAAACATGCAGAGAAGCCCACTGTGGGCCCCCCACCACTCGGACTCCTCTGAGAGTCTGCACTGGGCTCTTGGTGTTGAGAAACCCCGGCAGAGGCTCTGCTGCTGAGTCTGCCCAAGGGGCCCCTTCCCTTCCTTCCTGGGGTAAACTCTGCATATGGTCACTCTGCCAGAAAACAGACAAAGTAGAATTCTGGGGGTAGGATGAAATCTCTGCCTTTTCCTGCATGGGTCCTGCAGTTTCTGGCTGGACTGCTTTTGTCCTGAGCCGGGGTGCCCAGGCCCTGGTGGAGGACAGTCTCCCACTCGACCTGGGATTTCTGCACATTTCACAGACACACTCAGGGCTGTGACGTGACTCCAGTGGCCTGCATGTTCCGCCAGGTTCACAGCGTCCACGGCCATGTCCACCTTCCTATCTTTTAAACCTCCCCTTGGCCACACCTGGGGTTAGAAGTCCCGGTTAAAAATCAAATTCGTTTTTACAAAATCCTCACTCATAGATACTCCCCACCTCCCGTTGTAAGTTTCAGCGTCAGCAAGCAACATGCTGAGCCAAGTATCTTCCCACCCCTTGAGAAGAACTGGACCTGAAGCCAGGTGCCCTTGGAGACCCCTCCTCTGTTTGGAGCCTTGGTTCCTGCAGGAGGAGGAAGCACAGAAGAGGCCCTGGAAGCATCTCAGTTTAGGACGCAGTGGGATGTCATTGGAGTTAACGGGCCTGCCTCTAATCCCCTCTGGGCTGTCCCCCCACGGGGCTGTCCCACGTCACACAGCTGCGAGGTGCAGAGCCGGCCCCCTAACCCTTGGACCCTCAGCTGGATTCTCCCTGAGCCTCAGGCTCCTCCTCTGTGAGGTGGGGTAAGCTCATCCACCACAAGGGCTGTTGGGAGGACTGCATGGTAACACAGAGGATGCACGTAAGGCCTGAACTGGGCCTTTAGCCAGTTCCTTCCCTTCTCTTCCACAGTAGCGAGTGCTCTCCCAGCATCTACTCGGGTTCTTCCTCTATGAATGCAGGTCAAGTTCCCATGCAGAGATTCAGGTCCACTGGGAGAGGGGAATCTAGCAAAGATTCCACGAGAGGCTGTACCCTCATCCCGGCCACCCCTGCCCCCGGCGCCAGGCGCCCACACCCACAGGAGTCAGACCCACTTCGTTTACCAAACGGCGCATCCTAGCACAGCTCTGTTGCCAAGGACAACAGTGACTGTCTCGCTATTATTCAGAACACTGCTATATTCTCTCTCTCACAATAGAGAGAAAGAGCATGTTCTAATGAGGAGAGGGTACGAAAAGGCTCGGCAGCATCAGAACACCCCAAGGACCAAGCCTGAATGCTAACCTGCGAGAGGAAGTGCTTTTGGAGGAGCTTGGCAAGTGGACTGCGCTGGCCAGGTGCCCACACCTGCAGCCCCTTGTCGGTGGGTCTCAGAACATCCCCATGTGTGGCTATTCAGACATTGGGAGGGGTTCATACAGCCAGGGGGGCTTCCCTGGTGGCTCAGACGGTAAAGAATCTGCCTGCAATGCAGGAGACCTAGGTTCGATCCCTGGGTCGGGAAGATCCTCCGTAGGAGGGCATGGCAACCCACCATAGAGAATCCCACAGACAGAGGAGCCTGGCAGGCTACAATCCACTGAGTTGCAAAGAGTAGAACACAACTGAAGCGACTTAGCATGCACACATGCGTACAGCCAGGAGCTCGACCTCTCAAAGGGCCAGATGACTGGGCCTTTACTGCCCTGTCCCAGGCTGCACTGATGTGTCCTTAGATGGGATGTCCTAGCTGAAGGCTAGGGGTTGCCATGGCTCCAGCCCCGTGACTCGCCATTCCACAGAGCAGACAAGGGACAAATGAGACCACCCACCCGTCAGGCTGAATCAAGGGAACCCACCCAGCTTCAGAGAAACAGCCGGTACCAGAGAGCTGGCAGGAAAGGTCACATCCCCTGAGTGGTGCTGACATATTTAACTTCTGGATAAATTCCAGAAAAATGACACGGAGTCCCCTCCAAGGGAGAGCACAGCGGCAAGAACCCCAAGGCAAGTTCAAGACCTGTGTGTTAGGATGGGGACAATTTGCAAAGGTGCCCATAGGGAAGGGGTTAGAAAAACAACCACCCCAGAGGGCACCACCTCTGGGTGGGAGTCAGGCAGAGAGTGTGGCCACCCAGGATGGAGGCAACAGTCAAGGACAGCCACCAGACCGCAAAGAGAGTGAAGGCCAAAGCAGGGAGTAGCAAGGGACACCGCTTGTCTGGAATATCACAGGGAGCCGCTCCTGGGCAATGGTGCAAAAGTGGAAGAAATAGCGACCCCTTTCCCGACCTGGCCTCAGGTGTTCATAGGTAGGTCTCGGAGACTTGGAAAGAGACTGAAGCTGAGAAGGGGAGAGACTCCCTTCCTCTACCCACTCCTGCCGTCTAATTCTGCCGGAAAAGAAGATGCTAGAGGGGCAGAGGAGAGCAGCCATCACTTGAGTGCTTGGGAAGATGGATGGAGACCCAGGCGGATAAAGATGCGGTCCGCCTACCCTCTGCAGTACTCTCGTGGCCCTTGGGGGCCTGCGGAGCCCGAGTTGGCATGGAGACCATGATGACGAAAAGTAATTTCATGTCAAGAGCCCTTCTAGGAACGTGAGGCCGAGATGTGGTGATGGGGAGGTTCGGCCAGTGGAGCGATGGGGCGATCACCCTGTTGTGTCAGGGTGCACTCCACCTGCTTGTGGGGGAGAGGGGCGCCCCCACCCACGGCTTCACCCCAGAACACCAGGAAGAGACACAGAAATCAGAATATCGCTGTGAAACTTTGCAGTTCCTGATCAGAAATCGTCAAAACAAGAAGCTCCTATTTCAACAATTAGCATCGGGAACAGATTTACAAACCAAAACCACAGTTAGTAAGTGGGGTGATGAATCTGAGTTTGACCTCAAGCTTCTGCCCTGTCTTTGGTTGTGAACAAATAGCAATAAGCAAGTCTTCAGATGTACGGGTGTGTTCCTAGGAGACTGCTTTAAATTACATTATTTTGTAGTAATATACCATCTTTCCAGGTGTCTATTATGTGTTTGGAAAGTTATCTCAACTTAAAAAAAGGACCTTGCTGCATTTAAAATAAAAACACTGAAAAATGGGTTAACCCTCTAAACACCAGACATATGAATACACAGCCAGTGCTCTGGGCAATATATTTTTTTTAAGAGAGATTGCCTTTTTATTTTTATTTATTTATTCTTTTGGCTGGGCCATGGGATATTAGTCTTCCAACCAGGGATCGAACTCACACCCCTTGTGTTGGATCCACAGTCTTGACTACTAGACTGTCAAGTGGGTCTGAAACCCAGACTTTCACAGAGAGGTGATTTTTTCTGGTAAAGTGATTGACAAAGCAGGATTTCAGCTCTAAGAGGCAGGGCATCAGTTCAGAATCTGACACTTGGGGCCGGAGTGTGGGAGATGTGTTTTCTATCTGGTACTTGATCTTTCAACTTCATTTTCTCTTTCCTAAAGTAAACACCACCTTTAAACACACCAGCCTTTTAGCAACTCTTCCCTAAATGGTGTTTATCTTCCAGGCTATCTATTAATTGTCAGTTTATTTAGCAAACCTAGTTTGCCCAGGGTTGACGGATCTGTTTAATATCCTTCTTTAAGATAGGCTGGCTTATCTTTACAAAAAAATGTTATCGGGTGCCTGCTCTAAGGATCATTACTTTGATTTATTGTTTCCTCTGCAGCAAATCTCCAATAATGGGTTTTCCTTAAGCCGTATCCGTACTTCTTTTGGTCATGAATTTTCAGTGCCTCTCTTGTTTCTCTGTGCATAAGTACTGTGTGGATTTGAGGGCCAGGATGTTTCAGGAACTCACCCAGGCCCTGTCCACATGGCCTCAAGGCCTCTGATGGGCAAGACCATGGTGACGCCTGGAGGAAAGTGGTAATGGAGAGCATGACCTTGAGCAGGTGACAGCCCCCCGTTCCTGTGACCTTTGAGAGGACCTCCCAGTGGACTCCCCAGGTGGTGCAGTGGTAAAGAACCCGCATGTCAATGCAGGAGATGTAAGAGATGCAGGTTCGATCCCTGGGTGGGTAGACTCCCCTGGAGGAGGAAATGGCAACCTGCTCTAGTATTCTTGCCTGGGAAATCCCATAGACAGAGGAGCCTGGTGGGCTAGGGTCCATGGGGTCACAAAGAGTCGACTGAGCCACTGAGTACACGTGCTCAATGTGTCAGGAACACCCACCCCACACAGAGCCAAGATGCCCTATCGGTCGTGTGCCAGGTCCCAGGCAGGCACCTTCCAAGGCATCCTAGGTCAGTAGGGCTCAGGGTGGGGTGGGAACGGGAGAGCAGTGAGGGGGTCACTGAGTAGTCCGTGCAGGTCCCACATGCAGACACCAAGTCCTTCACCCAAAGCTCAAAGGCCTGAGCGGAGAAGTCATTTTACCTCTGGTTTGTGCTTTGTCTCTGGTATTGCAATGAATCATCTACTTCCCCTTTGTCTTCCACTTCTATAAAGAGTCATATGAGTAATACTCTTCATATTTTCCATTTTAAGAGAAATTCAGAAAGTTTAGATAGACTGAGGGTTCTTGTTGCCAGATTTTTTTTCCCTTAAACGCACCCCCCATCTATATATATGTAAACAACCCTCTTATACATGTACACATCAGAGGTAAGTCCTTCATGGCCCAGCTCTGACCTGTCCTGTCACACGGGCAAACAGGGAGAACCCCAAATGGATGTTACTGAATAGGACCCCTAAGTGCTAGCTGTTTGGAGGAAGAGAAAAATGCAAACAGTGAGTGTATGTTTCAGCTTTTCCTGAACTATCAAATGACCCAGAAATACTTAATTAGCTGAAATGTTAAGGGACATTGGAAATACAAAATGTGAAAGAACAAAATTTCTTTGTGGTAGAAAAAAACCTGGCTGCCAGGCTGTGTCTGTGTGTGCAATTGTGTATAAGGGAGACAGAGAGACGGAGAGAGGAGAGACAGAGAGGGACCCCTTCCTTTCTCAGGACTATAACACTAACTATTAATGGCCAAAAGTACTACTGACGATCACACTGGCTGTGAAGTCCTCTCATTTATCATTTCCTCCTATTCCTGCTCGTGTGTTTCAGGAGGGCATCAAGAGCAAGCCCATGGCGTTCCTCTAGGTTTCCTTTCTGTGGGAATGAGGAAGGGCGGGAATGGGAGGCTGGAGCTCCCTCCCTATGCAAATCCTAGCCCTGCCTTGGCTCAGGGCTGCCAGTTTGAGGAGCGAGTGGGTTGTGATCCTTTTGTTCCTTTGGAAGAAAAAAAATGTGCTGCGGGTAAAAATAGTATTTTAAAGTCTTTTTTTTTTTTTTTTAAATAATGCACATCAGAGCTGATGACAAGGGAGCTGTTTCTCTGGGTGGGACAAAAGAGTGACTGAGCTGGGAAAGGCTGAGGTTTCCCCCAGCCCCTGCTCCAAGCATCTCCTCCACGCTGGTTTCCGTCAGCAGTGGGGTCTGGGGAGTGAGCCCAAGTCCCACTCCCTTCTCCCGTCACCTGCTTGTAGGGTTTCAAGACAGTGCAGTTGCTTAGGGCCTTTCACTGGGCTCAGGCGGACAAGGCCAGGCTGGCTGCTCTAGGCTCGGCCCACCTGGAGCTGCTCCCCGTTCTCAGAACCTCTCTCCCTGCCTCCTCCTGTTGCTTTCTGGGGTCTCGGCTCCCTCCTTCTCCCCTCTTCTTTGTCCTGTTTATTCTTTTCTACGTTTTACTTGAAAATTCCAAACCTTTTCTCTAAATTCCCGTTTCCAGACTTGTGTGTGTTTCACTGTCAACGGCATCGACTCCCCCCTTGGAGCAGGGCATTTTTAAAATAATTTCAGCTCCATCCGAGAAAGCAGACTCTCAGGGACTTGTCCAGCTGGGGCAGGAGGCACTGGGAGTCGAGAGAGACGCTGGGTCTCTCCGGTCCTTTGCCCCCGTGGCATGGTTTCCTTCTTCCGTGACACTTGACTTTGAGGCAGGAACTGGCTCCTACATGAATTAAATAAAATAAAATCAATAACGTCAACATAAAAGCTCCTGAAGGTGGGTAGGGACCTCCCCTTCTGTGCACCACCCGTGGGTCCTGGCTCATGCCCACCCACATCACTTGGCACCTGCAGAACTCAGGTGCTCGGATGGTGGGTCGCCCATCACTCTCTAACTTTGCAGGAGGGGTGATGGAGAAGATTGCAGCAGGTCCTACTTACGGATAAAACCACTAGTGACTCACCTCAGAGCTCTTGTAATCCAACTTTTAAAAAATTTGTAGGTGAGGAATATGAGAGTCAGGCATGTCAAGTCACATGCTTAATAATCCGGAATTGCTTGGTCTAAGAGATGGTGCTAGAACCCAGATATGTGCGTTTTTGCTTATGGCTCTTTCCACCAGGCCATGGGGCATCCCTGCAGTGTGCTAAGAGCCATCTGGCCACTTAAAACATTTTTGTTTTTGTACTTTTTCTACGAGTTTGAAAGGCACTAATTGGCCTACTTTACAAAGAAAAACTATATGTGTACATACGTACATACGTATGGGTGTATTTTCCAATGGTTTTAGAATCAGTGTCACAGCATGTTGGGGCTGGATTCGCTTGGCGACCACATGCTCCAGCCCTTTCAAGTTACTAAGGAGACCGAGTGTCTGGTGGGGCCAGAGTGAGAAGAGCCCTTGAAAGTCAAAGAAGCTTTCCTTTTTTGTTGTACAATCAGATAGATTTTGCTTTTCCTTTTCTTGGACGACAGCCCCACTTTTCATGCACCTGGAGCAGTCAGGTCCACATCCGCTCACCACGCACCCATGATGCTGGAAGGCCACAGCTGAGAGGCTGATCAGCGGTCTTGTCCGCTCACAGCTGGGTGCAGGGCCCTCTCCAAACTGGCAATGCTCAGACCTGCCCACAGCCTTGCCCCTCGTCCTCGTCTTCTCTTCTGAGCCACAGTCAGCCTGATTCTGTTGACCAGAATGAGGGGCAAGTGTAGTGAAAGTGTTAGTCGCTCAGTCGTGTCTGATTCTGTTCGACCCCGTGGACTCTATTTGCAAAAACGTCCCATTCTGAGATATGGAGGGGGGTTAGGATTTCAACACATGAATCTGGGGAGGCATAGTTCACCCCCTAACAGAGTGATGGAATAGCATCATGTTGTAATGCCTCACGAAATAGTGAATCTAGGCAAAGGCCATCAGTAACTGCTAAAACCACTCAGCGGAAAGCTGATGAGAAACTTTAGAGTGAGTGGAGCAGGCCGATAATAACAAACCCGCCGGCCGATCTTAACATCACCAGATACAAGACACACAGGCCTTGCCTCTCCATGTGATGGAAGAGGAAGCACACAGCAGCGCCTTCCCCGTGTCCTTGCCTCTCTCCCCTCCAAAAGCAAAAATGTAGGACCTTAATCTGATCAAGCCTTTGATGGGAATGTAAACGAACCATTCAGAGGATTTACAAGTGAGAAGAATCATGCCTTAGGTATGCGATCAGCAAGATCCAGAATGTGAGAAATTCTGTAGGACAAAATCCCTGGTTTCTTAACAGATGTTAGAGGGGAAAAAAAGAGGAAGTGGGGACCTAGAGGTCCAAAGAGACTTAAAAAAGTGTATCAGCTGGACTTGGTGCGTGCATCTTGTGTGGTCTGGATTTGAACAAGTCATCCATAAAATACCAAAAAACATATAAGAGGGAAATTTGAACACTGCATATTTGGCGATGTTAAAAAAAATCATGAACTTTTTGGAAAGATATATTTATTCATTCTTGGCTGCTCACAGGCCCTCTCTAGTTGTGGTGCGAGTGCCTCTCGCTGTGGTGGCCCCTCTCACTTTGGAGCACAGGCTCTGGGCACGTGGGCTCGGTAGTTGTGGCTCACGGGCTTAATTGCTTTGTGACACGTGGGATCCTCCCAGACCAGGGATCGAACCTGTGTCCCCCGTTTTGGCCGATAGACTCCCAACCACTAGACCACCGGGAAAGCCCCAAATCATTAATTTTTTAAAGTGTGATAATAGTACTGTTGTAATTTTTAAGTTCTTATTTTCAGGGATACCACTAAGGTCCCTACCGATGAAAAGTTAGTGTCTTGGACTTGTTTCAAAATAATTTGGGAAAGAGGTGCTAAATTGGGTGAATCCAGATGACTTGTGATTGGCTAGGTGTTGAAGTTGGGGTGATGGCTATATGGGGTTTCATTATACTCTTCTCTCTGCTTTTATACATTCGAAATTTTCTATAATAAAGTGTTAAAAATTGTTGAGGTGGCTCTCCTATAAAAGTCTTATCTATCCATCTCTGTTCTGGATACTATCCCATCTTGTCTTCTCAAGGACTTAGCTCTCCGTTTATTGCCTCTCTGAGCATAGTTAAGTCTCTCCCTCCCCCGAGCCACCCCACAGCTTACAAACACCTTCTACTACCTACCATTTTTTAAAAAAGAAAGAAAGAAAATATGGAAAATCAACTTTAATTTCTCCCTTGGCCCTTCTTATCTCTCTCCACCTACTCAATTTTTCTATCTCCCCTGTGCGGTCCAAACTGCTCTTCCTGTGTACGAACTTCTTAAACCCTCACCATCCATTCACTCCTCAACCAACTGCCCTCTGAGAAACACGGTCAGGGTCACCAGCATCCTACAGGTTACCAATTCCAGCGGACACTTTTCTGCTTGCATCTCCTTCCTGACTCTTCCCAGCTATCTCCTCCCACTCTTCCGTCTTCAGGATGGCCTTCAGGACACTCCACGGCTGGGGTCCCTCCATCAATCTCTGTCATTGTACCGGCTTCAATTCTCTTTATAGCCCTTGTTGAAAATTGCAGTCAGATTTTTATTTGTACATTTCCCACTGGACTGTCAGCTCCACAAGAAAAGAAACCAAATCTATTTTGCTCATCCCTGTAACCCCAGCAAACAGTGCAGTTCCTGGCACACCACAGAGGCACTTAAAAAATATTTGTTGAATGAAAACATTAAGCGATACATCAGCCAGACGATTACCCAAATTAGGATAATTACAAATTGTGAAAAGCTCTATGAAAAAAGCGTTAGGAGTGTTGATCTAGTCTGAAAGGGTCACAAAAGCTTCTATGTGAAAATCACATTTGAGCTGAGCTGCGAAGAGTGGGAGGGAGGTACAGAAAAGTCGGGAAACAGTGAGAGAAAAAGAGTCAGCCGACTGTGAGCAAAGGATGCAAGAAGGGCTTCTGAAGTCAAAAATCACCTGGGGACCAGAGATGTGCTGTGTCCTCTACTGGGGTGGGTCTGTGTGTGCCACTTGAGAGTGAGAAAGTGACAGAACGCAGGGGGAGCCCAAAGGGCGATATGGTTCAGGCTATTTTTAACCCTCTGTGGACCAGCAGCCAGAAGAGTTTCAGCAAGATTTCACTTTCCTTGCTCCTTCAGAGCAGGAAGTGCACCGAATGCATTAGTGAACAGCCAGGACAGAACGGGGCTGGGGCAGCTGTGCTTCACCCTAACTTCACACCTTCCCATGAGAAATGAGCCACGTTTGCGCAAACAAAACCTCAGACCCTGTCTCTTTCGATTTTGCCCAGATGGCCTCCTTTGCTCAGATCTCAAAGTTTGGTCTAGGGTCTGATCAACATTCAAACACATCTCCCCTAAAAGGCGCCTTTCGGGAGGCAGAAACGTGAGGACCACTCAGCCAGCATGGACCAAAAGAGGATGAGACTCCAGGGTCTTCAAACAGTCCCCAGACGAACAAAGGACAGGGAAAGGGCTTCTGAAAGTACTCACAAGCACGAGCACAGAAACAGTGAAACCGTTTTTCAAGTACATAACCTGTGCTTTGACCCAGTAACTCTATTTCTAGGAGGAAATAACCAGAGGCAGGCAAAGACCAGTGTACCAGGATGACTGCATTAACACTATTTACAAAGTAAAAGAATCAGAAAACCTAATGTCCAAAACAGAGAGAGGGCTCCAGAAGTTACAGCATGCCTGAACTAGGATGCAGCCATCACCATCACATTTACAAGTAAATCTTAATTGCTTGACAAATGCTCAGAATATAGCGTTAAGGGAAAGTAACTGCTTATACATTATGAACTCAAATATGTGAGTTTCTGTATACGTATTAGATGGATAGAGAGATGCAAAGCAAAGACTGGATAGAAGTCACAATGAGAGTTAAATCTAGATGGTGCAAATTGCTTTGTCTTGATTTTTATACTTCTCTTTTAACAAACGCATATTATATAATCACAAACAAATAATAAGATACTTTTTGATGTGTTCATTTATTTTCTTTCTTATTGTGGGAAAATGCACACAGCATGACATTAACCATTTTTAAGCTGGGAGTTCAGTGGTATTAAGTACATTCACAGGGTTCAACCATCACCACTCCAGAACTTTCTCATCCTCCCAAACCAGAACTCTGTGCTCTTTAAACGTGAGTCTCTGCTTCCTCCTCCCCCAGGGCTTGGTAACCACCATCCTCCTCTGTATCTCTGTGAATTCGGCTTCTCTAGGCACCTCTTGGGAGAAGGCAATGGCACCCCACTCCAGTACTCTTGCCTGGAAAATCCCATGGATGGAGGAGCCTGGTAGGCTGCAGTCCATGGGGTCGCTAAGAGTCGGATACGACTGAGCGACTTCACTTTCACTTTTCACTTTCATGTGTTGGAGAAGGAAATGGCAAGCCACTCCAGTGTTCTTGCCTGGAGAATCCCAGGGACGGGGGAGCCTGGTGGGCTGCCGTCTATGGGGTCGCTAAGACTCGGACACGACTGAAGCGACTTAGCAGCAGCAGCAGCGGGCACCTCTTATGAGTGGAATCATGCAGTATCTGCCCTGTTGTGTCTGGTTTATTTCACTTATCTTAATGTCTTCAAGGTTCATCCATGGCTGCTTTATTCTCCAGGCATCTCAGTGTTGCTCCCACACTGCTAAACCTCAGTGCTCACCTACAGCGATGTCCAATGAGGTCTTCTGCTCGGGGCCTGATGAACCCAAATATTTCACTTGAAATGTGAAGGCTCCTCTCAAAGGACCCAGTAAGTGGTGTGAAGAGACAATGTCGGGTGTTACACACTCACCTCCTCTTTCTCTCCAGCAGCCTCAAGGAGCCAAGGATGCTACCTTCTCGTATTACGTCTTAAGGAAGGGGCGAGTAGGAGGAGAAGGTAGGGTGGACACTGATTGAAGGAAGGCCTGGGAGGAGCTTTGAAAACATCTGCTGAGGCCAGCTCATTTGCAGAGGCTGAGGGAACGAGCGTTAATGGTCTCATGCGCCAGGGAGGCGAGGCAGCATCACGACCACAAATGCCAGATCGGCCTCTGGGATCAGCGTGACCATGGGCGGTCTCTCAGAGATCCAGAACTGCCTCCCCATCCCCATCCTTGTGGGCCCAAGAGTGCGCCCCCCTCCCTCATTATGTCAGGCTGGTGAAGTTCCAAGTCCAGGTAATACTGAGAGTATTAGGCACTTGATATGCAGTAACGTTACTGAAAGTGTGAGAAGGAGGAACGAGCAGCAACTGACTGGACTGTTGGGTCTCAGAGAAGGTCTTGGAGGCTGGAGTCTTGCCTGTAAGAAGTGGGGGACAAAAAGGCCTCTGTGCCTGGGAGCCCCCAGGGCCCTGCTCGGCATCAGTAAGTGCTGGTATTATTTAAATTACTATTGCTGTTTAGTGTCAGATGACAGACTCAGACTCAGATTTCTTGACTCCTGGGCTGAAGCTGTTCTTACCAACTCTCTCTTTTTCTCACCTGTGTCCTTCCTTTGAACCTTGATCCTTGACAGTCCTCCTTTTCCACCCTCCTCTTTGGAACTCTGCACCTCTCAGAGAAGAAAGGGCAAAAGAGTCTGCCAGAGTTCGCATTTGCTGGGAAGGAATGAAGAAGCAGGCACCCAAATCAGTGTTTTGCAACTTACAGGTGAAACTCAGGGCCCTTTCCCACACACCCATGGTTGTACGTGCCAAGAAATATGTCTGTCTTCTATATCTCACTATGCATTTTTGGTCAACTCTCATTTCAACAGATTGCAGATAGAAACATTTTGGTCATGATAAACAATGACTTTTTTCAAGCTATATTCAAAGTGTGTTGGGAGAGGGGGAGACCTAGATTTCTAGAACCTTCTATCCAAGATCATTTTCAAGATAGCCATAATTCCCTTCAAAATCTTGATGTGTAACCCTTGATTCATTGGAAAAGACCTGGATGCTGGGAAAGATTGAAGGCAGGAGGAGAAGGGGAAGACAGAGGATGAGATGGCTGGATGGCATCACCGACTCAATGGACATGAATCTGAGCAAATTTCAGGAGATAGTGAAGGACAGGGGAGCCTGGTGTACTGCAGTCCATGGGGTCGGAAAGGGACACAACTTAGCAACTGAGCAACAGCAACAACCTTGGTTCCCTGTGTATGCTAAGTTGCTTCCGTCGTGTCTGACTCTTTGTGACCCCATGGACTGTAGCCCACCAGGCTCCTCTGTCCATGGGATTCTCCAGGCAAGAATACTGGAGTGGGTTGCCATGCCTTCTTCCAGGGGATCTTCCTGACCCAGGGATCAAATTCCCATTTCCTGTAGCCCCTGCGTTGCAGGTGGATTCTTTACCACTGAGCCACTGGGGAAGCCCTGATCCCTTTCATATCCGACTCGAAAGTCAGTTGCCAGTGGGAGTGTGACAGTTCTTCTGTGTCTTGTTTCTCCCACTTTAGAAAGACCTCTCTCCGGCTTCCCTTGGCCGTCTGCTCTGCCTGGCTGAGGAGGAGACAGCCCAGACCTCTTCCACCCACACAGTCCTGCTGCCAAAGATCCGAAATGCAGGGAGTGGTCCAATTAAAACATTGGGCATGCAGGGAAAGACCAGCATCAAAGGACAACCCTGTTTGCTATTTACCAAAAAAAAAAAAAATAAGAGAAAGGAAAAAACAACACATGTAAATATTTTTTATCTCAAGTTCTCTTGTGCTAATTAAGGAATAAGGACAGTTGTTTTTAACAAGGCTTGAGCAGCTACTCACATTGAGTGGAATCCTCCGAATGGACTGGGATAAACAAGAGAGAAGGTCTTAAAAAGAAGGCTCATTACTCAGACACAGCCCTAAGCGGGTTCCCCTCAGGCAGCTGCTGGCTTCCAGGACATCGTGGGTGAGGTGAGGAGAGCACAGAAGAGGCTTCTTGTTCACAGGGCATCTGTGTGTGAGGAGACACCCCCTGCCCCCATCACCGAGTGTGCACTTGAAGACTGTCATTTTCATTCTGGAGGCCTCAAGCACCCCATTCATTTCTGAAAACCCGTGTGCCAGCTTGGCATCCAGCTCAGGGGACATAAAATAAATCAAGAAGGGGAGGGAAATGTCTGGAGCACACACTTTCTAATTATGTCTGTCTTCTCTCCTTCTAGCCTCTCCCCACCCCCTGTGGCAGCCCCCCCCGCCCCACCACCACTTCCTCCCACTGCCGCAAGTAACACACGCGGAAACGTTTTCAATTCTGTACCACCTTGGCAATCTCTTCAAGTTCCAAGCTTCGCCGCTGCTGCTTGCGAATTCAGGAGGCATGAGCTGTGCATGGGGGCCGCTCCTCAGCTTGGCCAGGCCCACCTGGCTTGTCCGACGACTCTGAAAGATGCAATCCAAAAGAGGAAGCCATCTCTGTTGAGAACAACTGCCCTTGGCCTGAATTTGTCAAACAGGATTTATGGGGAAAGGACGAGGGAAGGCAGCAGGAAGAAGACAAATACTCAGAGTATATTAAACAAACACATGTTAGGGTGTGGCTCAGCTGTGCAGGGGGATGATGCAAACTGCTGCTCCAAGGCAGAGTATAAGGCTCATACTCAACAAGCATGTCAGGCTTCATCTTGGCGATTTTCACTGGGATGGCCCCATTTAACCCTCCCAGAAAACCCCCACCAACCCACCCTATTATGCTACCTTGTGCCCTGAAAATTCAGATCCAGAGGAATCAAGGCAACCAAGGCCAGTGCTCCCAAGACGCCTTGTGACTGCATGACAACACTCCACAGGGAAAGAGAAAAGAATCACTTTAAAAATTACCAGAGAGGGCTTCCTGCCAATGCAGGGGACGTGCCTTCAATCCCTGATCTGGGAAGATCTCAGGTGCGGCAGAACAGTGAAGCCCGTGCGCTACAACTACTGAGCCTGTGCTCTAGAGCCCAGAGTCACAACTCCTGAAGCCCGTGCTCTGCAACAAGAAAAGCCACGAGAATGAGAAGCGTGCGTAGCAACAAAGAGTAACCCTCACTTGCCGCAACTCGAGAAAACCCCATGCAGCAGTGGAGAACCAGCACAGCCAAAAGTCAATCAATAAAAATGACTGCACATTATAATTAGCCATAACGCAGATACTGACATGAAGGGAGACCCGATGAGAATGCTGCGCCGTCTTTGCGGCTTCTCTGTAAAATACAAGGCTTATTTTAAAGAAATAAGCCACCACCTGGAAGGATGTGTGCAAGCGTGTCAAGCCCCTCAGTCGTGTCCACCTCTTTGTGACCCCATGGACTGAAGCCGCCAGGCTCCTCCGTCCATGGGATTCTCCAGGCAAGAATACTGGACTGGGTTGCCATGTCCTTCCCCAGGGCATCTTCCCAACTCAGGAATCAAACCCACGTCTGTTGTTTCCTGCATTGGCAGGTGGGCTCTTTACCACTAGCGCCACCTGGGACGCCCACCTGGAAGTACAAGTCCTTCTGAAATGAATGTGACACAGATCATTCCGTTGTCCTGCTCGACTGTCCACCCAGAAATGGGTGGCGAGAACAGGAGGAGCCCCTGGCACTCAGCCGGGCATGCAGAAGAGGAGACGCTCGGTGTCTGTGAAAGGTTAGGACACGCTCCCTCGTTAGACTGGAGAGTCACACAAGACATCTCAGAGGAATTAAGATGGATGAATTTTTAACTTACTGACTTATGGTCTGCTGGTCAATTATGAATATTAAGTTGTTACGTGTTGAAACCACTTTCTGTTGATGCTTTTCTCTTGACTTTCTCCTGTCTTTTCTCGTTTTTCTTTAAATGAAAACATCTTTCATTTAAAAAATTACAATTAGCAGCCTTCCTCCATCTCTGAAAGGAGAAAGGGCTGTCATTGTGAAGGCATATTTCGGGGGAAGGAGAAGGTGTTTTGGAGCCAGAGAGATTTGGCTGCAAGCCATAGTTAAATGGCTTTCTGGCTGTGTGATCTCAACGAATCTGATCTCTGAACGTCAGATTCTTTCTATGTAAAATGCAGCCATTATATCTACCCAGCAGGACTGTGGCATTAAACTATACAAATATGGTGTTTACTGATGCATTGTATGTGCTCAGGAAATATATTGATGGATGATTAAATATGGGTTAATACTTAAAATGGAATATATGTGCTTAATTTAACAACAACACAAAAAAATCAAGCATCCTTACAGGGAAGGGTCTAGTGGTTTAAAAAAATCACTTTAATAATTATGAGTAGATCCCTCTGGTAGTACATTGGATAAGAATCCTGCCAACGCAGGGGACACGGGTTCCATCCCTGATCCGGGAAGATTCCACATGCCACAGGCAAGTAGGCCCATGCGTTACAACTGTTAAGCCTGTGATCTAGAGCCCAGGAGCTGCAGTTACTGAGTCTATGCACCTAGAGTTGGTGCTCCGCAATAAGAGAGGCCACTGCAATGAGAAGTCTGTGCAGTGCAAATAGAGAGTAGTCCCAGCTCACTGCAACTGGAGAAAGCCTGCTTGATGAAGACCCAGAGCAACCAAAACTAAGTAAATAAATACATTTTACAGAAAAAAAAAAAAAAAAAAAACAAACAACCAAACTATGACCATATCTCCAAGATCTACTCAGGGGTGTTTTCAGTGGATCTCGGGCAGGGCTGGGGGCGCACAGGCCCCAGGTCTGGGTGTGAAGCATCGGGCAGGCCTGGGAGTAGCCTGCCTCCCTCCCATGTTGTGAGCAGAGCTGGATCTACACAGGCAGATGGAACAGGAGCCTCCTGACCAGATGAGGGGCTGGTGGAGCGGGGTGCGGGGGCTGCCGGAAGTCGCTGGGGAATAAGCAGAAGTGTTTCTACTCATTGGTGAGGACTTGGCTGGGATTTGTTTAAAGACTGTCACCGTCTGTCTTTGAAGGGATGTGAGGATTCCTGGAGAATCAGAAGAGGAGAGAATACCGTGATGGGGCCGCATCCAGCTCCCTTGGAGGGGTGGGCGGCCGGGAGGGGCGTCACTGCCCTTTCCCGTGCGTGGGCATGGTGCCCTGGACAAGCACAAAATCTCCTCTTCCAGCTGGGCCAAGCCTCCTTATTTATTAGCTATCTGTGTACCTGACCATTGTCCTACTGTCTCATAAAATTAGCCTGTCAGCCAACAAAGCCAAGGCAGACACCGCACCTGAATTTATCAGCCAGAACCCGGCTCCCCAAACGCTGTGACCTGGAAGGAGGTCTGCCTATCGCTCACTCAAGCTTTTATTTTTCTGGCTCAGTCAATTCTCACAGCAGGAAAATGTCAATTCATCAGAGAGTATCCCATGCCTAGGGTTCTTCTTCCATAAAACGTCTGTGTGAGGGGGCAGGAGGTGAGGCTAAGGGTGGACTGGGTTACCGAGTCCGCCAGAACTCAAATCGGCTATTTTAAAATATGCTGAATGACAGGCTATTGAGGTGAAGCCCTGGAATACATGAATTTTTAGAAAGCTCCTGGGCGATTCTGATGATCAGCCAGGATCGGGAATCACCGGACCCTGCGTTCCACCAGGTGCTCTTGTTCTAGAACATCCTGGGTTTTGGAAGCCCAGAAAAAAGTGAAGGCGTGTTAGCGGCTCAGCCGTCTACAGCTCTTTGGGGCCTCAAGGGCTGTAGCCCACCAGGCTCCTCTGTCCAAGGAATTCTCCAGGCAAGAATACTGGAGTGGGTTGCATTCCCTTCTCCAGGAGATCTTTCCAACCCAGAGACTGAACCCAGGTCTTCTGCACTACAGGTGGATTCTTTACAGTCTGGGCCACCAGGGAAGCGCTCCAGGATGACTCACATGCACAGAAACCTGCAAAAACACTGGTTCACGTCACTGGTCCTCTACTCAGTGGCTCTTTGGGATCATCTGAAGAGTTAAAAACAAAATAAAACCCTGAGCCCAATGTCCAGAGTACAGAGATTATTTTAAATTTCCCAGGTGATTCTAAAGCAACCCCTGGATAAACTGTTTAAAATAAAAATCCAAATCCACTCTTTTCCCCGGGGGGCAGGCTTGTACTGAGGGTTTTGCTGTGCATCATTACTGGTGTTTTTCTCCTTCATTAAACTGATGGCATCACTTGGAGGCACGGTTGAGACAGAGAAAGAACTAAAAATATTCTCCCACAAACAGGGATGGATCTAAAACCCTCTGATCAAAACAGGAGGAGAGAGGGGCAGTGGACGCTGGGCTAGTAACTGTCTCAATGTAACTCAGATTTATCTGGAGCCTGCGCAAGGGACTGACACTTTCTGGACCAGCGCGAGCTTCTCTCCGCCTTGGAGCGAGGAGCTTATCGAACTACCAGGTAGGGACGGGACCCCGTCCCCACCACACAGGGGCCTCTCTCTCCCCCCAGAACAGAATGTCGTTTCTTATGCTTTTATGTTCTATTTTAAACAGTCCTTTTCCTGTCAAAGCCGAGTATGTATGGTGTGTCTGTTGAGACACAACAGCAGTCCATGTTGGAGACACAACAAAAGGGCCCGTGGAGAAATTTAAGTCTGTGACTTTCAACTAAGCCTGGCTCCTGATACATTAAACTCTCCCAGAGCCTTTCTCGGGGCCAGAGTCAGACTAGACTGCATCCCGGGGACGGGGGTGATGAGATGGTGCTGGATCCGTCCATGTGGGACCGCACTGCTCAGAAGGCTCGGATTTGACTTTGGTTTGGACATAACCCCTCTGGGCTTCCCAGGTTGCTCGGTGGTAAAGAATCCCCCTGCCAACACAGGAGCCGCAGGGGGACGTAGGTTCGACCCCTGGGTCGGGAAGATTCCCCTGGAAGAGTAAATGGCAACCTGCTCCAGTATTCTTGCTGAGAAAATCCCGTGGACAGAGGAGCCTGGTGGGCTACAGTCCATGGAGTTGCAAAAGAGTAGAATACGACTGAGCAACTAACACTTTCACTAAGTACAGAGAACCCCTCTGGTCCCCAGTTTTCTCACCTGCATTCTATCTGATCTTGCGCTTCTGAACCCCCAGAGCAAGGACCTTGGGAGGGGAGATGCTGAAATAAAGCATAGGAGGCAGCACTTCACACCCACCGAGGGGGCTTCTCCCTGAGCAAATCCCAGCTGTCCCTGGGTCCCAGGCCCACCCCAGCTTCCCTGGCTTTTCTCCACCCCCACCTCACCCCCTGCCCTCCACCCCTACCCCCCGACCCCGCCCTTCGACCCCCAGCGCTGAGGCAGCATAGGACACACAACCGTGTTCAAAGGGATCTGACTGTGTTGGCAGGAAAGCTCCCTCAGTAAAAATAGCTGTGGGAGGCGGTGGCTGGACTCTTGGTGCTTGGGTGTGGTTGCCAACCTCACTCCACACTGCTCACTGCAGGCACGTGGATAAGACATTGGAAACCCTGTTAAAAGCCCCCGTGTGATTCACCCTTCCTCCCTGAGCCTCTCAACTGAAACCTGACCTTATCTCCTTTCCCTTCCCTGACCTCCACTTCTGAGGAAGAGCCATGCTTTACTCTGAGGCTGGGAAAGCATCAGGAGGACTGATGTCTCAGGTGGGACAGAGGTGGCAACAGGGAGGAAGGAGACCCACAGCCGTGAGGATGGGCGCCCCTCCCTCGGGCTGGGCCTCTCCCCCAACACCCTGAGCTTGGCTTTGATCGTGAGTCACCTCGGTGTGACCTGAGGATGTGGCTCTCGTCTCTGGCTCCCGAGGCATCTTGGCACACGGGACCGGCCTCCACGAGATCTAAGAATGCCCTCATTCTCATGATGCTGTGACTTTGGGAGAAATTTACAGCCCAGGGGGTCAAAATTGCTGGCGTGGCTGTTAAGAAGCTATTTTGGGATGAGAAATAGTATTTTGGGTGAATCCAAGGGAGTAATTTTGTGAAGTTTCAGACAGTAGCAACAAAGAAGTGACTATATCCAGAGGCAGTGCCCAGAAAGGGTTGGCGCGGCCACGTGGACCGGAGCTTTGCCCTGGGGCCCGGCTGTGGTCATCAGAGTGTCCTCTGTCCCCTGACGCTGCCTCCCAGACCAGAAGGACAAAGGACACCTCTTTGACTCCAGACACGAAGGATGCCAGAGGAGAGAGAGAGGCAGAGAAAGACAGAAAGGGTCAGAGACAGTGGGAGAGAGAGATTCCAAAAATAGCTCTATATTATATTCATTTTTGCTGAGTGTCCACCAGGTCCTAGACGCTCCGCTAGATCCTAGGGCAGGGGCATGCTCACTGTGACCACTAAAGATCCACTCTGACTTTATTAATAATACCCCCTATGATGGAGGTCTGGGCGTCCCAGGTGGCACTAGTGGTAAAGAACCCGCCTGCCAATGCAGGAGACATCAGAGACGCGAGTTTGATCCCTGGGTCAGGAAGATCCCCTGGAGGAGGGCATGGTAACCCATTCCAGTATTCTTGCCTGGAGAATCCCATGGACAGAGGAGCCTGGAAGGCTATAGTCCATAGGGTAGCAAAGAATTGGACACGACTGCATGATTAACACACATATTGGAATATAGCTGATTAGCAATGTTGTGATGGTTTCAGGTGGACAGTAAAGGGATTCAGCCATACATATACATGTATTCATTCTCCCCCAAACACCCCTCCCATCCAGGCTGCCACATAACACTGAACAGAGTTCCCTGTGCTCTATAGTAGGTCCTTGTTGATTATATAGAAGTGTGTTAATCGCTCAGTCGTGTCTGATTCTTTGCAACCCCACCAGCGGGGTGCATTTGTTACAAGTGATGAACTTGTACTGACACATTACAATCAACCATAGACCATAGTTTATACTTGGGATTCACCCTTGGTGTTATATACTCTGCGGTTATATATAATAATGACATGCATCTACCATTGTGGTATCATACAGAGTATTGCCACTGCCCAAAAACTTCTCTGTGCTTTGACTTTTCATCCCTTGCCACCTCCATCCCCAGGCCCTGACAGACTCCAGCAACCACTGACCTTTTTACAGTCTCTGTAGTTAGCCCTTTCCTGAATATCAAACAGTTGGAACCATACAGGATGCAGCCTTTCCAAACTGGCTTCTTCCACTTAACAACATGCGTTTAAGTTTCCTCCATGTCTTTCTGTGGTTTGATAGCTCATTTCTTTTTATTACTGAATAATATCCCATTGTCTGAATGTCCCACAGTTTATTTATCCATTCCCCTACTGAAGGATGTCTGGGTTGCTTCCAAGTTTTGGTAATTATTAATAAAGCTGCTATAAATGTACACGGGCAGGCACTTGTGTGCACATGAGTTTTTAACTCCTCTGGGTAAATACCAAAAGACTGGCGTGCCAGATTGAGTGTGCCTGTGTGCTTAGTCGCTCAGTCGTGGCAGACTCTTTTGCAACCATTTGGACTGTAGCCCACCAGGCTCCTCTGTCTATGGGATTCTCCAGGCAAGAATACTGCAGTGGGTTGCTGTTTCTTCCTCCAGGGGATCTTTCCGACCCAGGGATCAAACCAGTGTAAATACCAAGAGACTTCTGCGTTGGATCAGCTGTCCATACATTTTAAAGCTCCACAGGTGAGTCTCATGCACACCTTAGTGAAACTCCTGTAGGGAAACAGGCAAGACAGTTTGCTCCACGACTCACACCCAGTGCTTAGGTCCCCTGAGGGCCTGGGACCAGGCGGAGGAGATGCAGTGTGCTGAGGGACCCCTGGGCGGGGTGCACCCCCCGCCTCCTTCTGCATCTCCAGCTCCTCGTAGGGTGCCGGGCCCGGAAAGAAGGGCAGTGCACATCTACCACTTGATTCCAGTGAGCCCAGGAGTAAAGAACCACCAGGAAGCAGAGTGGGCAAGCCAGAAGGCCCTCACTCTTCCCGCAGCAGGGCACAGCTGGCAAAGCAAATTGTTCTCAAAAGGCTGATATTTTGAATCAAAAGGGAAGGCTTGCAACATGCATATTTACAAATGTCCTTCTTTTAGTGTGAAAGGTTGCCATGGAGACCTGTGACTGTGACACTGATTTATGGCTTAAGAGCACCTCAGTGTCCTCCATTCAGCCAGGTAGACTGCTGGGCCCCAGTTCTGAGCAGCGCCTGCTCGAGCTGGGGGGTGGGGGTGGGAGGTGGGGAGAATTCCCTCAACCTGGAAATGCTTCCAGGGCCAAAGATGCGACCTTCTCTTCCAAAATGGCTAATTAGGCAAGCAAGCAGCATCTGTCTCCCTGAGATCAGACCCTCTTTATTTCAAAGCCTTCACATATGTGAGCCACCCAACACCCATCTGGCTTTGGCGGGCAGGACTTGGCCTTCGGCGCACTGCCTCTCTGTTCCCGCTCCAGATTCCAGACCAGCGGGAGGAGCTCCCAGGCCTTCGTCCAGTGCCCGTGGCTGCTGCTGACCGCAGCCCAGTTAACAAGACCGTGGGCACCACTGCTACTTCACTGGGGGCACCCACGGTGCTCATGATTGCACGTCCAGTTGAGTGAATCTTCTTTAAACCGTGAAGACCTATATCAAGCTCCACCTGAACTCCGTCTTCTTTTTTTTTTTATCATTAAGAACTGAGACTTTTTATTGTAGTAAAATATACATAGTATAAAATTTAGCATGTTAACTATTTTTAAGTGTACAGTTCAGTGGCCCTAAGTTCACTCGTATCGCTGTGCAACCATCACCATCATCATCTCTAGAATTTATTCATCATCGTCGTGAAAGTGTCAGCCACTCAGTTATATCTGACTCTTTGCGACCCCGTGGACTGTAGCCCGCCAGGCTCCTCTGTCCATGGGATTCTCCAGGCAAGAATACTGGAGTGGGTTGCCATGCCCTCCTCCAGGGGATCTTCCTGACCCAGGGATCGAACCTAGGTCTCCTGCATTTCAGGCAGATTCTTTACCATCTGAACCACCAGGGAATCCTCAACGTAACATTAAACACTAACTCCCCATTTGCCCCCTTCCCAGCCACTGAAAACCATTATTCTACTTCCTGCCTCAATGAATTTGACTCTTCTAGGTCCCTCATATAAGTACAATCATGCAATATTTGTCCTTTTGTGTCCTCCTTGTGTCACTTAGTATGATGTTGTCAAGTGAACTGTGTCTTCTGAAACTCGGATGCCAAAGACAGAACCAGTAGGGAAAATGGAACAGAGTGGAATGGTATCAAGGAAGAAACGTTTCCTGAACTCTGAAGCTGGAGTGTCTGCTTTCAGAGAAGTGGCGGAGTCCTTGCGTGATCCTGAGTGGCGATGTGGAGCAAGCCCCAAATCAGGGTATCAGGTCACCAGCTGCAGTACAGGTTTCTGGAGCATAAGAACTGGGTCCTTTATTTTGCTCATAACGACCATTTCATACAGGAAACAGATTGGTGACCTATGGTTCCGACTCAAGGTCTGCTTCTTCCCTTCTGGGACTGCGATCCTGGTGTTCCAGTGTTCTTGAGGACTCACCATCTCCACCCACAGAGCATCCTCTGCTCTCAAGGGGTGTGGACTGCTTCCGGGACATAGCAGGAAACTGCTAAGTGGCCACCCAGGGACTGTGCCCTCCCGGTCTATTAATGCCTGATTTTTTTGAAGTGCTGTACAAGAATTCCTCCTGCTCTCCATCCAAAAACAGAAATTACAGTAGATTAAGAGGTTTGTGGGTTGAGAATTAGTGTAAGTGCTTGGAAAGACTACTTAACCCAGCACCCCCTACCCTTCCCTAATTGATGTTCTAATCTGGTCCGAGTGTTTTCTTTGATGAAGCCCCAAACTGTGGCTCAGAAAGACTGGAATGCTCACTAAAGCTTCTTCAAAGAAGACTTGCTGTTGTGGTTGAGAAACGCGGACCTTCTCGGGCAATGAAGACCAACGAGGAGAGGATGCCCTGGGGTAGGGGATGCAATGCAGAAGAAGCTGCTGCTTAACTCTTCATTTAGAATAGAATAAGGCACGTTCTAGCGGAATAAAACAGGAGCCAGTGGAAATGCCTTTGAAAGCTGGCCCACGGTGGTCAGTCCTGGCCCCACGCCTGCACACTGGGTAGAGAGGTGTTGCCATCAGCTCACCTCCTTTCCTGTTTCCTAGAAGGTTGCTCTGTCCCAGCATCAGCTTGTTCTGTAATGTCCCTGAGTTAGCTGATAATTCATTGTCATTTCCTTTCCCCTAATGGCAGCCATTCTTTGGATGCTAAGCAGCACTCTTCCAGGGAATTCCTTATCGCCCTGTGCCCACAGCCAACTCTGATCGCACTGATGGTATCTGCTCATGGTCCTGATGGAGCCCACCAGTCTGAGCTGCTGTCCTGTGGGAGGATTGGGGAGGGGGATGAGTGGTCAGGGTAGGGGAGAGCAACCACAAGGACTCAGGGGTCTGAGGGTTATGAAGTCAGATCTAGGCTCCAGTACCTGCTAGTATGTGACCCCTCTAAATCTCTGCTTCCTGTCTATAAAGTGGGAAATGCAATATTTCTTATTTCATGGTGAAGATCAAAGACACTACCAACCATGTAGATAGTGATTAACCTGGTTCTGGCTTTACTGTAATGCTAATATGAATGTGAGAGTTGGACTTATAAAGAAAGCTGAGCACCAAAGAATTGAGGCTTTTGAACTGTGGTATTGGAGAAGACTCTTGAGAGTCCTTTGGACTGCAAGAAGATCAAACCAGTCAATCCTTAAGGAAATCAACCTTGAATATTCACTGGAAGGACTGATGCTGAAGCTCCAATACTTTGGCCACCTGATAAGAAGAACCAACTCATTTGAAAAGACCCTGATGCTGGGAAAGATTGAAGGCAGGAGGAGAAGGGGACAACAGAGGATGAGATGGTTGGATGGCATCACTGACTCAATGGACATGAGTTTGAGTAAACTCAGGGAGATGGTGATGGACAGGGAAGCCTGGCGTGCTGCAGTCCATGGGGTCACAAAGAGTCAGACACGATATAGCAACTGAACAATACTATTAATGAAAATAAGAATAAAGAGGAGAGGAAGAAGGAAAAGATGAAAAAGAGAAAGAAGAAGAAAAGGAAGAAGAAGAAGAAGCGGGAGAGGAGGAGAGGAAGAAGCAGCTTGGTTTTCAGGAGCACAGAACTGGATTAGTCAAAATTTGTAATTCATGAGATCCTGTCACCGTCGGTGCTTCTCTATCCCTTGCCCCTTCCTCCCCAACTCAGAGCTCCCATGTTTATCTACCGTATCTATCCTTTCCCGTTTTTTCTATTGTTGCTATTTTATCACATATACTTTCACCCCTAAACAACAGATTGCTCAGTTTGATTTTGTTTTTGAAGTTTATGAGAAGAGCATCCTCTAGGTGGTTTCTGGGACTTGCTCTTCTCACCAGTATTACCCACCAATGTTATACCAATGTTACCAACATGCACCTAGGTTGACGCATTTAACTGTGGTTCATTCATTTTCCGTTGTTGTATGGTACTCTGTCATGTAAATATAGCAGTGTATATATATTCATGAAGAGGGCATGGCAACCCACCAGAGAATCCCATGGACAGAGGAGCCTGGTGGGCTATGGTCCATAGGATCCAAAAAGTTGAACACAGTGGAAGCCACTCAGCAGCAGCAGCACATATACTCATTTTCCTATTCTTGGGCATTCTGGGCTTAAAAAAAAAATTAAATGGCTTAATTGAAATATAATTCACATACCATACAAGTCACCTATCTAGAAGGCACAATTTAATGGCTTTTTAGTTTATTCACAGAGTTGTATAACCATCACAACGGCCAATTTTAGAACATTTGCATCACCCTAAGGAGAAGCTTTGTATATCCATTAGCAGTCACTCACCAGTTTCTCTAATTCTTCTAGTCCCTGGCAACCACTGACTTACTTTGTCTCTATAGACTGGCCTGTCTGAACATTTCAAATAAATGGAGTCATAATTTGTGACTAGCTTCCTTCATTTGGCAAAATCTTTTCAAGATTTATCCACATTTGTAGTGTGTATCAGGGTTTCATTTTATTGCCAAAAAATATTCCATATTTTATTTATCTATCCATTAGCTTGTGGCATTTGGGTTATTTGTTTATAGTTTTATTTTGCTCTTACTAACAGTGTTATTATGAACATCAAACATTATTTCTTGGGCACACATGCAAGAGTTTCTCAGGGGTATATTCTTGGGGTGGATAGCTTGAAATATAAGGAAGGCAGATGATCAACAATACAGGAGAAGGCCAGATTGCTCCCCAAATGTTTTAACAATTTACACTCCTACCAGCAAAACTGAAGATACCATGGACCCACATCTTTGCTACTATTTTGCCATGGGCAGAAATTCTAGTTTTTGAAAATTGCTATTTTATGCTCTTTTGTATTTTATTATATTTTATTTGTGTATTTTGTTCTAATTTTATATTATTTTATTTTTTAGCAGTCAGACCACAGCTCTGCTTTTGATTCACTGTCTGATAACAAGGTTCTAATGGAAGTTCAGGCAGAAAGAGCTAGGTCCTCTTATCTCCTTCCATAATTATCAGTTCTCCTCTGTAATTGTTCTAGTCTCTGCTTGCTGACCCAGGATGCTGATGCTACTGTTGCTAACCCTCAAATAGGTTCTGTGCTCTGTCTATGGGCTGGTCCCCAAGACCCACTCTGCCTCCCCCCAGACAGAAAGCAGAGAGATGTCCTGAATCCTGGTCTTATATAATACTCCCTTCCAAGCACTCCCCCCCAACCCCACACACACAGAAACACATTCATCTCCTGGTCCCCTGGCTGCATCCAGACAGGAGGATGATAGCACAGAAAGCCCATTCATTTGCAAAGGCTCCTGCCACGGAGCTGAGAGAGCCGGGAACTCTTCTCGATTCTCCATCTTGCCCATCAAATTAAGTGACAATGAACGGGGCTATCATTCCCATGCACTAAATTCTCTCCAGAATCTTTTTTTATTTATGTCCTATCTTTCCCATTAATTAAATTTTAATAGCAGTTTTTTCCTCCAGAGTTTCCACCATATGGATGAACCACAGTTTATTTATCCACTCATCTCCTGATGGACATTAAATCTGTTTTCATTGTGTTGTTCTTATTGTTGTTCAGTTGTTAAGTGTCCAACTGTGCAACCCCATAGACTGCAACACACCAGGCTTCCCTGTCCTTCACTATCCTCCAGAGTTTGCTCAAACTCAAGTCTGTGGAGTCGGTGATGCCATCCAATCATCTCCTCCTCTGTCATCCCCTTCTCCTCCCAACATCAGGGTTTTTTCCAATGAATCAGTTCTTTGCATCAGGTGGCCAAATTATTGGAGCTTCAGCTTCAGCATCAGTCCTTCCAGTGAGTATTCCGCTTTTTGGCTATTACTCATAAAGCTAATCTAAACATCCATGCTCCAGAATGTGCATGGATGTGATTTCATTTCTCTTGGGCAAATTGAGTGCCATGCCTTTGTCATATGGTTTTCATTATTTCAGGTGGTAAAATAAATCTGGTCTCCATTGTTCCATCTTGGCCAGAAGCCTGTTTGAGTGCTTTTCAGAGCACGTGTTTTTAAGTTAGGTAAATCAAAGATAGGTTAGCTTGGCTCTTATGCTGAACATTTTAAAAATCTTTACATTTGTATTTCATATTTTTCTTTTTCTCCCTTTGAATTGAACCCCTCTCCTTCCCACGCAAGGATATTCGGTTATTGTCCTTGCAGAGGATCAGGGTTGTTCTCCTGAAGCAGCAGTCTTCAGCTTAAGGGTTTTAGAGTGTGGGGTGAGAGTTGAGGTATGCCAGGCTGGAAGTTTCAGGCAGGGCTCCCTGGACCTCATTGCTCGACCATGCTGGACGCCTGCTGGATACGGAGTTGTAGTCCCCACGAAGCCAGCTCTGAGCCTGGGCTGGGGTAGCCTCACTTCTGACCTCATAAAACTTTTATTTTGTGAGACTGTTCTGAATACACAAGCACATATTTGAAGGTAGAGAAAATACCTAGGGTTTACTAATGAGCCTAGAAATTGACTCTGTGTGTGTGTTAGTCGCTCAGTCGTGTCTGACTCTTTGCAATCCCATGGACTGTAGCCCGCCAGGCTCCTCTGTCCCATGGGACAGAGGCAAGAATACTGGAGTGGGTTGCCATTTCCTACTCCAGGGAATCTTCCCAATCCAGGGATCAAACCCAAGTCTCCTGGGTCTCTAGCATTAGCAGAAGGATTCTTTTACAACTAGCACCACCTAGGAGGGCCCTAGTTCACTGACCAGGAATCAAACCTGGGCCCTTTGTATTGGGAGCACTGAGTCTAAGCCACTGGATCACCGGGGAAGTCCCAAGAGACATTTATTCTGGATGTTTATTCTTCTCAGTTTCAAGAAGAGAGTTTTGAAAGTCTCCTGCCCTGCTCTTCCTGAAAGACAGGCCCACCATGACTGTCTGAGAAGTCAATATGCTGTTTGTCTTTTGGGGACAGAACACTGGGTTCCCCAAAGGGATGGCCTTGCTATAGTCCCATCATGCTTTGTGTCCAGGCCTGTGCAAATAATGCTATTTACTCGGTGATGGAATTGACCTTGTTAAGGACGGCCAAGCAGGATCTGCATGCATATGGACATTCATTCATTCATTCCACAGTTGCATGCCAGGTACCAACTACAGCCTTGGGACTCTGCTAATAGGTACTGGGCATCCAGCAATGAACAGGACATGGCTCTTACCCTCGTGGAATCTAGTCTAGCACACAAAGCAGACCACTGAAGGCTAACATGTGAGGTGTGTTCTGGCAATGAACATCGAGATGCTTAGGGGGTGGGAGGGAAGGCAGATGTTCTGGGGGGATCTCAGTGCCAGGGCGGGCAGAGAGCCTGTCCGGGAAAGCTGTGACAGGTGGTGGTGGGGGTTCCAGACAGAAAGGTGGCACGCAGAGGGTCTGCAGGGGAGAGTAATGTGGTGCCCCAAACAGGGTGGAGGACTGCTCGGGGAGACCAGCAGCTGCACACAGGAGTGGACAGGCCGGAAAAGAGCTGGCATCCAAGGGTCTTGACAGCTGGTGACACAGCCCTGCTCCCTCCAGTGAGAGCAGGAGGGGGGACTCTTGGAGAATCAGGAAATGGGGCTGAGATAACCAGAGTAAAGCTCTGGTTACTGGGATACATGGCAGGAGGACATGGTAAGGCCAAGCCAGAGCCCAGAATCAAAGGACAATGGCCAAGCATGGCTGATAGGAGTGGGGCTGCTTTCACACTGAGCCTGGGGCTCCTGAAACCATTCCTGGCACAGACTGAATTGGCTGTAGAGCCTGGGCCTGCCTGAGACTGCGGATAGAGAGCAGAAATCACCTCTGTGCAGATGGTGGCCGAGATGGTGAGGTTCTGTTTCACAACCACCTGGGAAAGGCCCCCTCAACCCCAGGGGTCCGGTGGTTAGGGATTCGTCTTGCAACGCAGGGGACATGAGTTCGATCCCTGGTCAGGGAACTAAGATCCCACATGCCACAGAGCTACTAAGTCTGCCAAACCAGAGAATCCGTGTGCCACAACAGAGATGCCACATACATACCACAACCAAAACGCGACATGGCCAAATAAATAAATGACTATTTTTCTTAAAAAATTAAAGAATGCCAAGCCCTGGCAGATCTTGAATGAACTGGTCTGAGACAGGGCCTGGGCACTGATGTTTTTAAATTTACCATGAAATAATTCCAATCTTGGGATCAATCATTTCTCCAGGCATCTCGGGTTCTTTTCAGCAGAGAGAAGTATTAAGAAACTGACCTCTGGGTGCTCACTGTATTCACCATGACTAAAGTCTCATTCCTCCCAGGCTCTTGTAGTGTTCGAAATTAAAACACACACACACACAAGTGTTCACACATACACACACATCCACGGATGTCTATTTTAAATGCATTCATACCAACACCTTGAATTTTCATCCAACACCCCAAGGTTCTTTCTGACATTCCTTCTCTCTGTATTTGCGAGTCCCTGTCACACAGCCTAGCCAATTGACACAAAAAGCTAACTGTCACATACTTCGTCTCTTTTTTTTCCCTATTTAGCTAAGTGTGAAAGCTTTTTAAGAGGTGAAGTCGAATCCTGGGCGGTTGTTTCTCTGATTAACTGAAATGTAGCAGGCTATTGAATTGCAGGAGGTTTTGACAGTCCCATGTATCAATCCAACATTCCATAAACCATCAGGGTGATGGCCGTTTGTAAAGCCTATAATATGAGGCATAACTGAATGATAATTTGGAATCCCACTCTTGCATGTACTACATCTCAAGCATTTTAAATTATTTATTGTCTACATCCAAGCTATTTTTTAGTACAATTGCTTTTTGAAGAAAACTGCCCCCGTTCAGAATGGGGTGCCATCTGCAATCTCTTTTTGTAGAGGTAGCCTAATTTTCTCTCTAATAACTGTATTAGTTTCTGTGACAAATTGGGGACTTGTCAGTATGTGATATGCATGACATTAAGTCATGAATTAGTGGGACTTTAGGGCAAACAACTTGTCAACATTTGAAAATGCTGGTGGTTAATAGCTCTTTTTAAGGAAAAATTTTCTTCAAAGTTAAACTAGAAAGTGGGACAATTACTTGGAAAAATATTACAACTATGTGGCTTCTTGGTTTATTACTTGCAGTATGAATTATTAATACACGTGTTTTGTTCACAATATCTCTACTGTTGCTGTTCAGTCACCCAGTCACGTCCAACTCTTTGCAACCCCATGGACTGCAGCACACCAGTCCTCCCTGTCCCTCACCATCTCCTGAAGTTTGACCAAATTCATGTCCATTGCATTGGTGATGCCATCCAGCCATCTTATCCTCTGATGCCCTCTTTTCCTTCTGCCTTCAGTCCTTCCCAGCATCAGGAACTTTTCCAGGGAGTCAGCTGTTCGCATATTAATATGTGTATTTTCTTCACAATATCTCTATCAGTTCAGTTCAGCTCAGTCATGTCTGACTCTTTGCTACCTCATGAATTGCAGCACGCCAGGCCTCCCTGTCCATCACCAACTCCCGGAGTTCACTCAGACTCACTTCCATCGAGTCAGTGATGCCATCCAGCCATCTCATCCTCTGTTGTCCCCTTCTTCTCCTGCCCTCAATCCCTCCCAGCATCAGAGTCTTTTCCAATGAGTCAACTCTTCGCATGAGGTGGCCAAAGTACTGGACTTTCAGCTTTAGCATCATTCCCTCCAAAGAAATCCCAGGGCTGATCTTCTTCAGAATGGACTGGTTGGATCTCCTTGCAGTCCAAGGGACTCTCAAGAGTCTTCTCCAACACCACAGTTCAAAAACATCAATTCTTCAGTGCTCAGCCTTCTTCACAGTCCAACTCTCACATCCATACGTGACCACAGGAAAAACCATAGCCTTGACTAGACGAACCTTTGTTGGCAAAGTAATGTCTCTGCTTTTCTTTCCTATAGTGATCATCAAACCAGGAAACAGTGAAATTGCAATTAAGAAAGAAAAAAGGTAGCTCCCAGAGTGAATTGTTTCTTTAGGGGAGGGAAGACCTTCCTGCTTAAAGCAATTAGAGAATTCAAGAAAAAAAGGAGTAACTGAGCACAAAATAGATGCTATGAAAGCGAGAGGTACAGGATGCTGTGGAAGTGGCCAGAGGCCTTGCAGCTTCATAAGGACCCCCAAAGGAGGTGAAACTTCAGTGAGGATTTGAACAAAGGATGAGAAGCTTGGTGTGGGCTCAGAATGGAAGGAAGGCACCCCAGCAGGGTTAATGGCATGGACACAGGCCCAGAAAGAAGAGTGGTGGGTGGATGGTATGGGGCTGTGAAACAGCTGCTTGAGCTGGCAAATGAGATGCAGGGGCCGCGTGGGCAGGGCCAACCCACCGAGAAGGAACTTGCCCTTCTGGGGGCGCCTGGCTCTGGGGAGGCCTGTTGGTGGTGGTGTTTAGTCGCTCAGTCGTGTCTGACCCTGTGGACTGTAGCCCGCTAGGTTCCTCTGTCCATGGGACTCTCCAAGCAAGATTACTGGAGCAGGTTGCCATTTCCTCCTCCAGGGGATCTTCCTGGCCCAGGGATCCAACCTATGTCTCTTGCGTTGGCAGACAGATTCTTCACCACTGAGCCACCTGGGAAGCCCCCTGGGGAGGCCTGATTCCCACCCGAGATCAATCCCATTTCACCTGGTTTCTGTGTCACCGATAGAGACGAATTTGTCCTTTGGTAAAGATTTTCCATTCTTCCTGAGAATCCAGTAAAACTGCAAACAGTCCTTGTAGGAGGGAACTCTGCTAATACCTGACCACAACTTTTCCAGAAGAGGCCTCAGGGCGTTCTTAGGGTGGAGGTGGAGCCAGGATGAGAGAAAGCAGAAAATTTCAATGTCCCGGAGCCTGTGTTGCTTGACTGCTCTGATGATGGGTTGGCAATGAGAACCATTTGAGGCTTTAAGGTGGAAAGAGAGCAATGAAATGAACTGTGATTAAAAAGTACAGCCCAACCCACAACCAGAGGAGCCAAGACAGGAGATGAGAGCCAGCCGCTCTGTGCAGACTATTCCACTTGGAGCCATAGGACCTGAGGAATGGGAGGGCTTCCAAAAATACTCATTCACTATGAATGACCGAACGACCAGTTTAGGGCAGGTGGACCAGGAAGCAGGTAATTTGACCAAAAGGATCTTTTCAGTCTACAACAGTGGTGTGCATTTTTTTTTTTAGGTCCACCCTCTTTGGAGAATCTGATTAGGTGTATGGGTTCCCCTCCCCAGAAAAATGCAGATTTGCGAATATAAACAATTTTAGAGGATTTAGAGCCTCCCTCCCACCTCCCCCAGGGAACAATCCATGAAACCCTCCTATTAATCATCAGATAGCTAAAGGCATGTTGTAAGGAAGACAGACCTTTCTATATGATTCCCCCAAGGGAAATACTGGGACAGGAGATGGATTTTGGCCTTATATGCATGTTCCAGGTATCAGTTGGGCTTCCCAGGAGGTACAGTGGTAAAGAATCTGCCTGCAATGCAGGAGACAGGAACTCAATCCCTGGGTCAGAAAGATCCCTGGAGAAGGAAATGGAAAACCCATGCCAGTATTCTTGCCTGGAGAATCCCATTGACAGAGGAGCCTCGTGGGCTGCAGTCCATGGGGTCACAAAGAGTTGGACATGACTGAGCATGCACACACGAGTGCACCCATGAGAAGTGTTAATTGCCCTGAGACACTTACAGGAAGGAGGGTTTCCTAGGACTAGCACAGCTGGAAACCTATCATCAGTTATTCTCTGGCCTTCCCAAGGGCATATAGGATTCCCGGGGTTTCCATGGTGTTCTTAGTCCTGCCATGTCTCTTGGATGGCACCTAGGCTGCCCTGGAAGCTGGTCCTCAGGTGGGGAGGGTGGGTACTCACCTGCCCAGCATCCAGTCTGGTTAGAGAGATTCTTCAAAGGCTGTCTGCCTGCCTGGCAGCTCCACCCACACTGAAGCACACTCAGACCTAGGGGAGCCTCACCTGGATCTTTTACAGCTGACCCACCTAAGGATGTGCCCCCCTCAGAGGGGTACCTTGAGGGGTCGGGTCCCTGGAGAACCTGAAGCCCACCATCCCCTTCCCCTATCCCTGAATATCCAATTGTCTCCTTCCAGGTTGGAAATTCCCTCTTCAACTTCCTCTGTCCCATTCCCTTCCCTTCTGCAGAGAAACCGATGTATCTGATTTATTATAAGGAACTGGTTCCTGCGGCAGGAGAGGCTGAGCCCCAAGGTCTGCCAGCTGGAGGCCCAGGAGAGCCCGTGTGTAGTTGCAGTCCAAGTCCAAAGGCAGGAGAAGACCACTGTCCTAGCTGAAGGGCAGTGCAGCAGAGAGAATGAATTCTCCCTTGCCCAGCCTTTGATTTTGCTCAGGCCAGATTTGGGTGGATGACCCCGCCTTACTCTTACTATTGATTTAAATGTCCTGGGCTTCCCTGGTGGCTCAGATGGTAAAGAATCCGCCTGCAATGCTGGAGACCCGAGTTGAATCTCTGGGAAGATACTCTGGAGAAGGGAATGGAAACCCACTCCAGTATTCTTGCCTGGAGAATCTCATGGACAGACAAGCCTGGAGAGCTACACTCCATGGGGTCACAACGAGTTGGACGTGACTGAGCAACTTTCACTTACTTACTTACTTCATCCAGACACTCCCTCATAGACACACCCAAAATAATATTTAACCAAATACCTAGGTACTCCAGGACCCAGTCAAGTAGACACAGAACATCAACCACCACAGGCCTCTTCAAAGGCTGCATGTATGAATTACCAGAAAAGAGAGAGATCGCTTTAGCTGTACAAGTCTGAAGCGGTCTGCACAAAGTTCAGGGTACATTCTCAAGAGGTCACTGTGCCATATCAGACTGTTAATAAATCCCCTGCTAGTTAGGAAACAAGTCAGATCACTAGAGAAGTCTCCCAGGAGGAAATGGAGGGACGGGTGACACAAAAGAAAAAAAGGGATCGTTAGAGATTTCCAGAGCAATCCCCAGACCCAGGTGTCCTCTGAATCCCAGCTGTGCAGACCCTGATGCTAGGAAAGACTGAGGGCAGGAGGAGACGTGGGCAACAGAGACGGGGTGGTTGGATGGCTTCACTGACTCAATGGATGTGAGTTTGAGCAAGCTCCCGGAGATGGTGAAGGACAGGCAAGCCTGGCGTGCTGCAGTCCATGGGGTCACAAAGAGTCAGACACGACTTAGCGACTGAACAACAGCAATAGTTTGCTTTGTTAATAAATCTGGGAGTCTGGAGGGAGAATACAGATATGGGGCTAGGAAAAGAAAAAAAAGTAAATTATTTAGCCCTCCAACTAATGAGGAATATTTACGTTGTAGTCTTTCCCTGCTAACTAAATGCCCTTCAAAAAGTAAAAAATTAATAAATTCAATCGAGTGGAAAACCCTAATCTGGGCCATCAACCTCTCGTCTGCTTCCTGTTCCGGGAACCAGGATTCTGGGGTGAGTTGTAATAGCCTTCGGGAGTCTCACTTGGCTGCACAGGGAACTCACCTGAGAGTAAAAAGCAGACTGATTCCAAAAGTATTCTGTCAATGTTCTATTTATTGCTGTTGAAACAGTACTGTGGTTACATGGAAGAATGGCCCTATTTGTAGGAACTACGCACTGAGGTGTTTAGGGAAAAAGGGACAGGATGTAGCTCATTTTCAAATGGCTCAGAAAAAAAAAAAAAACTTAATATTATATGTGTATGTGGGTGGGGGGAGGAGAGAAATAGCGAAGCAAAAAGGTTAAAATGTTCACAAGTATAAAGGACACATTGGATTCCTTTTAGTATGTGTTAGTCTTGAAACTTTTCAGTAAGTTTGAAATTATTTCCAAATAAAAGTTTAAAAGAATCTTGATTCTAAATCCCCGGCTTCACTGCCCCCGCCCAAGATGTTCTGGTTTCATTGATCTGGAGTTTTCATAGTCCCAGTGAGTCTGCAGGACGCCAGGCTCCCAGGCGCCCGCCCCTCGCTTTCCAGGCTCTGGGGCTCAGTGCTGCTTTGAACCTTTCTTAACCGGAGCTGCCCAGCATCTCAGCTCAGGGCTGCTGGGTGCCGGTCAACAGAAGGACTTGTTTAGCAGCAAGCATCCTCTTTAGAGATGGGGGTGCATGGACAGTGGGCAGTGCAGCTGCTGAATATTTATCTCCTTCCCACTTCCTGCAGGCTTGACAAATCCTTGGTGCCTGCTGTCACTTTCAATGACTCAGCTGTTTGGGCTGCTTTCACCAGAAGTGGCCCGTTTGCTAGAGAGCCCTTATCAGAGGTCACCGGGGGGCTCGGTGATTACTTATCACTTGGAAGGCTGCTGGGGTGGGGCCTGCAGGCTGGGGGACGGGAGGGGACAGGGCTTGAAGGGACAGGCTTTTGTTCTCCTGGACTTCATATCTTGAGCTGGGGGCAGAGCTCAGGTGGCGACTTGAGAAGAAGACCCGGGGGAATCCGAGCTCCAACTGCACGCTTTAGTTGACAGTGAAGGGTCCCTCTCGCCACTTTCAATGATCAGAAATGCAGCCTCTTCCCATCTGTCCGTCACTTTCCATCACCTGTCCCTGGAGAGCAGGGTCATGCCTCTGTGAGGTGAGAAGGGCAGGGTCTGGGAATGCCTAACCAGAGTCTTCCTTGCGGCCACAGAAGCCCTTAGAGGCAGCTCACCTGGAGCTCATTAACTCCTCTTAAAATCATGGCACAGCTGAGCCGATGCCCGTGCTGTGTGTGGTCCACTCAGAACTGCCAGATCTCTGGCACTGTGTCCTTCTCACCTTCTCAATGCCGTGTTTCTGTGATTTGATTTTTGTGCCTCCGTGGGCTCAGAGGCCGTATTTTTATAGGGCTGAATAATCCTGCTCTGTAACCTGGAGCAGATAGGTTCCTAGAGGCGGAGGGGCACAGGGGGGACCCAGCAAAGCTAGAATAAAAGGGTCTGAATGGCAGGAGGTGGAGTATGGTACCCTGTCCTCGGTAACTGCTCCAAAGTTCTAGATGTGGGTTTAACCCAGCCCAGTGTGAGGGTTTAATGGTCAGTTCATCTCAGTCTTCCTCACACGTGTGCAACTTGGCTGGAGGTGAGTGCTAAGCCTTGTTTGCAGTTTCTTCTTTTTAAGACTTTTTTTTTAATGTGGACCATTTTTAAAGTCTTTATTAAATCTGTTACAGTATTGCTCCCGTTTGTTTTTTTCTGCCAGGAGGCATGTGGATCTTAGCTCCTGACCAGGGATCGAACCTGTACCCACTGCATCGAAAGCCAAAGTCTTAACCACTGGACCACCAGGAAGTACCCTGATCCCAGTTTCTTTACAGGTGACATGGACAGCTGGTAGACAGGCAGAGCATTTAAGGGCTTCTGCCTTTTTACATAAAAAAATTAAAAATGACCTGCAAAGGTAATAAACTTTTAACAGGTTTGGGGCTTTTGTGGTTACCAAGTGACCTTTTTCACTCTCCGTCAGGCTCCACTCAAAAGCAGGCTGTGTACATACTCCCTGCCTCAAGTCCTGGTGTTAAGGACGGAGGTGGGACCGTCCCTTCAACTGGGTGAGCAATGCACCCAGTGGGGTTCCTGGGACGTGATAAGAGTGGGGGAGGCACCAGGGGAGCCTTGTCAGTCTCAGGGTCATCTCTCAAGACTGAGAAACTATTTTATGAGGACTATTTTATGTCCCATGCCTTTCGGCGCTGGGTCACACCTACCTTGTGATGTGGTGTCTACTACCTCCAGGCGTGCCGGCGAGTCTGAAGCTCCATCAGGACAGGGGCAAAGAGCATTTTTCTTTTCTAACCTTACAGTGCTCAGAAAAGCATTGGGCCTATAACAGCCACTCAATAAAATAAGTAGAAAATAATAATTTGCTGGATTGCATCACCTTGAATACGATACCTCTCTTATCCTTTGTAGAGCTTTGCAGTCAAGTGTCAGAGCAAGAGGTAGGGACTCATAACCACCTTGGCTTGCCAAGAGTAGGACAGAGGAGAAAGACAAGAAAACATTTTTTTTTTCTTGCTCTGGGATTAGCCTTGAGTAGCTGCAGTCATTGGTTTGTGGTTGACTTAAGCACCATCTATTGGGAAAAAATCCCCATGTTGCATCATTGCTCCAAGTCTCTTGTGACTGTGCTTCCTTTCTTCTGGAGGGTCCTTCTTCTGCCGTGGCTAATAGTCTAGACTCAATTCTTGGAAGCAGCCCGGTACTTCTTGGACCTGTCTGGAGGGTGGAGGGTAACCCTCTCACATGCTTCTCCAAGAAGATGCATCTGTTGTTACACATCTAATATCTAACTAAATGTCTGTTTAGTGCAAGATCAATCTGCCCCGTGATGGCCTCCGCTCACCACAATGGACTGGAATGGCTGAAGCAGAGATGCTTCAAAGGAATGGGCATGGTTGGAGGAATAGTCTTAATAAAATTTCCTTCTCCAGTTATTTCCCCACGGTGCTGAAACCTGAGCCTGGTTTGATCTTGCTTTTCCTGCTATTGATTTTTTTTCTTTTTTTGCTCAGCGGTGTCTTGCTCAGAGAGAATCCCAACTCAGTGAAGACTAGGTTCTTTGTCTGTCCGGTTTGCTTCTCACTGGCTGAAACACCCCTTTTGGGCAAATCTCACTGGGACAATAGATCCACTGTTCTCAAACTTTCTCCACTCCGTCATTCTCCTGTGATATACTGGAGTGGTTAGCAATGAAGAAACTGACTTTTCCAATATGGAAACTTAAGCTGCTGGTCCCCAACCCAGAAGGAGCAGAGTGCAATTATAACCCGCAGACAGTTTGCATCTCAGTTCTCCAGCAGTAAGCACATGGCGTGTTGTGCATAATAAAATCACAGCCTTGTAACTCCCCTTGTAACTCCCCCTCAGGAGCACAGGATGGTTTGCCAACATGATCCTATCCATCTTTATAATGTTTATGGACGGCAGGCAGGGGGCTCTGGCACCTCTCCTCTCTGTGAACTCCTCCAACTCCGCTGCAGAGGGGGGGTAGGCTGCTGAAGAACCCTCCTGCCTCTGCGGCCCTTGGGCTAACCCTTGCCCAGTTGCTGCCTTTATAAAAAGTACATTGTGAGGGTGAGGATAATTAGGTAATATTAAAATGCCTTGCTTTACCCCAGAAAGAGGAAATAAAATTTCCCGGGATTGCATCTCAGAGGGATTGACTATGTCATAGATACCAAATGCATTTCAGCTGTCGGCTCCTGTATTTAGGTCTCCTTTGCACTCAGACTCCAGCATTGACGCCAGGCAGCATCCAGCTAGTGCCATTCACTCCATCACTGGCCGCCAACATCAGGGGTCCCCGCAGATCAGCAACAAGGAAATGCCTATATTCCATCAGATTTGAGCCAGAGTCTAGTGATTCTGAAAACTTCTAGTTCCTTTTTTTTTTCTTTTTTTAGTTTCTCACTTCCTCCCCTCCTTTCTTATCCATGGTGCCCTTTCTTCCAGCCTTTTCTTATTTTAATTGACCTTCAAGTTCTGCTGGATTTTCTCTTTTCTTCGCTTTCTTCTCAACTCCTTTCTGTCTCTCTAATCATCTCGTTGCCATTCTTGTCCAAGGATATGAGCGAAGAACAGAATTCTTCAAGAGGACGACCCAATTTACATTCAGATTTTTGACAGCATGGCTGCAGCAATCCTTTCAAATCTCTCCTTATTTGCTGATCTGTTCAAAACTGCTGACGAGCGAGCAGGTGGCAGGTACAGAGAGTATGAGTCCGCCTCTGGATGTCTGATAGTCAGAACCATTTCTCTTTATATAACAATGGATTCGGTGAAGTCGAGTATGAATAGTATTTGATTGTAATCATTTTTACTTTTTTGACATGAAAAAGTGGCTAAAGCTTGGATCGAATCTTCTCAGATTTACCCAGGGTGGGTAATTTTCCTTGGCAGGGTGTTTTTTATGTTTATACAGATGACTCTTGAACAACACAGGTTTGAACTGCAAGGGTCCACTTCTACATGGATTGTTTTCAATAGTAAATGCTATGGCAATCCATGGTCCATGGTTGGTTGCACAGTCCATAGTTGGTTACATGGTCCACAGCTGGTTACACGGTCCATGGTTGGTTGAATCTTCGGCTGCAGAAGGAACCGTAGATAGGGCTGACTGTAAATTATACATGGATTACCCCCATGTTGTTCAAGGGTCAACCCAAACTTGTTAACATAATTTTGAATCAAAGGAAAAACAAATCACAGGGGTTTTTGAACAAAGCTCTTTTAAAAGGGTCTTCCTGGCCTTGTCTGTACCCCAGCCCCGGCATAATGACTCACACAAAGTAAGAGTGTGATAAACATTTGATGAGTGAATTAGTGAACACGTCAACTGAGGTTGCCATGGAAGAGGCTGGAATCAAGTGCTTTAGAGCCCAATTCTCCACTTAGAGCAGAAGAAGGTTTGGTTAGGGCAACAGGAGAAGACCAGAGAAAGCAGAAATCATGGTGATCTTGTCCAGACACACAAACTTATCTACTATCCAGAAAAGAAAAAAAAAACACATTTCTGTGTAGTACATAAACATTTATAGTATCTTCTACTCTGTGCCAGATGTTGTGCTAAACTCCAAGTGCACCGAAATAAATAGGACATGGTTCCTAGCCTCAAAGTGCTCTTGGTATAACAAGACAATGAATCAGGTTTTTAAAATGTTATATTCCCACATATTAAATTTTGTACTGAAATGAATCAACGTTTTACATTTATCCAAAAAAATCTGATGAACTAGTCTGTTTGAATTACCATCCTGTGTGTGTCTGTCTTCTCAATCTTTGCACTGGATTAGTACAGGAACGACAGCTTATTTTCATAGACAGCACCCCGAGGAAACCCTCTATTTGGATGGAGTCCATATTTCCTTCTTCTCTTTGTTCTCTCTTCATCCTTTGCATAGATCAGCATCATTTCTCCTCAGCTCACCTAGAATTGTTGATGGGAGCTGTCACCGGTAACCTAGCAACGCTTCTCATTCATATTTGTCACAGAAGGAGCAGGCATCTCTTGAAGAACTTGCTAGTCTTACTCTCCTGTTGTTACTTTAGAGAAAGGTCCCTTCTCTAGAACCTTCTCTGAGAAACAGGCTGGAGATTTAATGCATCTAGAGTGATCCATGTGCTTAAAAGCACGTTGGTCCATGAGCTCATGGACTTGAACTCCCCATGCCCCTGGTTTCCAGTGGCTCTTAGCAGAACCACTTCAGGTCTGGCCCATTGTGGAAACCTAGCATCCTGGAGATGAATAAGACCTTAGACAGCTAACAGCTTACCTGATCCTGGAACTCTTCTCATCGAATCCTGACAGCCATCTAGTTTATGTTCTGGTGGACAACAAAAAGCTCTCTACCTCTGAAAAATGATGTTTCCCCACCCAAAACTTTGGTTTGGGAGAAATTTTTCTTTTTTAGAAAGTGGATTTCTTATACTGAGCTAAAATCACCTCCTGGCCACTTCCTTCCTTAATGACTTCCTCAGCCCTTCCCTTGACATTGACTCACTCTTTGCTCCAATTCTGTCTTTTACCAAAATAAAACCCATTGCTTCTTCCTCACAGCAACCCCTCCAATATTTGGAGACAGTTATAGGATGAGATGGTTGGATAGCATCACCGACTCAATGGACGTGAATTTGAGCAAGCTCCGGGAGATAGCGGAGGACAGTGGAGTCTGGCGTGCTTCAGTCCATGGGATCACAAAGAGCTGGACATAGCTCAGCGGCTGAACGAAGTTGTTTCTTGATTTTCTCCCTTCCTAACTAAACACTCAGAGCCTCCCCTGACTTTATGCCTGCCATTTCCAGAGCCCAGCATCTATACCTTTCTTCTCTAGATGCACAATTATACCCGATGATCTATGTTAATTTGCCACGCCTTGAGTGGAAAGTACCTTCCAATTGTCATTTGACCCACATATATTGTTACTATTACTTATTATCTGGACACTGTTTTTCTATTTAATGGAGCCTACAACTATTTTAGCTTTTTAAAGCCACCACATCACTCCACTGTATCCCATTAAGCTTTTAAACAAGGAAAATTCCCAGTTATTTTTTTTTAAAGAATTGCAATTAAACTGGGTCTCCTCATTATGCTAATGTGGTGTTTCTTTCTGGACCACAGCACCAGCTACATCCACGTAAAGGAGTTGTTTTCTTCAAATGTGTCCCAAGTTCCTTATGGTTTCTTCCTCTAACATCAGCCCCTCCACTCTCCCCCTACCTACTTGTCCCCTGAAATGTGAGGTCTCAAGCCTCAGTGGTCCCACCCGGGCTGAGACATCTTTGCTTTTTAAAATTCTACCAAGTACCAAACACAGACTGTGGGAGAGGTCGAGTTCCTGTCTATTGAATGGCAGAACAAATGCATTGTGTGAGTTTCTTCCCAGGACAGGTCAAGCTTGTCATCTGTTGAGTAAACTCCTCGGACGTTTTATTTCCTATTTCTTTAGGTGACCGTGAATTCGTTCCAGCCATGGAAAACTCCTACACTTTCCAGAGGACTCTGAGGACTTTTCTACTTTTAAACAATTATTATTTTTTAACACCAAAAACATTTTGCATTGGGGTATAGCTGATTAACAATGTTGTGGTCGTTTCAGATGAACAGCGAAGAGACTCAGCAATACACATACATGTATCCATTCCCCCCCACCCCCAGCCCCTTCTCTTTAAAGAAAGGGACAGGCGACCATGCTTATCATTGTAATCTGGTACATAGCACTACTCTCTAAGCCCCAGGGTGAGAATATTATCATTCCAATATGTTGACCCAAAAAACAGATGTAGAGAGAAGCCCACTGAACTTAATGGTAGCCTGTGGCACCAGCAATGGGAATGGATGATGGAGAGAGTTATTTCCAGGGATGTGTCTATCCTGCCTAAGACAAACCAGGCTTTGGGAAAAATACTTGCAAGTTATCTAAACCAGCAAATATTTGCTCTGAGAGTGGGAAGGTGAACAGATTTTATTGTCCATCGCTATATCAGTAATTGTTAAAGCACTTCTTTTTTGAAGGTCATGCAGTTTCTAACACCAACTCCCACCCCAAGGTCCATACCATTGAGTGAGCTGGTAGTACTGATATTTTAGCGAGTCCTAGAGTCTACTCCAGCCTCTGGTGACTCTGAACCCAAAAAATATTCAGGGAAGAGCTGGTCATTACTGGGTGGAGTGATGTTTGTGCTAATTTTGTCCCTTGGCTGGGGGGTCGTACTGGGCTGCCCAAGTCATTTCCCTTAGATGTCGAAAACTAACGCGATGGTCGGGACAGTGAGGCCACTTGTCTTTAGAAATCTGCAAGGGCTCTGCCTCACTTGGTGGTGAAAAGGCAATGGGGTAGTCTCCTAAATAAACAGGAGAGGAAACTTCCAGAGAGTAAGAAAATGGATATGTTTAGCTCTCAGAAGAAACCAAAATGGCAAACAGGAAATGAGTTTTCATCTTACTGTAGCTGTCCAGGCGCTTCCAAACCCTGAATGGGAATTCTCGACATCTTGACCACTTGGGATGGACGAAGTGAGCTTAATTTCCTCTTCTATGAAATTTTCCTGAACCTGAGAGTCCAGAAGACAGTTGCGAGATCAGAAAACAGTGAATCATGAACTTGGAGCAAGGCTCACTCTGGGTGTGGCTCAGTATCTCTTACTAATAAGAAAGCAATGAGTTTAGTAAAAATGTAACACAGCCTCCTCCCCTTCAGTGCCCCTGAGATGCCGTGGGAATGATTAAGGCATGCTGACCAAAGATGCCAGGAAGGCAAGCCAAGGAAGGGTGTTTGGACTCCCGTGTGTTTCAAAACAGCTCATCGCCCACTCTGTGAACCCCAGGCATCTCATGCTCTGGCAAGACAGTGTTTAGTGGTTAAAGGTACACACTTCCAGTCAATTAGACTTGAGTTCAAATCCCAGCCGAGCCACTTACTAGCTATGACGTGGTGATCACCCACTTACGCCCTCTGGGCCTTGGTTTTTCTTCCTGTAAAATGGTGATGTCTCCCAAGTCTGCTGTGAAAAATAAACCAATTCTTGCCTGTTCTGTGCTTACTACAGAGTTTGACACACAGGTGTGTTAAAAAGCACGTTTAAAGTGCTTTTTAAAAAAGAGAAGAAAAGAGCTATCATTGTCAGAGTAGGAGCTGAGATAAAATACATTTTTCAAAACGTTAATTATTATTTTATTTTCATTTTTCCATTTAATAAGAAAAACTGGGGCCAAGAATATTCTTCTCATTATAGTTCACATATTATTATATGCGAAATTCTATGCATTTTATATGCCATATCCCTTTTTTTTTTTTCTTTTTCCATTATGGTTTATTATAGGATGTTGAATGTATTTCCCTGTGCAATACAATAGGATAGTGTTGTTTATCTATTTTATATATAGTAGTTTGTATCTGCTAATCCCAGGTTCCTAATTTATCCCTCCTCCATCCCCTCTCTGGAGAAGAAAATGGCAACCCACTCCAGTATCCTTGCCTGGAGAATCCCATGGACAGAGGAGCCACAGGATTGCAATGAGTCGGGCACGACATCCACTTTCCCCTTTGATAACCGTAAGTTTGTTTTCTACGTCTGTGCGTCTGTTTCTGTTTTGTAAATACGTTCATTTGTGTCATAGTTAAGATTCCACATATAAGTGATGAGATAAAAATATACTTTTGATGAGACAGACGCTCTTCCCAAAAACACAGGAGGTGTTTAGTGAACTGCTGCTCTGTGCTCAACCCTGCACTGAGCATCATGCCATATACAAAGGGAGGAGGCATTCGCACATCAACAGAGTTCCCCTGGTTTTCTTTATTCACAAGGCTCTTTTCATTAGGAAATAGAACATATGAACAGATGCTCTTTTTCTGGACTACCATGAAACACTTTTATACGGGTTACTGAAATTAAAAAATGAGCCCACAATATCATATTTGTGTTATTACTTTCAAAATCCTCCAGCAGGGACGCGTTTTTATGAGTTGGGGTAGGAAGGCCCTGGCCTTGAGGGCTCCCTTTTCTCCTTGATCTTGTCCACTTTCTGGGCAGATAGATACTAAGCCGTCCAGCTAGATGACACACTGCAGGGCAGCAGTGTGTAACACGGGAAGGAGAGACCCAAATATTCAACACACCACGGAGTGTTCACCTCTGGGGGCGGCAGGTGGAGAGAGTGAGGCTGTGAGAACCAGCAGGGCAGCCACGTGCAGATTCCCGAAAGCTCTCGTGTCTGCTTGGGAGCTAAAGAAGTCTGAAAACTTGCAGCAAATTGTAGGTGCTTATTTTCAGTCACTGAGTACATCTTTAAGAGGAACTGAGAATAAAAATATTATGCATGAGACTGGATTATGTAGGGAGGAGTGGCGAGGTGCATCCATACAGAGTATAAGAGAGGGAGAAAGAAAGGAAGAAAGACAGAGACACAGAAAGTTTTCCCTCCGAGGAACCCAGATCTGCTCCCTTTAGGACGTAAGATCAAAGCCAATTACAGGAACAGGGGGAGAGCTGGGGTGTGGGATCCAGCATCTCCCTTTATTTAATAGTTAGAGCCTATTTCTCTATATCTAGGATCCATTGAAATAGATTCATCTTGCATTATAAACACCCCCATCTCCTTGGTCATAAACCACCAATCCTGAGGCTTGTAGGGCCAGGTGGGATGGACACGTGCCAATGGCCAGTCCTGCGTGTATCGTCACATGGAGAAATCCACAGGACTATTTGGGGTATTCAAAGTCAAGGGCTCCCGCACATGGTCAGGTGGGCAGAGACAGCATCGTGAGAGAAAGGCTGTAACTACAGAGCTCAGGGTAACAACCGAGCAGAGAACACTAGATACTTAACCCAGCAGCGGGAAATAGCAGCCGTCATTTTCTCCCAGCCTCCAGACTTTCCTTAGCTCCCAATCCAGTCCCTGGAGGCGTTGGGAATTTCTGTGCATCACCACCTCTGTGTTTCTGTCTCCTGCCTGTGTGTGTAGCACCCCTCTGAGCTGGCCTCCTGATGGAGAACTGAAAGGTAAGAACAGGAAGGTCACTTTCCCTCAGCAGCTTCCTGTGACTTGCTGGACCTTGAAGCAGGAGTGGGGTTTTACCAGGCAGAAAAGAGAGAAGAGGGACTTCCCTGGTGGTCCAGGGGTTAAGAACCTGCCTTCTAATGCAGGGGACGCAGGTTGGATCCCTGGTTGGGGAACTAAGATCCCACATGCCAGAGGGCAACTAAGCCCATGCACTGCAACTAATGGAGCCCATGAGCTGCAATGAAGACCTGGCGAAGCCAAAAGAAAGGAAAAGAAGAGAGGAGAGGAGAGAGAAACAACAAACTCTGAAGCCAAGAGAACCCTGAGGGGTTTTCAGGCAGGAAAGGGGCGGCCTTTCTCTTACTTCCCAGATGCCAAGTACACATCTTTAACCTGGGAGCTCAAACCAGAGGGGACCTCAGAACACACTGAGCTCAGCCATCCTTTCATGACAAGCCAGCTGAAGCCAGGGAAGGGCAACGGGTTTCTTGAGGACAGATGGTTTACTGTTGACGGAAAGTAGCATGGAGCTACGCTAACCCTGGTTTGAACCGGTTGGATGTGCACTAACGCAGGGCTGGCTTAACACTTGCAGTTAACCTCCCTGGGGATCGTGTTTGTTTGCAACCAAGAAAAACTGTCAGGTTGAAATGATTTAAGGAGAACATTCAGAGCTTTGGAGGTGGTCTTTTTCAGGGTAATTGACACTGAACCGATGATATAGAAAGTAGGGGGAAAACACTACTGGGTAAGGAAATCTGTCCCCTGAATTCATATACTGAGCACCTCTGATTAGAGAAGTAAGTCCATGTCAGAACAAAATTGGGGAAACATCTGTGTCCACAGCTGATTAAAAAGACGTGTGACCGACAACCTGGGAACAGCCGGTTCCCTTTGTTGAAAGGCATCTGGAAACCTCGCCCCAGGGGAGGACGCTGAGCATTGATCACCGGCACCCACGTGGCACATTATCTGTGATTGCTGGCAATTTTACTTTACTGGTTTTAGACCCAATTTCAGAGGAGGAAGCAGGGTGCTAGTTGCAATCCAATTAGCAGGACTTCAGAGCTTTTCCAACATTTCTGCCTCCTTTTCAATACATCAGTGCAATTAAATGCACCAGACTTAAAGTACTTCTGGGCTTCCCCATTAGCTCAAATGGTGAAGAATCTGCCTGCAACGTGGGAGACCTGGGTTCGATCCCTGGGTTGGGAAGATCTCCTGGAGAAGGGCATGACAACTCACTCCAGTATTCTTGCCTGGAGAATCCCATGGACAGAGGAGCCTGGTGGGCTACAGTCCATGGAGTCACAAAGAGTCAGACACGACTGGGTGACTAACACTAACATGTGTGTGTGTGTGTGAGAGCACTAAGTCACTTCAGTCATGTCCGACTCTGTGATCCCATGGACTGTAGCCCGCCAGGCTCCTGTGTCCATGGAATTTTCCGGGCAAGAATACTGGAGTGGGTTGCCATTTCCTCCTCCAGGGCATCTTCCCAACCCAGGGCTTGAACAAGAATCTCTTGCGTCTCCTAAATTGGCAGGCAGGTTCTTTACCACTAGCACCACCTGGGGCCCTCTTCACCTTTCCCATATCTGCTCTCTCAGTCCCTCATCACGTTTCTTTCCGTCATCCTCTTCATTTTTTCTGCTCATGACTATAACACGTAGTCATGATTTGGAAAATAAAACATAAAGAAGCAAACAAATATAAATTGGGAGTCTGGGATTAACATACACACTACCATATATATAAAATAGGTAAGCAACAAGGACTTACTGTATAGCACAGGGAATTCTACTCAATATCTTGTAATAAACTAATGAAAAAGAATCTGAAGACATATATATATATATATATAGAATATATATAACCCAAATCATTTTGCTGTACACTTGAAACTAACATAATATTGTAAATTAACTAGACTTCAATTTAAACAAAAAAAATTTTTTTTTAAAAGAAGCAAACAAACCCAAACCCTCAAATGGTTTCCCTGGCCCTTTGGGCTCCCCTCCCCACTTCTCCTCCCCTGACCTCTGACCTCCCAGCCCGTAATCTTCTTTTCCTGAAAGGATCTCACATTAGCATTTTCAGGTCTCTTTATCTTTGGGGACAAATATTAGCATACAGATTAGCACATTACAATCTAATTACTTCTCAATCCCAAGCAACTCCACCCAGATTGAGGTTATTCTTAATTTGCATAATTTTCATAAAGCGGTAAGAGGCACTGGGAAACCATGTGCTCTAATGTGTCTTCAAGTAAACACAGTGAAAGCTTGCTTTGGGGAGGAACATGGTTTGGAAACAAAAAGGCAAGATGTAGAAGGAGCACGTGGAGATTTAGAGAGAACCACCCAGCTGTTTGCAAAGGCTGAGTTCCATTCTGCCCAGATGGAGAAGCACGAACTGGGTAATTTCCCACACAATCCTTCCCAGCCTCACAGAATACATCATAGTTCCAGAAAATAATGGAGTTGACCCGAAAGAGTTGGCCAGTGGCAGAGGGGCCAGTTGCTGGCACTGTCTTCCCTACAGGTCTTTGTGAAGTTCAAGTGGAGGTGCTGAATAGCTCTAGGAGATGCTCCATCCTCCCCTTCCAAGGAAGCTGTATGCCCCCCAGGACAATATATCCTAAATGAAAAGTCCAGACAGGTGACCGGAGGTGGGCCAACACATGGGTGGTCAGTGTAACAGAATGCAGTTGTCCCTCTGCTTCCTCAGGGGATTGGTTCCAGGACCCCTGGGGATACCCAAATCCACAGATGCTCAAGATCTTTACGTAAAATGACATAGTATCTGTGTCCTTCCACAGACTTTAATTATCCCTAGGTGACTTGCAATACCTCATGCATTGTAGATGCTGTATAAATAGTTGCCAGCGCACAGCAAATTCAAACTTTGTTTCTTGGAGCTTTCTGGAATTTTAAAAAATATTTTCTATCTGCTGGTGCTTGAATTTATGCATGTGGAACCCAAAGATACAGAAGGTTCACTGTAACTGAGTTCTTGCATGAATACTCACTTAGTCATGTCTAACTCTTTGTGATATAGCCCACCAGGCTCCTCTGTCCATAGAATTTCCTGGGAAAAAGTACTGGAGTGGGTTGCCATTTCCTCTTCCAGGGGATCTTCCCACCCAGGGATCGAGCCCAAGTCGTCTGTCTCCTCATTGACAGGCAGATTCTTCACCACTGAGCCACTTGGGAAGCCGATTAAGTTCCTACTGCTCTAGAACAGGCATGCTGTTTAATTACCATAAGATATCAAGAATATATTGTTAACCTACTACAGCAAAAGAGCTATACTAGGTAGAATTTAATTTTCTGCTCAACACTTTTTTGTATCAGCAGGAACATGAGATTCAAAATTTCCTGTTGAGGGGTTAGAATCTAGACATAAATAGCAAGATTTCCTCAGAGAAGGCGTAATGGGTTTTCCAGTGTTACCCAGACACTGAATTTCTAGAAGTTCTGACTCTGGGTTTTCCAGTGTTACCCAGACACTGAATTTCTAGAAGTTCTGACTCTCGATCCACCCTAAAGCGGGATTAGGCCCTGAACTGTGTCCCCAAAATGAAAACCCACTTGACAAAGTAGTAGTGAGCACTGTAGATTTTACTGAAGACTGTGTTCGGGGGGATGAAGGGGAATTTCTAGAACACAACACACAGCATCTCACTTTAGAATTCCTTCTTAGGGCCTTCCCTGATTGCACAGTGGTTAGGGCGTCACCTACTAATGCAGGGGAGTATGGGTTCAATTCCTGGTTAGGGAACTAAGATCCCACATACCTTGTGGCCAAAAAAAAAAAGAAACCAAACATAAAACAATAGAGTAACGACTTTGATAGAGACTTAAAGAAATGGTCCACATTAAAAAAAAAAATTCCTTATTAGACATCTCTCTCCTAGTTTTTGTCCTTGGCATTAAGAATTCCCTCCTTCAATTCTTCATGATCTAACAACCTTTAATTGTGTTCAAACTCTGGTCCAGTGCTGTGCTGAGAGCTCCTGGGAGCCAGATAGAGGAGAGGGTACCACCTAGAAGAGATTCCCAGTTGCCGCTACTAGTGAAAACGTGTGAAAGACATCCAAAGCAGGGCCAGACGCCACGTCCGGCGTGGGTTCGCAGTGACTGGCAGCAGGGACAGCAGAAGGGACGCTGCATCACTGTGAGGGAGCTTGGCCTTGGTCTGCAGAAGACAGAAAGCCATCGGACGATTTATCTGCTGCTCTGATTTCCATCTGCATTTTTTGGTCCTGGCCTCCACATACTCAGGTAACATAGGATCAGTATCCTTCTGCCAAACATCTGTCAAGTTTGAAAACATTGGTTCCTCACGACTTCCTCTTTCCTCTTTAGGTTGATGGTCCTGATCCTTTCACCTTCCCTTCTAGGACCTCTTTTCCATCACAAGGTGTTTTCCCCTGGGTCACTCTTCCTGGGTTGTCTCAAGCTTTTCCGTATCTTTTGAAAAGATAAACGAGATGGCATGTGGCTGCCTGAGAGTCTAACAGGGAAGCATAACAAGATGACTGTTTCTCCTCTCAAATACAGCTGTTTCCTACCACATTCTAGCATCACAGCAGGGTGTTTCTCCCACGGAAACACGATGCAGTTGGCGTATTTCCCAGCTTGGGTCAGGTATGGATCCTATGCCTCTTTCACCCAGATTTTTTACCTGCTCGTCTCCAGCCAGCCTTCACATGAATTGGCCCATTTTGGTCCTAGAGCATCCTGAGGGTTACTAGACATGATCCATTTTGTTTTAATCATCTTATTTTATAGTTTACATTAAACCTCTCCTAAGTGCTGGATCCCTTCCCTTCTACCCCCTAAAAATCTGGTTCTAGAAAATAGAAAAAATATAGAAAATGATGGGTATCTCCTCCTGATCATGATTTAAACAACACATTGACCAGAAGTCTTTGAACTGGTGAGAGAGGAGCTCTGAGTATGTATGCTTTACTTATATGCGAGTTACAGCATCAAACCTCATTTCTGATAACGATGTTAATTCCCTTTTTTCACAACCCCATCCTTTTTCCTTACTTAAGGAATATCTTACCCCTGGGGTCTCTTTTCAATTGTTGCTGTCAGTATTTCTGGAGTTATTTTGAAACCCACCCAGGATGTGTGACCTCCTGACCCCTGGATTCAGGATCTTCTGTGATCCTCACTAAAACAACGGTGAATTTGCTGAGTTTGCAAGGCCTTGTCTCTCTCTCTTTTTTTTTCTCAAATGGAGGAAAATTAATTTCCTTCCTTCCTGGAGTAAGTGTAGTTGATCTCATTTACCCTTGTTGGGAAACTGTGATGGTGTTAATTAAATTAAGAGTTTCACATTGATTTGGAAGTGCTCATTGTGGGGAGGAGTTGCTGAGGGATTTGTTCAGAGATTGATGAGCAAACAAAGGAAGCAGAGAGTTAACAGTGACACAAAGACAGACACACGGAGCTTTTTTGAATGTGTGAGCAGCCATGAGGTTCAGAAAAATCGATTTGCTTATGAATTTTACCTCTGAATTGAGAACGACCTACAGGGTATAAAGTACAGTTGCTGACAAATTCAGAGGAAGATGCTGCTTAAAAAAAAAAAAAAAACCTAACTAGGAAATGGTGGAGGTGGAAATAGTACACAGTTTTGTTTTTTTTTCCCCTCACATTAAAAAAAGTAATAATAAATGCTTTAAGAAGGACAGAGTTACAGGAAAACTAAGAGACTTGTCTCTAGGAAAATTTCACTGGCTAGAGAGCACTTTTAAGGAGAACACTAAACCTGTCAAAGAGCTTCTCCTTCTGTCTCTCCCATGGGGACCCTGGCAAGTGGCCTGGTGAGGCCACCCCTGTCCTATGGTGCAGGGGACAGGACCCAGGGAGCTTGTCCTAGAGCCCAGAGTGAGGTAACAGCAGAACCAGAAATGACTCTGTGCCCATCTTCTTCTTTTTACTATTCTTGGGGGCTCACTGTCTGGCACCCTCAACTCTTATTCCTTTTATTTTATTTATTTATTTATTTTTAAATTTTTGGCCATGCTGTGCCCCCCGCCCCCCACCAAGTGGGATCTTCGTTCCCTGACCAGGGATTGAACCTGTGCCCCCTGCACTGGAAGCTTGGAATCTGAACCACTGGACTGTCAGGGAAGCCCCTGTGCCCATCTTCTTGCCAGTACCTCCTGGGCTCAATGCCGTGATCCAAACTGTCCCACCTCCCCCAGCCCCACCAAAGGTTTTTTCAGGAGGGTCCAGACGGAGCCCACAGGCCTCAAGAGGATGCAGCAGAGACACTGCAATGCTTACAGGTGAGGGTAACCACTCTTTGGAGGCCACGTCTTCTCTCCTGCCGAGGCAGCTGGCCACACACTGAATAACCCCACGGGTGATGCCTGAAGGGTGTCTCTGTTGGTGACACCATGAAGAAGGCCATGCCGGGAGACCTGAGTAATGCAATGAAGGAAGATGGAGATGTTGGCCAGACATTTAGGGGAATTAGATGGGAGAGGGGTAGGTGGCTCTTCAAGTTTCCTACACCCGACTGACTTAACCAGAGAATTCAGTCACCACCTTCATTATTTATTCATTGAGCATCACCTATGCGCTAGGTACTATAGCTAGACAGTACCAAAGGGGGTGGACATGGTCTCTGGCCTCATTTTATGCCCAGAGCATCTTGCAAGAACAGCGGAGGCGGTGGCCATGTGTGTCTGGGTGAAGTCTCACCCAGTGACCTAGCTCTCCCATCCTGATCCTCCCTCAAAGCCCCCGCCTTCATCTCTGCCTCATCCGTCACTGATTTACTGGACACTCCCTGAAAACTCCCAGAGCACGAGGCTCTGTATCAGACATCCCTCTGCAATTTCGTCTTTAATGAATTTCTCCTGCAATGCAACATCCTCTCAGCTACTGAAAAGGTAGGAAGGAGGCCCCTTTCTACTCACAATGCCTCCTCTGTTGTGGGGAGTTTGTAGATATTTTCTTTTTTTTTTTTTTGTCCACTCAACTCATAGTCACAGATCTATTTCCCTCTTAGTTACTTTCCCTGATGATCTTAATTGATCGTCAAATCCCTAAAGATAGGTCCTCTCTTTCTGGAAACTTGCACATAGTATTTCTACAACAGTTACAAAAACGCTGGATGATTTCAGCAGTTCTGGTCTTTATTTACAGCAAGATTATCAACCTATGCCTGCATCCCTGACATAAGTAGGTCACAGCAAACAAGCCTAACTAAGCTGTCACCTCCATTTCCATGTTATCTGAAGATTCACCATCTATTTACTCTCGACATGGTCACGGTGTGAACAATCCTGTAATAATAAAAAAAAAAGAAACAGAAAAAGAAAAGGGGGAGAAGGAAAACATCAACATGCCATCTCCTGAGCCAAGAACCTTATTCAATTATTTCCATGTCCTATATAATTCTACCTAGTCTCAGGTTTACTCTTAAGCAAATTTGTGTTCTTGAGTCAGACTTGAATCTCAGATTTGAATCCCCTCTCTGTCAATTATTAAGCCAATTATAAGAGGCTTCCCTGGTGGCTCAGACGGTAAAGTATCTGCCTGCAATGCGGGAGACCTAGCTTCGATCCCTGGGTTGGGAAGATCTCCTGGAGAAGGAAATGGAAACCCACTCCAGTACTTTTGCCTGGAAAATCCCAGGGATGGAGGAGCCTGGTAGGCTACAGTCCATGGAGTTGCAAAGAGTTGGACACGACTGAACGACTTCACTTCTGTCAATTATTAGCTGTATGCCTTTGGGCGAATGGCTGAACCTCTTTATGCCTCAGTTTCCTCATCTGTAAAATGGGGACAACAGTAATACCTACCTCATAGAGTTGTGAGTTAATACAGATAAAGTACCTGACACGGGGATTCCCAGGTGGCGCAGTGGTAAAGAATCTGCCTGCCAAAGCAAGAGATGCAGGAGACTCGAGTTCAATCAAAGCACTGAGCGGCTGAGCATGCACGCACACAAGCATGCAGAAAAAAAATGTCAGCTATTATGATGAGGAAAAGCAGGATACCTGGGGAGAGCTGACTGATGAATGTCAGCTTGTGTTGTCATGGAAACCACTGCATCAGCACAGCCCTGTGTTTATGACTTGGGGATCTAACACCTAGCACAGGTGAGGAGGCCCCGGGGAGGAGCTGAGACACAGGGAGGGGTGGGTGGGCTGAGGTTTGGGCCCAACTAGGGTGTCTCCATAAACCCCCACCAGCTAGAGGGAAGGGAAACTCAAGGAAGTAGGGCCACCGAAGACAGGACCCAGGGAGGACAGGCCCGGCTCAGCCCCTAGGTGCCTTTGTGTCCACTGGCCCTGGCAACTAGCTACTGACCCTAGCGTTATCCACATTTACAGGGATTCGGGACGGTGGCGAAGGTCTGGGCATAGCCAGGAGGAAGTCGGGAAACACTCCCTGGCTGCGCTGGGCTGGCTAATTAGAGGGAAAACGGATGCTGGAACCCACCCGCTGATGTGGTTTTTGTGCTGATCCGAATTCATGGAACACAGGGCATCCGGGCTGAGGACTGACAGGGTGATGTGGTTCTGATTAAGAAGGAGGAGGACCCCCTGGGCGCCACCCCGCACCCCGTCTGCTCTTGGATCTGGTGAGCTGTAGGGAAAGGTGCACATGGAACCCACAGGTAATGCCACATGCACTTGCTGTGCGCTGGTGAGGAGGGGATCAACCTTGCTCTCTGCCTACGAGCAAAAGGCCAACAAAGGCTTCTCAGACACAACACTGTCAATCAGCTATACTCCAAAAATAATAATAATAATAAAATAAATAACAGTACATTTGGGGAAAAAAAAATCCCAGGACTGAGCTTATATACAATGTTAGAAATAAAATGTAGCTAGAATCATGGGCTTCCCCGGTGGCTCAGCGGTAAAGAATCTGCCTGCAATGCAGGAGCCACAGGTTTGATCCCTGGGTTGGGAAGATTCCCTGGGGGAGGAAATGGCAACCCACTCCAGCATTCTTACCTGGAACATTCCACGGACAAAGGAGTCTGGTGGGCTACAGTCCACGGGGTCACAAAGTCAGACATGACTGAAGCGACTTAGCAGCAACACCAACAAATTCATAGATAGACAGACTGCATCTCTGTATGTGTATATACTGTATCTATGTATATACATGTGTGTATATATACGTGTGTGTATATATATGTGTGTGTATGTATGTGTGTGTATGTGTGTGTGTGTACGTATGTGTATGTGTGTGTATGTGTGTGTGTAACAGGAATAATTGTCAAGTCCCAGTGTAGTCAGACCTAGATGTTGCCAGGGTGTCCTTTATCCCCAGCTGTCTTTCCATCTGCCTCTGCCCCTCTGGCCATGAAGGAGACAGAGAACGGTGCTGGCAGAGCCTAGTAGGTCTGTCTCAGCACATGAACATCCCACAGAAAAGGGCTGGTCGGGACCTGGGCTTTTTCATTACCGCTGTCAATATTCAGAATGTCTCCTGGGCAGGTGACATGTGGTTAAATAATAAAGCGTGCTGGTAAAATGTTTCACGATACAGTTAGACAAAAAGAATGGAAGAAAAAGCAACGCCCTATGGGATGAGGGTAGGGGGTGGTGTTGGGCAGATCCAATTTTCAGCTTAAGAAGGAAAACGGGAAAGGAGAAAAAATATAGACCCTATTGCTCATCTAAAGTGAGCCAAATTGGATTCTAAATAACAGCACTTAATGCTGTAAATGCTGCATAATTCAAACAGCTCTCAACACAGAAATAGGACTGAGTGATATGTGACACGAACATAATGGAGCAAGTATGTGCCCCATTGTGACGGAGCTGACTTGTTAACAGTGGCATGAAGGTAAGGGAACCTCTCCAAATGCTCGCAGAGAGTTAGAGGCATGAGACTTCCCTGGTGGTCCAGTGGTTAAGATTCTGCACTTCCATTGCAGGGGGCAACACATTCGACCCTTGGTCCAGGAACTAAGATCCCACAAACTTCGTGGTGTGGCCAAAAAAAAAGAAATGCAGATAAAAATAAAATAAAACAGTTTCCAGGAAGAAGACATTAAAAAAATAGAAAAAGAGGATTAAATATTTCCCCAAACCAAAAGGGCAGAGGAGAGGCGAAACAAGATTGGCAAAATGTTGATGAAGGTTGAGTTAAGGATGGTGGGGGTTGGGCAGGCGGGTGTCATTACTCTAGTCTTTCTAGTTTCCTGTTTGTTTGAAAATTTCCCAGATAATAGTTTTTAAATGGTGGGGAGGGCAGGGAAAAGAGAAGAAAAGCTACACTTCTCTATTTCATTTGAGCAAAGTTTGACCTTGTTAGTGGGTTTGCCTTGAGCACGGTAGGAAAGGGCTAATCCTGTTGGCTGGAGACCAATAATTAATTAAAATCTGGACAGAAAAGGAGCAATAATGCTAAGAAGAGAGAACCACGGTGAGCAGGGGAGGAGCTGGAGTAGACTGGGAGGCCTCGAGGGCCCATGAAAGTGAAAGAAACTAAGGGAAGAATGCCTGACTTAGTCATTCTTCCAGCTAATATCGGCAGAGCTCTTCTGTGCTTGGGCTTCATCCTAGGCCCTGGATCCAGCATCTTTGCCCTCAGGGTTCTGGGGTTTCTGAGAGGGGGTTGGTGAGGAGGGAGGAGCAGGACTTCACGAGTGCTCCTTTGAGCTTCTTGGCTGGGTTTGGAGGATCCCCAGTTCCCCAACTCAGACCCTGATACTACTTCTGGTCACTCCTCGATCGTTTTATCCGGGAGGCCACGAGTGGACCAGGCAGTTAGGGGTAAGGAGTGCGGTTATCAGCCACCGATGTCATCTTATTCTACTGAGAAACTGAGCTATTCCCCTCCCTTCCTTTTCAAAGGTTCATGGAAGCCCAGCACTCAACCTGGCCATAAAAAACTGGCCAAACCTGGCAAGTTTGCTTCACAGCCCTGAACAACCCCTGACGTCACCAGCACAGTGTTAGAGAAGGCAGAGCCAGTGTGCAAGTCACCTTGAGCCTCACATCCTTCAGAGCTTCCTGCATCCTGATGAGAATGTCTCACGGGGGCCAGAAGCCAATGTAGGAAGGTCCCGAGGCCCCACCTCCAACCTTGATCTTGACGCAGCTGGTGCTTTCAGGCTGGCCCCTGCCAGCCTTCCGGTGCCCACTGCCCACCCAACGGCTCTTGGGTCTTGGAGGTGCCCCCCAACCCACTGTGCCGAGGCTTCCCTAGGCAGGGACGCTGCACCAGAGTGAAAATGTAATCAGATCCCTAAACAGGCTGCTTGGAGGAGGCACCTGCTGTGTGTCTCTGCCCCACCGGGGTCTGGCCCAAACGCTCCAATGAGAGCTCATTAGCTGATCGTTGGGAAACTGCTGCGAGACTCGTTTGTCAGCACAATAATTAGAAACCCTGGTGCTTCTTGGTTTTATTTTTAACACGTCAGAGACAACACTGCCAAACACCTAGACCATCAGCTGTGGGTCCGAAGAGGGAGCTCGGAGAGCGGCAGGGCGGGGCCGCACGCAGAGGCTCAGGGCGGGTGGTTTGGGGACCACGGGACCCCAGTGGGCATGCTCTGCTCTCAGTGCTCGATCTCCCACTCGGTGAGGAATAGCCAGGGCACAGCTGTTCAGGTAGAGCACCACCACCCGTCCTGGGGCTTTGGGAAATAAACCCCAGAGGAGACTCCTGCCTGCTGACGTTGAGTGGCACCTCCAAACTGGGGCACCCTCAGATCCTGGCTCTGCCTCCCCATGCTTTGCAGTGAGCTCAGCAGGTGCCCTGTAGTCTGCAGTATTTGATCCCTGCCCCATCCTGGCCAGGCTGGCGGCACCTGGCGGCACGTGAGCTTCGCAGCAGGGCTCCCTGGCTGTGGCTCAAGCCTCACGTCTCACCCTGTCACCTGGGGGAGCCCCACCTGGAGCCCCCCTATGCCTCTCTCGCCTCACCTGTTCTCAGGCCACCCTGCTGCACGCCGGCCGCTGCGTCCTCTCGGGCCACTGGGCACACGTTCCTCCCAGGCAAACGCTGCAGAGACATCCCGCCCTGCAGCACAATGGCATGCTCTTATTTTCAGCCGTGTTGTGTAAGACAGAACAATAACACTTTGTACTTGGGGTGCACCTTTCATCAGAGGAACCCCTGTGTACTCTGCAAACGTTCCCGACACAGCACCCTGGGGGTGGAAGGAGCCTGCCAAGTGTTACCATCTCAGGATCCAGGCTGGAGAGACTGCAGCCTCCCAGTGGGCAAGGCCAAGGGTTCCCAGGGAGTCAAGGGGCTGAAAAGGATCGTGCCACTCCCCTGAGGTTCTCATCAGACTCGCCCCTTCCTGAACCATCAGAACCTGCAGTTCCCAGACCCACCCTCTCCCCCTGGTTCAGGAACATTCCTCTGCTCACACAGTCATTCCTGTGCTGGGACACACTGGAAACTTGGCTTTAAAACTCACATTCAGCTTCAAAGAAACCCAGACATCCAATCTGCACTGTGGCCACCTTTGAGTCATTATGGTCCCTTGGTGCTGGGAGAGACACTTCCACCCAAACCCATGCCATGGCTGCCTCAGGCTGAAAGTGTGACAGAACTGCATCTCTTTTTATAACACGCAGTGGCCAATCAGATGCTCAGGTTCAGGGAGGCAGCTGGACAGAACCAGCCCTGAGGTGAGGGAGACAAGGCTGTGGAGGCAGGTGACCTCCAGGGCCAAGTAGGATCCATCTTCTTAGAAAGAACAAACCGCATCGTATGTTGGAAGCTCAAGATCAGTGGTTTTCTTTGCACTCTGTTATCACTGATAATCAACCTCCTTTGCAAAAGATGTCGAGGATGTGGCAAGAGTTCTTGCAGTTTAGTGAAGGCAGAAATGGCAGAAAGCAATGCTAACCAGAATGGGTTTGGGGTATGGAGTGTCCCGTGTGGTTGTTGCATGGTTCTGTAGCTGAAGATGGAAGCTTTGTGTTTCTGGAGATGCCAATATACACACTCCCCCCATAACTGATAACTGACTCTTCTCTCCTTGGGATGGTGCTTCCCAGTGGAGTAGTTGAGTATGTGCTTTTACACCAGGCTCTGCTTTCTAGGGAAGTCAGGCTAAGACAGAGCTAGCGTACCTACAGGTCTCTCCTCTCCATCCAGACTTTACCCTTCTCTTCCCTACTTCATCTCAGCCAGCTGGACTGAGTGCATCCATCCTAGGAATGTGAAAACTATCATTACAGAACAGAAATTAGTCCCTTGGCAGGTGCGAAGGGGTGCTTTACCTAATGCTTTCCAACCTTGTCATCCCCAACAAACTCAATATCTTCAATTTTAAAAGGTTTCTAGTTATATCAGGTTAGAAAAATAACTTTGGAAATTAAAAAATGATTATCTCAATCAGGGCTTTCCAGGTGGCTCAGTGGTAAAGAATCCGCCTGCCAATCAGGAGACCTAGGTTCAACCCCTGGGTCAGGAAGATTCCCTGAAGAAGGAAATGGCAGCCCACTCCAATATTCTTGCCTGGAGAATCCCAGGGGCAGAGGAGCCTGGCAGGCTACAGTCCATGGTGTTGCAAAGAGTCGACACGACTGAGCTACTAACATGCATCTCTAATCAAATTCTTTATGGAAAAAAAATTTATTTGCATGGCTCCTTTTTGATAGACTGGATTGAATACCTAAAAAAAATAAGGGTAAAATCTAGATGGTTTTCCTAAACATCTGATTCTTATTTCCCTGCCCACCTCATGCGTTCAGGGTCCATTGTTTGCTAGGCTCTTTATTTGAGTTCCTATGGTCAGGTCTGGGCTTCTGCACCCGTGACACAGGGTTGATGACAATGTTCACCACTTTTCACCATAAGCTGATTCTCAACACAACCCCATTTCCCAGGCAGGTAGACAATATTCTTAACTCTTTTTTTAAAAATAAACATTGTTTATTATTTTAGATGTAATCCCAGAGAATGACCTATTGGTATGAATCAGAATCTTTTTGGGTTTCTTTTGACCACCACTGAGGATTTTAGTTCCCTGACCAGGAACTGAACTTACGTCTCCTTCAATGGAAGTGTGGGGTCTTAACCACTGGACTCCCAAGGAAGTCCAATTGTTGAAGGAGAAAAATCCATAAAAGTGTAGAAATATTAGGCACTGATTCCTTCTCCACATTCTCGTTTTTCAATCTAGTTGTGATGTTGAAGCACTGGGGGGGCATCTGGCCAAAAGAAAATGAGTTTAATAACCAAATGGTGATTATTTTATAGGGATTACACTAAATGAGACCTTTTCTAAAGAGTAGCCCAACCTGAAGGAACTTGAGGTAACAAATATCTCTAATCTCTGTGAACCCACCCCCAAGGAGGAGTCCCCCCTGTTTGGAGCCTGGGGAAGGGGCAAAGCAAATTCAGACCTGTTCTGAGCTGGAAGTTCAAAATTCAACTCAACAGTGACAATTTGGTCTGATGTTGTGATCACCCCTTCTCTTTTTCCTACCAAGTCACCATGGCGTCTTACCAAAAACAGGTCAAAAGATTTAATGTTGTTTTAAGAATTTTAAAAAAGAAGTTCTTTAAACCCATTGACAACACTGAATCAAGCCTGGGGGCTTTAAAATATGGCCCAGGGGTCCTAGAAGTCTGTTTCTAAAAAGCACCACCTTTCTCTAAGTCTTTCAATACCTATTTGATTGATACAGCTCTAATTTCACAATCAGACCATGTTATTATTCTCTCAAAATTTCTTTTCTTTTCTTTAGTCAGAAATAATCAAATCTGATTCCATCTGTGGTTCTTCAGCTTGTGAATCCATTCCGTCATTCTATTTAAATTGGCCAATATCGAATTAATGTATTTCCTATGGCAGCGTCCTTGGTTACACTCTGGGGATTTAAGCTGCATTAAAATCTAAAGAAACTGTGAAAACATTGAAGAAAACCTTGACTTTGCTTCTTCCTTCTTCCAGATCTGAGGATCCCTGGTTAGCTCCTGAATTATTCCCCTCACCCACAGCTGCCACCTACCGATTACTTATCATCTGAAGCAAGCACAATTATTCCATCAAGTCACGAACCAGTCCTGAGCTGTGGCTTTTCTAAATGTTCCTGATATCACGGTGACTGTCAGATTAGAGATTTTTGCTCTCAATCCAATCCTGCTTGGTCAGTCCTAGGGTATTCGGAGCACGTGTTGAAAACAAAAAGCGACAGCACAGCTACCAGCTGAGGGTGTGTCTCCAGGGATGGAGCCACCTCTATCTTGGCCACTGGGCGTTGAGAACCATCAGGGTAAGTCAGCATCACCAGGGTTCACAGGTGAGCTTCAGCTCTGACTTTAAAAGTTATTATTGGAGAAAAAAAAAAAAAAGAAATCTTTTCTCCCTCTTCCCTTGGCTCTTCCAGGCTGGCGTGTTCCCGAACCTGAAAAATGTATTTACTCTTTATCATGCCCGCCTTCAAAACGTAAGTCTTGCAACTCAGCCAAATTTTCTGCTGAGCTAGCCAGTGGGAACAAACATCAGGCCCGTGGCAACCACAGGCGTGCGTGCATGTGTGTGCGTGTGTACACACTTTTTCCCTCTAGTCCCCTCCTCCAGATCATCCACCAACCTAACACACACTTTCTAAAACAGAACCCACGTCCCTCCTCCCCATCCTACCCCGTACACGAAGCTAGAGCATAAACAACGCCTTGTGCCAAGGCCTCTCTCTGCAGGCAGAACCCAAGGACAGGAATTAGATATCAGTGTAAACCTGCCGTGCCGGGTCTTCATTCTCCGGTCGTGATAGAAGGTTGCCTTCGTCGAGTATCACTGTGTGACTCACCTATATCACTTCAGTTCTCCTGCTTTATGGAGGGGAAAATAATAATAATTATTCAACATAATTCTCTATGTTGAATTAGTGCCAAAGATTCAAGATTTCCAGAGAAGTGGTTCTGAATTAGTCAAGCAGGGTTTCCATTGGACAGAAAGCTTGAAAGGAAGCCTGTTGACTAGTCCTGTCTAAGAACCCTGAGACAAAGCAGAGTTTAGAGGTGCTGTCTTGTCACTGGCTTCTGGAGAATCAGAAAAGGAGTTGTGAAACCCGGATGAGATCCCCAAGCAAAACCGACTGAGGTCTGAGTACTGCCAGCCTCTCACCCCAGCAGCGCTGACTTCTTTGTCTGTAAAAGGAGAACACTGGACTTGACTGCTAGATCTCCACTGGCTCACAGATGAGGGGCTGCCTTAAAGCTCATCAGTATTTGCTCAGTATAAGAAGTGCCCACTGCAAAGCTGAGCTCATAGACAACTCAGCGGTAGTTTTGAGAAAGTCACGTGGCATAGCTGAGGAAGATGACAGACAATCCAGATAGAAGAGGGGAAAATCTACACCCACCCCTCCGCCCCCGTCCATGTGGCGAATAGATTTTTTTTCAAGGCAAAAAGGGTAAGCCCTGGGCAAAATTATGAAATAGCCAGAGTTTATGTCCAGCTCTTATATACTTCTTTTTTCCTTATCAATCTGAGTTTAAAAAAAGATTTTAAATCAGTGACTTCCAATTTGGATGGGCTTGAAGTTTTTTTCATCAAAGGGGTATGGACCTTTAAGTCTTATTTTTCAAATGTGAAGTTAAAGCCTTTTTTTTTTTCTTTTTTTCTTTTTTCCCTCCTGCAGCAGGAATTCCAGCTTCCCAGGTGGCTCAGTGGTAAAGAATCTGCCTGCCAAGCAGGAGACGCAGGAGATTCGGGTTCAGTCCCTGGGTCAGGAAGATCCCCTGGAGGAGGAAATGGCAACCCACCCCGGTATTCTTGTCTGGGAAATCCCATGGGCAGAGGAGCCTGGCGGGCTACAGCCCATGGGGTCACAAAGAGTTGGACACGACTAAGGACGCACGCATGCGCAGCACAGCAGGAATTATAGGCTTAAAGGAGTGGCCTGGGGGGAGTTCAGGGGCCTCGAGGTTCTTCTTCCCTGAAGACAGGCACCATCAGGGAGCCCTGCTGGGTGGAGGGCAGCCCTCACTGGCCCTGAGTTCTCCCCTGGAACAGCCGAGAGGGAGCGTCAGGAGCAAGCCAGGCTCACCCTTCTCTGTTTGTCTGCATTCCATCTGATGAGACAGCTGGCAAACCTGCCCAAGTCTTAGCTGCATGGGGAGCATACTGGCTCAAGGCTCTAATGTGCTCAGAGGTGATGGCGTGGAGCTCACTTGCCTCCAGCCAGGAATTCATCCTTCCCAGTGACATCCAGGATGCGAGGGAAGGATGTGGGCATCCACCCCCAACTACTCCCAAATTAATTTCTTTCTCCCTTTAAGCACAAAAGACACGGCATCACCAGGCACTGGGCATTTTAAGCAGAGAGAAGCGTCTTATAAAATAGGGAACGGAAAGTCTTGGACTCACTGCTGGGAAAGGGAGTCTAGCTCCTAAACCCAGCAGCAAGATAGGTCACCAGCAGGGGGCGCTGGACCGCTCTGGGCTTTGGAGGCAAAGGGAGTGAACAGGAGGGTCGGGCTAAGCCCAGGAAGGGCTTTAGCTCTGACTCAGGTGCTGTTGTTGTTGAAAGGTGTTCACTGGAGGCGTGGCTAAGACATCCTGAATCCCGCTGGGGCGCTTGGCTGGTTCTCGGATCACGCACTCCGTGAGACTGTGCCCGTGCTCTGAGCCACTTCCTGATAGAAAACAAATATTTGAGTTTCAAGAGCTGAGCAGAGCTGCAGAACATTTTGTAGATTCTTCGCATTTTCTCTGCTGCCCCTCGAAGCCTCGGAGAGCCTTGTTGGAGGCGCTCAGCACAAGAACCTTCTTTCCATGGGTGGTTTGCCCTCGCAGCTGGTGACTTCATGCTTTAAGCATGTCCTTCCTGGCTGGTTCCCTGCGTCTCCTCCACTTGCTCTTCTGTTTTGTTTGTGCAGTTAGCGCCCAGACAGAATTTTCACAAGTGTCCTCTCAGAATACAAGATCCAGGGAGGGGGTGCCTGGCCCAGGAGCTGTTTCTTTCTCTAGCCCCCTGTGCCTATCACCCAGCTCGGCACCAGAGTGAGCAGGTTCAGGGTTGCTGGCAATTTCAGGCTGTGGTCCCGTCTCTGCCACAAGTAGATATGTGATCTGGGTAATTTACTTCACCTCTGCAGGTGTTACTTTCCCAACCTGTAAAAAATTATGTCCAAGGTCCCATCCAACTTAAAGATGTCTGGACTAAGGCCCAGGGCATTTGGGGCTTGTGGTATCAGCTCCATGTGTGATCTGGTGTGTGGGTCTTCTTGGGGGTGGAGGTGGGGTGCTGTGTCCTCTACCTAAGCCCCAGAATGGGGCCTGTCTTCAGAAGCACCTGAACAGTTCATGGGTCTTTCACGCAGGTTTTCAAGTCACATTCTGGGTCCATTGGCAAAACATCAGCAACCACCAGGCACCATCCAGAACTACCCCTAGTGGTACCAGGGGACCAGTATAAATTCCTCAGAGCAGTTGCTTTGCAGAAGTCATCTGACCCTCAGCGTCCATTTCCCCGACACTCCTATCTCCAAAACACACACGTTTCTCTCTCTCCTCGGAGATCACATTTCCTCTGTCTTTTGGCATTATCTGCCATGTCTTGAATTTAATCAACTTTTTTTTCCCCTCTTCTCAGTCTTGGCAATAGAACTCCTGGGCTGGACTCTCAGACTAAAGTTACATAAGTCCTGCAGTTCAAAGAGAGGATTGAGTCAGCAGGACCAGGCTGACTAAGCATTCCAAGGTTGGTCACGGCGGGGCCGATTCTCCAGTCCTGATTTTGGCCAAATTCCTGTTGAAATCCAATGCCCAGTGAGAACTACAAGGTTTATACATTTAATTACTGAACAAGGGGTTTTTAAAAGGCTAGAGGGCAAGAAACAGGAATCTGCATCTCTCTATCAGTAATTACTCTCTGCTTATTGCTACAATAGCCCAATTGTCCAGCAGCGTCTGCTCACGGGGCACAAGCGGGCAGACCGTGGCCTCCTATGCCCTCTCTGAGGCCCTGCCCACTCCTGGCTGCTGGGACAGAGCCCATCGCTCATAACAAGCTCAAGAGGGAAAATGGGAGCTGGAGGGTTGGAAGGTTTTCGTGTTTCCCTCCTCCTCTCTCATGTATCACTGTGTGTGTGTGTGTGTATGCGCGCACGTGCATGCTCAGTCACGTCTGACTCTTTGGGACCCCATGGACTATAGCCTGCCAGCCTCTGTCCATGGGAGAATACTGCTCTATCCAGGCCAAGAATACTGGAGTGGGTTGCCATTTCCTCCTCCAGGAGAGCTTCCTGACCCAGGGGTCAAACCCAGGTCTTCTGTATCTCCTGCATTGCAGGTGGATTCTTTGCCCACTGAGCCCCTTCAGGGAAGCCCATATGTCTTAATTACCTTGTGTTTTTATCATCTAGCATTTTATGCACTAAGTTATCCTGAGCCAGCACTTGACTCATATGGGAATGGAACAGGAGCACCAAGAAGTATTAAAATGCTGAGTCATCATGGGAGCTTTTAGAGAATGAAACAGTGGAAGATTTCTAGAATGAAGAGAAACATACATCCTTTGGTGTTAACCATGCAGTCGTCTGGAGATTGGTGCCCCCAGACTCCAGCTCTTTGCTCTAGACACAGGGCTGAAAGGACCTGTTACAGAAATGGTAAACTCTCTAATGATTTTCAGGGGTTCACTATCTTGGCCCTACTTGAGAAACACTCGGGGAATAACAAATGACTGATGTTGGACACACCCACTGAAGGAGAGTTTCTGGAAGGTAGAAGCCAGGCATTAGTACTTTCTAAAGCTCCCCAGGTGATGCTGATACACAGGCAGGGGTAACCCCAAAACCTAGTAAGCACTGTTTTCTTTATTAAATAAGGAAGATGGGAGATATCCCAGACACTGAAAAGAGACCATTTTAGTATGAAATGAATAAGGTACAATTGACATAATATTGATAGTAGTAGCAAGGAATGCATACTATGTGCCAAGCTTGGCATAAGCACTTTACTTGCATGAGTTCACATCATCCTGACACTCATCCCTGTGAAGGACACGTTACTGTTAGCCCCACTTTACAGATAAGGGCACCAAGGCTCAGAGAGACATAGTAACTTACCCACGGCAAAGGCCAACACACCGAGCTCTAATATGTGGAGGACATGGGTACCTACGTGCATATGTGCTCAGTCATGTCTGACTCTTTGCGACTCCATGGACTAGAGCCCGCCAGGCTCCTCTGTCCATGGAACTTTCCAGGCAAGAATGCTAGAGTGGGTTGCTATTTCTTTCTCCAGGGGATCTTCCTGATCCATGGATCGAACTTGCATCACTTGGATCTCCTGCATTGGCAGGTGGGTTCTTTACCACTGTGCCACCTGGGAAGCCCCTGTGGGTACTTAAGTAGCATAGAAAATGCAAAGATGGGTAAGACACAGTCCTTACCCTCAAGCTGATACCATCCAGTAGAGGATGGTATCATCCAGTAGAGGAGCAAAGACATGTACACAAATGGTGACAGCTGTCTCACAGCTACAGAGCGTGACGGAGCAAAGGGAGGATTCCTATAGGCTTCCGTGAGGAGATACACTGAGCTTTGAAGAATGAGCCCCAGATGCTGAAGGACATGCTGGCTGGGGTTTGTAGAAGCAAGGGAAGATCTCAGGGAGAAAGCACAGTGCACAGAAATCTGAGAAAGCGGTGAAGAGCTGGCACAGATCCTGGTCTGATTAAGGTTAAAAAAAGCAGCACTGGAAGACGTGTGCGTGCTAAGTCGCTTTAGCCATGTCCAACTCTGTGCAACCGTATGGACCGTAGCCTACCAGGCTTCTCTGTCCATGGGATGCTCCAGGCAAGAATGCTAGAGTGGGTTGCCATTTCCTCCTCCAGGGGATCTTCCCTTCCCAGAGTTTGAACCTGCATCTCTTATGTCACTTGCATTGGCAGGCAGGTTCTTTACCACTAGTACCACCTGGGAAGCCCCAGAAAGATAAGAAGGTGAGTTGTCCAAAACTGTGGGATCTTATGTAAGACTTAAGAGGCAACAGGGCACCCCTGCAGGTGTCTGTATAGAGTGTGTGATGGCAGAGTGTTATGGGAGCCTTGGCAAAGTTCTCCATAGGGAAGAAAGTGGGTCCGGGACACTGGGCAATCCATGGATCCAAGAAGAAAGAAAAAAATGCCAAAGACAGCTGGGAAGATGTTTAGGAGACAGCCCTAACATTTTATCTCGCTGGCATTGAGCTGCTCTCTTCTCTTCCACAAAACCTACCTACTGTCAGTAGCCACACCCCTGGCTGTGTCAGACGGCACCAAACCAGGGTACCGATGTATCAATTACTCTTTGTTAGCTGTGGTTGTTGTTCTAGATGTTTCATGTGAAAGAAAGGGAGTCTGGTATCTTACCTGCATACTTTGCATTGTGGCTCATGTACTTACTTGGAAATAGTGTTTTCTCAACATCTGTGAAGACATAGAGTATCAGACTTTCCCACTGAGAGAGAAGTAAGGAAAATGAGGACCCAGAAGGCTGGGCTGGGTGTGACCTCCTTATGTTTCCAGAGAGCAGAGCTTTCAAAACTTTCCACTGTAGAGCTTCTACTGGCACTCAGGGTTCTGAGGTGTGGCCAATGAAAAGCCTGGATTTAATTGCAATATTGTCTTTTATCTTAAAATTTTCTGCAACTTTTGCATTCCCATAATATATCCAGCCCTTCCTGCTAGGATGTCCCACGTTTGTCCCATGACTTTGTGAACCACCGGTTTACCATCATGCACCCCCTTTGACAAGATCCCATTGTGATTATTCTGTCTAGGATCTGATTATTGATTTGGACCCGAGTCACTTGAAAGGACACATTTAAGCTATCTATTTCACTATGATCAAAGAAAACAGCTTATACCTCTTTTTTTTCTTTTTTTGGTGTTTTAACAGTTAAAAACAGTTTAACAGTTGAAATTAAAATTGGCAAATTTTAATATATGACCTATAGGAAGATGCTCTTCAATTCAAGATCCTTTTGTTTACAACCAACTCCATAGAGATAGATCGCTATTATTAAATAAAGTCTAATTGCCAACTTCTCCATAGTGTGAAACCCTCCATGTGGGACCTGAGGAGGGAAGAGGAGTGTGGGGGAGGAGAGGGGACCTTGGTCAAGTGACTGGTCCAGGTGGACAGCAGGAAGTTATCCTTGATTGATTATCTTTGTGAAAAACCTCAAACAAAGTTACACTCTTGCTCCACAAGACTCCAAACTGCTTCTCTCCTTCCCAAGGTCCTGGCTTCCTCTCGAATCTTCAGATTCTGATCTCTAACATACACTTTTCAGGTGAGCATTTCTATTGTTTTCCTCCTCTTTGGGGTTCTATGGCTCATTCACTTTGCCAATAAGGGTCCATATAATCAAAGCTATGGTTTTCCTTTAGTCATGTATGGATGTGAGTTGGACCATAACGAAGGTTGAGTGCCACAGAATTGATGCTTTCGAACTGTGGTGCTGGAGAAGACTCTCGAGAGTCCCTTAGACTGCAAGGAGATCCAACCAGTCCATCCTAAAGGAAATCAGTCCTGAATATTCATTGGAAGGACTGATGCTGAAGCTGAAGCCCCAATACTTTGGCCACCTAATGCGAAGAACTGACTCATTGGAAAAGACCCTGATGCTTGGAAAGATTGAGGGCAGGAGGAGAAGGGGATGACAGAAGATGAAAGTTGGATGGCATCATCGACTCAATGGACATGAGTTTGAACAAGCTCCGTGAGGCGGTGAAGAACAGGGGAGCCTGGTATGCTGCAGTCCATGGGGTCACAAAGAATCAGACACAACTTGGCGACTGAGCAACAAGGAAGGAGTAAAGAGATTCTGTCTTCTCATGCCATCGGTCACGTCCTGGTTTTCTCCTGAGATGCTGCCTCTTTGGTGGAGTATTCATGTCAGGTGTCTCCCTAAAGTCCTGACCCTTTTGCTCACTTGGGCTGAATGAGGGCTTTGTGCTCCTCAGTCCTGGCAGCCGGCTCATCTCTCCATGGCAAGGTTGTGTTTGGCGGAGCTCTCCTTACCTGAGTGATCATGAGACCTCCCGCCTCCAGGCTCTTCCAGCCCTATAGCCTGCTGTGGGGCACTTGCTTGATCCCCACACAGCCCTCCCAGTGACCAGAGAGTGTGGGACCACCATGGTTAGTAAAAGTTTAGGATTTGGAATGATTTTAGGTAAGAGTTCCTTCTAAATACCCTTGTTCAAATGTCAGCCCATCCTCTTGCTTTCCCGGCCAAGCTGCATTACAGCAGATAAAATGCATTAGTCACTCTTTAAATACTTCTTGATTCTGATATGCTTCTATCACAGAACTGTAGTTAGAGAGCTGCAAACATGAGTCAAGCAGAATAAATTGTGTGTCAAGTGCCCAAGGCTTAATATCCTACCATCCACTTCCTGTTTACAGCTTGCCACTTGAAGAACCTGTCTGAACTTGTGCCCCGGGCACTTGAGAGTCACCAAAACCCTGCTGAAGAACTGGGTTGATGTGGTCAGGAGAGTCATTCTGCTCAGAACCTGGGAACAAATTTAGGACCATCACTTGCCAGAGTTACGTCCTTTCCCGAGGGGTTGGCAAGAGGCTGGGAGAAGGAGAAGGCACACCCAGGTTGCAAACGTAAACTTGAGTGGTCTCTCGACCCTAAAGTTGACAGCAAAGGGAGTATCACTGAAGAGGGTTGTCATCTGCTGGAATAAACTGTAACACTTTCAGGGGACCACTTCAGGAGCCGTTGAAACCATAGTTGGACCCGACGTCAGGGATGGGTGTTGAATGGTTGAGGAGAGAAGCTTAAAACAGGAGGAAAACCCTGGTTGCCAATGAGTTTCAGTTCAGTTCAGTTCAGTCACTCAGTCGTGTCCGACTCTTTGTGACCCCATGGACTGCAGCATGCCAGGCCCCCCTGTCCATCACCAACTCCTAGAGTTACTCAAACTCATGTCCATCGAGTCAGTGATGAAATCTCCAGGTCAACTCAAAGTTCCCAATCTTGGGTGAGCTGAGGTCTGATGCTGCACAGAGTCGGACACGACTGAAGCGACTTAGCAGCAGCAGCAGCAGCAGGACCCTCACCAAGCCTTTCGGTCCCAGTGGGAAAGGCGGAGGCCACCCAAGCTGCAGCATCTCTGCACCAGCCCAAGATGCCAGCTTGAACAACTACAAGGAGTTTACAGATCTCTACAAGGATGGTGGGGCTGCCGCAGTGGACAGAGCCGCAGCAGATCAGGGCCTGGCCAGCAGGGCTTTTTCTGGACCCCCTTCTCCACTGATTCCCAGTTTCTGATCACGACAGTTGAAAATAATTACCAAAAATATGATGGGGAGAAAGTTGCATTATTTCTACTGTAATAGCCCACAGTCGACTTTTCTAGAAAGCGACTACAGAGCTTTCTACCCAACAGCGAAAAGTTGTGAATGGTCATTTCTTTCCAAAAATAAACATGATTTCATGAGGGGTGTGTCCAAACCAACAGAGCTTGTTTCTGAGTCCCAGGCCTTTGCTGGAGGGACCAGGGAAATGAATCACATAGGGCCCTGTTGATAAATGCTCTTCATGAAAAGGGGCCTGGAGTGACATTGTACAGAGATTGTCCTGGGAAGCCAGGCCTCCACTGACGCTTGTCTGAATGACTCACCAGTCTCTTCATGTGAATGGGATTTCTTGTTGTCTTGGTTACAGCCAACAGGAATTCATTTCACCATCATGACATACATATACATCAACGGTGACATCAGCTTTGACCCCTTTATGTCTGAAAAGAAGTACTCATGCCTCACTTTGGAGGTCCCATGGGGGTATTATGGAGCCCTAGGCTGCCTTGGGCTTTCATACAATCACTGAATTCATAGTTATTGAAATCTTCTATGTGGCATCTACTATGCTGGCCCTTGAGGTGCTGGGATGATTAACGCTGTCCTTGCCCTTAGGGAGTTTTGAATCTGGTGGGGAAAATGAAACCAGCTAGGTAAGGGCATCGGCGAATTGGAAGGCACTACAAGGTCAACCCTCAGTAGACAGTGTTTAAATAAGCAGGTCTGCCTTGAGTGCTAGCAAAGGGAGGGCATTCATTTCCTACTGCTGTTATAACAAATTACTGCAACATCAGTGGCATAGAATAAGACACGTTTACTTTCTTACAGCTCTATAGGTTAGAATTCCAATATGGGTCTCAGTAGGCAATGACCTCAGAAGGAAATGGCAACCCACTCCAGTGTTCTTGCCTGGAGAATCCCATGGACGGAGAAGCCTGGTAGGCTGCAGTCCATGGGGTCGCACAGAGTCGGACACGACTGAAGTGATTTAGCAGCAGCAGCAGCAGCAGGCAAAAATCAGGGCGTCGACCCTGCTGTGTTTCTTTTTTTGAGGGTCTAGGAGAGACTCCATTTCCTCGCCCTTTACAGCTTCCAGAAGCTGCCTACCTTCCTCGGCTTATGCCCACCTCCTCACATGTTCAGAGATCCCACATGTCACCACTAAACGATCCCTCGTGCTGCAACTAGGACCCTGGGCAGCCAAATGAATAAATAACTTTTTTCTTTTTAAAGTCAGCAACCTTGCATCTCTGGCCATACTTCCATCGGTTGCTCTCCATAGCTGGGAAAGGGGTCTTTCTTTTTAAAAACCCACATGATTAGATGAAGTTCATCTGAATAATCCAGGCTAACCTCACCATCTCAAGGCTGTGAACTTGATCACATCTGCAATATAGAGTATATACATTCACAGGTTCTAGGGGTTGGGACCAGACCTCCTGGGGGAGGCGATCCTTCTGCCTGCCACATTGAGGAAAGGCTTGCCCCCAGAGACAAACCACAGATTTATTTTGAGATTGCGTCTGAATTCCTGGGTTTCCAATCAACATCCATTGGAGAAGATGTTTGACCTCAGAAGAGCATTCTCTGTGGTGTGGATGCAGAGATACAAATGGAGCCACGGGGAAGGTTGTATCTCCCAGTAGAACATAGAGTTTTGAAAAACTTCTAATTTTTTATTTATATTTGAAAGAAATTGTAAAAAGTCACATTCCCATGATGCAGAAAGTAGAGGTCAGCCTCATTTCTTGGCCAGGGGAGCTGTGCAGACATGCTGATACTGTTACCTACGTTTGGGAATAGGCTGGGGTGGGTGGGGGGAACACCTCCCTGGGAGGGTCTATTAGACTCTTTTGAAATAAAACTGAATGGCACTGAATCAGGCCATGGTAAAATACTTCTAATATTACTCAGCCATAAAAAAGAACAAAATAGTGCTATTTGCAGAGATGTGGATGGATCCAGAGACTGTTATACAGAATGAAATAAGTCAGAATGAGAAAAACAAATACCGTATGTTAACACATACATGTGGAATCTAGAAAAAGGGTACAGATGAACTTATCTGCAAAGCAGAAATAAAGACACAGATGTAGAGAACAAATTTATGGACATCAAGGGGAGTAAGGGCAGGATGGGATGAATTGGGAGATTGAGATTGACATATGTACACTATTGATACTACATATAAAATAGATAACTAACGAGAACCAACTGTCTAGCACAGGAAACTCGACGCAGTGCTCTGTGGTGACCTAAATGGGAAGGAAATCTAAAAAGAGAGGAGGTACGTGTATACGTACAGCTGATTCACTTTGCTCTACAGCAGAATTAAGACAATGTTGTAAAGCAACAATACTCCAATAAAAATTAATTAAAAAATCAATTACCAGGAAAAAAAAAAAAACTTCTAAGTAGTCTTCTCACCCCATGTTGTCCCCAGTCTAACCCATTTTCTACCTGGCCCCACCCAGCCATGCCAGCCTATAAAGAGCCAAAGCATCTTATCACAGCTGCAGCTTTCAGGTTGCTCTTGGCCACACCTGACATGGGGCAGGTCCTTGGTCAGTGTTTGCTGAATGATTCCACTTGATTTCCAGGCTGCTCAGAAACCTGCTCTGGCTCTTCATATCCACTGAATAAACTCCACTTGTTTCCAACACGGTCCCCCCACCCCACTCCACTCCTTTCCATCAGTTCCCTGTCTAAATCCTCTTTTTCAAGCTTGCATTCATTTGTCCCAGCTGCCATTTCAAAGCGCCAAAGGATGGGTGTCTTTAACAACAGAAATGTGCTTTCTCCCAGTTCTGAGGCTGAAAGTCAGGTGTCACGGTGTCAGCAGGGCTGGTTTCTGCCGGGTTCCCTCCTTGGCTTGTAGACAGCAGTCTTCTCTCTGTGTTTGTCTGTGTCCAAATTTGCTCACCGTATAAGTTCACCAGTTGTATTAACTTAGGACACAACCCTCCCAGCCTCATTTTAACTTAATTCCCTCCAAACACAGCCCGACCCTAAGGAACTGGGGCTTAGGGCTTGAACACACGGATTTGCGGAAATACAATTCAGCCCACATCAAAGGGCTAGCTCGTTACTCTCTTCCTAAAATTTTGTCTGAGTCTCATTCTCATCCCCTCTTCCTCCTTCCACCTTTTCTCCATCAACTTTTTCCCACCTTGCACAACACACGCACACACATCCAAGAGATCATTTCTTTCCTTCAAACAACCATAATAACACATGCTTCTTCTTGTGGACCTATCATTTTACACCTTGCGCCATATATTACCTTTTATTATATTTTACTGTGCACTATACTACCCTTTACTATAGGTATTATATGTGTTTTATCCTCACCTAGAATGTAAGCCTCTCCTGGACAGACACTATAACTCTCTCTCACATGACCTGATACATAGTAGGTGCTCAAAAAAATAGCTAATGAGTAAATGGACACCGTGAGAGATGACGATAAAGCAGTCATCGTCTGAGTGTGAGATGAGTTAAATAGATTATTGATGAATTATGTCTTACTGAAAAATAGCGCTTAGAGGGCAAGGAAGCAGAATCATGTGCCAATTTATAATCAATGTATGCTGACAAGACTAATGAGGCATGCCAGGAAGGCTGGCGGACCACCTGGCAGCGAAACTCAGGATGTCTTGGAGACAGGAGGAGGGAGTCCCATTGTTGAGAGACCCGGCTCTGGTTCTAGACTGCCTGGGTTTGATCTTGACCCTGTGACTCTGAAAAACTTGCATAACCTCTCTGGGTGTCAGCTTCCTCACCTGTGAATTGAAGATAATATATCTGTTGCCAACTCCCAGGCTCTGGTGGCACCTGGAATGTAGCACTTGGTAAATGTTAGCTATTATTATCACCGGTGATTTCAGATGTTTTTAAAGTACCACTGCTTCTGCCACTCACATCTAGCCCTTAAATGGTGATCATTAAATTTCACTGCAAAAATATGAAAAGTTCTCTGAAAACATGACAGTTTCGCCCAAGAACCTGCAATGCGAGCCAGGTTTAATTCTCCTCAGTGTGTCTCTGGACATCCGACATCGTGCTTGGACAGCAGGTAGAACTTGCTTGCGACGTGGTTGGGCCTTTGTGAAATGTGACAGCCAAGCAAGCCCTTAATTATTCTTAGAAATGCCAGAACTCACTGGAAGCCATTGGGTTTGACAGTTCAAGAGCTAATTAACTCCAAACTCTGCTTTCTTGGGTTGCCTCATTTGCAATTCTCGGCCACTTATTTTCCCAAGTCTTTTTAAAAATTCCTTTTGCGGTATGGTACAGGATGAGAAGGCTGGGGGCCACAGATCAGTGGGGAGGGGGCTCTCGACAGACACTGTGGCTGAGTGGAGGTTCCGAGGAGTTGAAGGCGTGCAAGGGTGTCCCTGACCGTGTCTGACCTTGAATTGACAAGGGAGCTATAGAACGTGCAGGACCCCGGGTGGAAAGGAGCCCCAGCCCAGTCCTGAGTCCCTCCCTTTCAGAGGAGGGAGGGACTCCCTCCCTCTCCGCTATCTCGGGAGCATTTTGTCAGGGTTCACTTTTTAACTACCACCACTTTTTAAATCCAAAGTCTTCATGAACAACAAAACAAAAATATACAGAGTGAAATAAGTGAAAACAAAAATATACAGAGTGAAATAAGCCAGACACAAAAGGGCAAATATGATATGATTCCACTGAAATGAAACATCTAGAATAGGCAGATTGCTAGAGACGCAAAGCAGATCAGAGTTTCCCGGGGCCTGAGATGGGGAGGAAGGAGAAAGGACTTGTTGTTTAATGGGAGCAGAGATGATGTTTGGGGTCGTGTGATGAAAGGTTTGGAAAACGGATGGGGCTGAGAGTAACTGCGTAGCGTTGGGGAGGTAAGTGTCAGTGAACTGTACACTCAAAAATGATGAAAGTGGCAATTCCACGGCAATACGTTTCATCACAATTTTTAAAATGTTGAAAGGCAAAAGACAAAGTCCTTGTCCCGAAGCCTCAGCATTACATTTAGAACAGCAGGCTTGGACTTCTGCCCATGCGATCAGGGACACCACGTGACCAGCAGTTCACAGGACACGGGGTGCTTGCTGTCCAGCCTCTGTACCTTCGCATATGCTGTTCCCCAACCTGGAACACCCGCTGCCCGCCCTTCCGCCCCCACCCCCGTACCTCTGGAAACCTGTGTCTTTAGAAACCTCAAGGCCTTTGCCCCATTCTCAGTCCAGGCTTCTCTGCCCACCTCCCTGCCCTCCCAGAAAGACCTGGTTTCTTCCTCCTTTGCACTTTCTGACACATCATCCTATTTACTGCAGCACTTACCACCTTCTACTTTGATTTGTTTCCTTATTAAAAATATTATTACCGTTGTTGTTTAGTTGCTAAGTCGTCTCCAACGCCTTTGTGACCCTGTGGACTGTAGCCCGCCAGGCTCCTCTGTCCATGGGATTTCCCAGGCAAGAATACTAGAGTGGGTTGTCATTTCCTTCTCCAAGGGATCTTCCCAACCCAGGGAACGAACCCGCCTCTCCTGCATTGGCAGACAGATTCTTTACCATTGAGCCACCTGAGAAGTAAAATTCATCCTTTGTAGTGAACATTTCTGCATGTTTAGTAAATACAGTGTGTATTTAAATATAACCGACACTGACAAGAGTCCCAATCCCTCCCCATGCCCCCACCCTCCACCAGCCCCTGACAGCCACATTTCTGTTTCCCATCTCTTTAGTTTGGCCTTTTCCAGAATGTCACATAAATGAGATCATCCAGTGTGCATCATGGTCTGTTGTGGTTATCCTTTCATTTATAAACCTGTGCCTTGTTGTACATTTGGGACCGGTCTTAGCCATCTTTCCCAGAGCTAAGCGTGGTGTGAGGTCCATGGTGGTGCCCCGTGCCTGTGGGTGGAATGATGGAATGAAAGCAGGATGCTGCATCCTGTTTCTATTAGAAATAATCCCAGTGTGATGTCCTTGGCTTGGGGATACATGGGAGGCTCCAAGAAGGAGCAGAAGCAGCTGTAGCAAGACAGTCATGACCAGAAACCTCAAGAGGTAAAGGTTGTCTAGCCCTTCCTTCCAGATGACTGATGGTGAGGCCTGGTCAGCACTGGTCACCCCTGAACCAGCATGGAGCTTGCGGGGAGGGGGCCACACCCATCAGCAAACGCTCTAGACGAGGTGGTCTGGTCCCTCCCTGGGACACTTCCTGGTGGGACACTTCCTGGTGCGACACGTCTGGGACTCCAGGTTGGCCAGCCAAGGAGCAGCCCGGAGGGCTCCAAACCATACTCCTCCAGGGGCAGTGAGCCTGGCTGGGGGACGGGGGTGAGCAGGATGTTGGGGGAGAGTGGAGTCCTCAAAAACCACCTAAACTTTGTCCTCTCTTACACACTCCCTGGGCTTCCCTGGTGGCTCAATAATAAAGAATCCACCTGCTAGTACAAGAGACACGGATTCAATCCCTGGATCAGGAAGATCCCCTGGAGAAAGAAATGGCAACCCAGTACAGTTTACTTACTGGGAGAACCCAGTTCACAAAGGAGCCTAGAGGCCACAGTCCATGGTCGTAAAGAGTTGGACACGACTGAGCGACCAAACAACAACATGGTCCAGATTCCCATTCCTCCCCCGAACCCACCCCAGGCACACACAATCAGGGGATCCTTCGATTGCTCTAGCACTGGGGAAACAGCCATTTGAGTGGACTCTTTTCCACTGTGGTTTTCTGTTTACATTTCCCAGAAAAGCCCGGGGAAGTCCTTGTCCCACATCCCAAGCTGCTAACTGTGAGTGGCCTCCGTAGGAGGTTCCTGCCTCTCCTTTCCAGGCTTTGTTCCATCTTTCATGAGCCCCTCCCTGGGGGGCTCCCGGAGGACCAAGGGCATCACCAGGTCCTCGGGCCATCTTGCAGCACAGCCCTGAGGAAAAGAGAAACCGAGACAGAGTCAGGACCACGTGGTAGATGCCAAATAAAAATCTGTTCAATAACTGGGATCAATAAATCACGATCAATAGTCTAGATGATCGACACTCGCCACCTCCTTCTCAGCCCTCAGTTTAGAATGCTTGCTGCCTCTGGATCTTTCTCTTGGATAGAGATGGAAAGAAAATAATCCATCACTTATGCTTCTGGTAACTGGTTAAATTAATTAATGGGCGCGAGGGTAGGACTTTATGGTTGAAGTGACATTTGGAGAATATGGCATGGGTGCTAAATCTAGGTCTTACTCTTGCAATCATTGAGAATTGGCTTTAAAAATCACTAATTTGTTTTCCTGTAGAAGTAAAAAAAAAATTTTTTTTAATCCCTATCCTGGGTCAGAAGAATAAGAATAATTTTCAGGCTTTGCAGATTTGAAGTGACATTTTTAAAACTGTGTCCCTTGCATCATCTAGCTAATAGATGTGCTTTCACTTTCTCTTCTAACTCTCAGCTTTGGTTAGGCTGCAGGAATGAGGAAGCTAATTGCCCCCTGAACTCGTGCAGACACTTGGCCCCAGCTATGCAGGTCAGAGGCGCAGCTCACACGCGCACCACGGTGGCAGGATGGAACCCAGTCTTTCCGGTGATGAGGCCACTGGACTCAGTCTTCCCAGAACCACGCCGCTTGTAGGTGCATTTCACGGCAATGCATTAATACCCATTAGAATGACACTATTGATCCTACAAGCATGAGCCAGCCTCACAAACCCTGCAATCGTGATATTTGAAGACTCTCCAGATGGAGAGGAAGCAATAACTGGAGCTGCAGGACACAGGAAGGAACGGGTCTGAAGGCTTTGCTGCCTCTCCAGGGGCCTGGAACCATCACACCAGATCAGCAGGCATCTGTGGTGTGACGCAGGGGGCTGCCAGCCATGACCCCATCAGCACAAGTGTGCAGTGGGAAAAAAGTACGGCGTTCTTTTGAACCAACTGAGCTAGAATGCTGGTTCCTATTGGACTGGCTGTGAGACTTTCAGCAAATCTCTTGACCTCTCTGAGCTTCTTCTGGAATATGGGGCTGATATCCCCATCCTCCCAGGATGGTCAAAAGTACTCAGTGAGGTGTTGCAAGGCACATAGAGGGCGTAATTCCTTTTGCTTCCCCTGCCCACATCCAGAGAAGGAGACCTTCCAAAGCTCGCCCTTGTTATGGGGTGGGGGTGGCGAAGATCAGCCCTGCCGGACAGCAGAGGCAGCGTGTTGTAATAGGGCCTGGAAATCAGGAGGAGTCTGGAAGGTGGAATACTACAGGGCTGGTGCTGCTGCATGGAGAGAACCAGGGGTACCCAAGGGCGATCACTGTACCTACTGGGGCTCACAAAGACAGAGGAGGAGGACCAAAAAAATCCAGGGCATTAAGAATAAGCATGCTCTTAGACTACCTGGTTGAGACTCCGTGCTTCCACTGCTTCAATGTGCCCCGTGGAACTCAGGGAAGGTCATGGAGGCCGAATCAAGGCTGTTTACTGTAATCAAGGAAATGGGGACAGAGAAAGACGTTGTGCCCAGGAGTCCGACTGGGCCCTGCTCCGTATGGCTTCTTGTCAAAAATCGCTGCATGGCTCCCATCTGTCCACTCACCTCTCCTCCTCTGGGTGCACATCTCAACGCCCGGCCAAGTGAACACTTTCACTCTACCCCCTGCTGCTAAGTCTGGGCTTTGTGCTTCCAGCCGATTCACTTCCACGTACCAGGCCAGCCATTTAAATGTCCGTATGTTCCCAGCATGGCTCTGTGGGGGCACTTGTGACTCTGAATGTAAAACAGGAGACTCCATCTCATGCAGAGACTCAGAAAAACCCCCTCAGGACCGGTTCACTCAATCGTCTCCATCACAAAACCCTGGTGGTCATGATGTCGCGTTCATTTACCCCAAACTCAGACTTGGTCCTCAGACACTGAATAAACACGTGATTGAGAGGCTCTCTGCATAATTCAATCACACGCATCCCAGGAGCAAGGAAGCATTTGGATAAGGTGGCAGGTTTTTTCACATTGAGCAGCTCTGACTGGCTCAGAGGTAGTACCAATAGGATATTATTTTCCTGGGGAAATTTTCTTCTGATGATGTGTATTGAGCTTGCAGCCTTTAGACATATGCAGATTTTGAGAATTTTTCTTTTTCCCCCAAAGCCATTTTTGTTTGGTTGGTTTGCTTTTACTCTGATAGTTCAATGTGTTTATTACTATTACCTTGGCTCTAGGATATTTCCCTCCACTTTTTACACTTCTGTCCTCAGCCAGTTTGTCACAATACTGGAGGTGATCTTCGCATAGCCTCTGACCACACCTCTGGAAGCAAGAGATGGAAACTTGAAGGGCTGTCCTTGCCCATTGTACCTGAACATTAACTATAAATTGGCACTTGCCGCCTACCTCTACAAGGATTAAATCATGTGTTGCTGATATTCAACACCCCGTGAAAGGAGTTCTGGGTGGCAATCAGGAATGAGGCACTCTGTGCTGGTGGCGGGCGGTATAGGGGGGAACTTGGCAGAACAGGTCTTCAGATAGTTAGATATTTTCAGAGGTCGACTTTATGAGCCCAATTCTCATATCTCCTCATATCAAGAAAGGCACTAAAATCCTTCATGGTGACACCTGCTTCTTGTGACTGGCAGGAACTTTTTGCAAAAAAATTATGTGCTTGATTGCATGTATTTCTGACCTCCCCACCCCCTCACCTCTTTGGAGCAGTTTCTCATAGCAATCTGAAGTGCTGCCTCCTTGGCCATAGTCCTCACTTTGCCCCCAAATAAAACTTAACTCGGAACGCTCATGGTATACAATTTTTAAGTTGACATGAGCATGGAAGAAGGTACCTTGGAGGGTTAGTATGGAACACAGGTGATTCAGTCTCAGCCTACAGAAAGCCTTCCTTTCTCAGGGAGCATTTTTAAAGGATAATAACTACTATTCTCCAGATAAATCTTGGTCAGAAGTTAATAACTAGCATCCAGCATCACCTCTAAGGCACACTCATGTCAGACAGACAACATATATCTCAACAGAGAGATGAGTCATTTGGGACACACTCATTCTACAAACCAAGAATAAATCAGTGAAGTATCATAACATATTCAGAAATCCAGAGGTAAGGTAGATTCATTGAATACAAGCCTCTCAAGCCCTTCGGCTATTGGTCCAAAGCAAAGGAAGAATGAATGTAGGAAAAATGAAAATCCATCCCACTTGGACCGCTGCAGAAATTTCCTCTTATATTCATCACATAATTTGATTTAGGTGGTGCCACTGCCCAAGGAAGTTGGAATGTGAGTGAAATGTGTTTGGGGGCAGCAACCAGACTTTCAGACTTCTGGCCTCCAAGACTGTGAGAGAATACATTTCTGTTAAGTACACTGCCGTCTGTTCTGGAGCCCTAGCAAGCTAACACAGCAGTCAGCTCACACCAGGCCAGCATAACTGGAACAAACTTTATTAGGTCCTTTACAGCCAAGGGAACATTTTTTTGGTCTCAGTAATGGCAACTTTATTTTGATAGGACTGCCGTCTTCAAAATTATCTTGGGGATGTATATTCATTCCATGTTCTAAAAAGATTAATCGCACACGTGCATGCATATCTATATCCATCCACTAAGTTGTATTTCATTTTTTAAAAATTGTTCGGTCTTGTTTTATTTTCAGAACTGAATTAAATAATACAAAAATTTCCACAAAAAGGTGACCCTTGTTTACATTTGTATCATTTTGACAGCTCTGGGGCAATGTTACTGTCTCCTCTTGAGTGCCACCCAATCCCCAGCAGGTACCCTGTGCTATCGTAAATGTGTGATTACCAGCCCTTGATGGAGAAGAAAATTGTCCTCTGGCAGCTTCCCTGGTGGCTCAGATGGTAAAGAATCTGCCTGCAATGTGTGAGGCCCAGGTTTGATTCCTGGGTTGGGAAGATCACCTGGAGAAGGAAATGGCTACCCACTCCAGTGTTCTTGCCTGGAAAAACCCCAGGGACAGAGGAGCCTGGTGGGCTACAGACCGTGATCACAAAGAGTCGGATACAACTGAGTGAGTTAACACTTTCACTTTCAGTGCCAATGAGGCACCATGCTACCTGAAGGCAATTTGAGGAAGAGGAATCATCCCCTACAGGTGAGAACTGAGACTTAAATTCAGACCTATTGGAGATCACACACCCTGAACCAGAGAATTCATCTCGCCATCTTGGTTTCTGCTACCCAAAAGGAAGTAGGCATTTGATGACTTTCATAAAGACTCACTGAACATGATAACTTGAGCCTCAAAGTTGATTTTATTTCAGGCTTAATGTTCAGGCTTCAGGATTAATTTTTAACCAATTAGTCTGCTTTTCATGGTCACGAGGCTGTTTTTCACCGGCTCATTGGAACAGCCTCGGCATTGTACACTGAATAGAATTCAGTCCTGCCTTTCACACTTTCTATCTCACCAATGTTTTGGTTTCGGTTTTTAGTTTAGTTTTGTGTTTTCTGGCTGTAACTGATCTGAGTAAGGAGAGTCCAAAGGAGACTTTTAAAGCAATTTTATAAGAGTTTATATGATCACTGGGAAATATATATCATATTCCTTTAAGTGGAAAAAGTAGAACACAAAATCAGCTTATAATTCTAAGCAATCACATTTTAAGAATCAGCTTTTTGAAGTGGGAAGATTGCAAATCTCATTTATAAAATCATTTTTTAAGCTAGCAAGAGAGAACTTCTGGCAGCTTTGCAGTTGAGAACTTTATGCATCCTGAATTAATGAGAGACTAACCCACCTGTTATAGGTCAGTTGACAAGGCAGAATAAAAAAACACAGTCTTTAAAAACAAAGGCCTTCCTTTTCTGTAGGAAGTGTGTTTGGCAGAAGATACAGATATAGACTCATCACATATATATTAAAAATGAATAATCCTGAGTACAGAAAGTGAACTGAAAAGAAATATACAAAATGTCAATGTCAACAGGCTTGTTTTTAATGGCGTTAGGAAGTGAAGTGATTGATCCTTTTTTTCTACTCTTCAATAGAAATACATCATTCTATTACAATGGGAAAAAGTAATAAAATTAATTGTTGAAATGATCAAAGAGGAAGCCTGGTGCCATGGAACATGTCTACAGACAGCTGGGAAACAATCACGGTTGACAGAACCTGCTGTTACCCTGTTACCAAGGGTGAAGAGTGGCCCAATTTGGGTGAAAAATGCTCACACCAAAACCAAGAGGCAGACCAGCAGCAGCAGGCTTGCCAGGTGAAGCCTCCCCCTCCCGGCCAATGGCCCGAGACCAGCCCTCGCCATGCTCAAGTGTCATGGCGCCCAAACGGGCACCATTTTTGTAGTGTCAAACTCCTTTAATCTTTCATCCCAGGCTGCTTTGATATGTTCAAATGAAGCACTGAGAATTTTTAGAGCAGAGAAAGCAGTGAAGAGCCTGGCTCCCCAATCTGTCCATCTGGATAGAAACACTTTGAATCCAGAGAACTTCTGGCACCTTCACAGTTGAGGACTCTCTGTGCCCTGGAATTAGCAAGAGAGACTAAACTACATATCACGGGATATTTGGCCTGGTAGGATGAAAAAGACTATCTTAAATAGGAGAAAAAAAGCGCCTTCCTCTACTGTGGGAAGTAAGCTTTGCAGAGGATGTTCCTATAGGAAAAAAAATATTAACTGTGAGGATATTAAAGAGGTGGCTAAGGAGGATTTTCATTCATTCATTCATCACCCATTCATTCATACAACCAGCCACTAACACCAGCTCTGTGCACACATCCTTAAAACAGTGCTTCTGAGGGTGTGGACCCAGAAATAGCAGCATTACCCGAGAATTTGTTAGAAATGCAAGTTCTCAGATCATCCACCAAAGTACCGAATCATAGTCTCCAGAGGTGGGAGCCAGAAGTCTATGGGGAATTTTTCTTTCTTTCTGTAATTTTAATCTTTTTTTTTTTTTGGCAATGCCACTCAGCATATTGGATCTTAGTTCCCTAACCAGGGATCTACCATGTGCCCCCTGCATTGAAAGTGCGAAGTCTTGATCACTGGACTGCTAGGGAAGTCCCAGTCTGTGCTTTAACAAGCCCTCTATCTGGTTCCTATGGCTCCTAGAGTTTGAGGACCACTGGACTCATGTATGACTGTGTTATAGGGGAGTGGGGAGGAATTACTGGCAGTGCTTCCCTTGCAGCTCAGCTGGTAAAGAATCTGCCCCCAATGCCTTTCACTTGAGAGTGAAAGAACCAAGAACAGTATGTGGAAGGCATTCAATGTTCTAGGGAAGTCCAGCGAGTGAGGCAGCCCCTTACTCCATGGGCAGGATTTTCCAGAAGCTTTTACTTGCACCAAATGCCCAATTCGGTGGCAGCCTCATTGTCTATTTCTGTGAGATTCAGCCATATTACTCTCTTGGATATCCAACAATATTGGACGCTCTCAGTCCAACATGGTGGTGATTTAAAGTTATTTCCATTGGCTTCTAGAATGAACTCAATAGAAAGGACTCAAATTAAACATATCTCTACCCGCTCTTGCTGATGATCTTTGATCAGAATGTCTTTGTGTTCTTAGGACACAGCTATAGTCCAGACCTCATGGCCCACCTAAGCTTGCCAAAAGGCATTCTGGAAACCCTAAATAACTGTGGAAGATGCCATCCAATAGGTATTAATAGCTAGAGCCACATGGCTCACTTAGAACCAAGGCTTCCTATGTACAAGGATATCAACTTGTTTCTTTTAGCAAGTTCCCTTCTTTATTCCTCACAGCATCATCCTTAGCTGATAAAGTAATTATACAAATAAGCCATCCTATCAGATTTAGGAGGCCTGGGCACAGTTGTGCAGGCAGAGGCTCTGCCCATGGCATGAGCCATATCCAGGATTTCCCTGGTCAAAGGGCTGCTTCTGCTGCCAAATATGCAGTGTCTCATATGTTATCTGCTTCTCTGATTCATGTCCCAGGGATGTGGCTGAGGGGTTAATGCAGCTTTGCAGCGACGGCTGTCTGCTTACTCCCTTGCCTCCTGCTGTTGTTCAGTCACTCAGTTGTGTCCGACTCTTTTCGACCCCATGGATTGCAGCACACCAGGCTTCCCTGTCCTTCTCTATTTCCCAGAGTTTGTTCATCTCATGTCCATTGAGTCAATGATGCCATCCAACCATCTCATCCTCTGTCACCCCCTTCTCCTCCTGCCCTCAACCTTTCCCACCATCAGCTCTTCCCATGAGGTGGTCAAATTATTGGAGTTTCAGCTTCAGCATCAGTCCTTCCAATGAGTATTCAGGGCTTATTTCCTTTAGAATTGACTGGTTTGATCTCCTTGCAGTCCAAGGGACTCTCAAGAGTCTTCTCCAACACCACAGTTCAAAAGCATCAATTCTTTGGTGCTCAGCCTTCTTTATGATCCGACTCTCATATCCATACATGACTACTGGAGAAACCATAGCTTTGACTATATGGATCTTTGTCCACAAAGTGATGTCTTTGTTTTTTAATACGCTGTCTTGGTGTGTCACAGTTATTCTTCCAAGTAGCAAGCATCATTTAATTTCATTAATGGCTTAATTTTGGATCCCACCCAAATAGCCATGCTTTGGAGAGAATCACCCAGCTGAGGTTGCATTCATTGTCTCTACAGTGGACATCCTCCTCCTAGGTCTGAACTGGAGGACTGGGCTTACGTTTCCAATGACTAATGCACGTCTTTATTTAAATTCCATCACAGAAGAACCTAAGACCTACAACTAGTCACAGCAGTTGAAAATAATGCAATTATCACCATGTATCGAGTACTTACAAAGTGCTAAGATTTATACTAATATTTCCTGATAGAACCTTGAAACAACTCTCTGCACAGATTTTATTACCCCATTTTGCAGCTGTAGAAACTGAAGCTCAGAGAAGTTAAGTTATTTGTTCAGGGTGATACAGCAAGAAAGCTGCAGGACTAGGATCTGAATTCAGGTCCATCTGATTTTCTTATGCTCTGGTGCCTCTCTGATATGCCAAGAGCAAAGGGATAGGGCTGTGACCACCATTTGACTAAAGAATACACGATTCTCTCTTCTATAAAAGGGCCCTGGCCAGGGCTCAGACAAAGCAGTCTAAGCTAATGAGATTTCTTATCAGTCTAAGAGTCATTGAAGGAGAATTCATCCATAAATGATAGATTCCAGAGCAGGCAAATACGTTTCGTCTCACTAATTCTGAATACTGATTAATGGGTGCCTGAACTGCTGTGTTGAGAAAGATTCTGAAGCCTCATGGAACCCCGAGCGAGGAAGGCTGTGATACGTGGAGAATACCTGGCCTCGAGAGAGAATTTGCTGCAATATCCTTCCTACAAGTGATGTATCCTGGCAGCCAGAGTCTTTTTTATTTTTTGCCGCACGGTGAGACATGTGGGACCTTTGTTCCCTGGCTAGGGATTGACCCTATGCCCCCTGCAGTGAGCACAGTGTCTTAACCACCAGACCACCGAGGAAGTCCCAGGAGTCTTTTATTTTCCCCAGGAGTCTTAAAATGTAGGCTCAGGCCTTGAATTTAGATCATATGCTAAGTCAACAATTGCCATAGAAAATTAGGTATTAATTTGATGGACTTAATAAACGCAGTGCTGTTCACCAGTTCTGTGTGATGTGGGAACTATAGTTCACACCGTAGGTCAGATTGGAATGAATGGTACAGGCATGCCTCGTTTTTAGGAAACTTGACTTTGAAAACCCAAACTCATAAAATAGCAAGATGCTTTCAAAAAGCAGCATCCCACCGCCATCCTATATGTATCCAAAACTTGCAAAGGGTTATTTATAATCTTTGTGACAAAAGAGGGAGTAGGGCAAGAAGCATAACTATTGGGAGTCATTATAGAAAAGCAGTCAGGTAGGAGGATTTATAAAACTGATGCTGGAGTATTCAACCAGAGAAGCAAGGATTCAATGTATCAAAATTTAACTGACATGACTTTTCAAGAACAGGTTTATCAAAGAAAGGCTTAGTTATTGAGAATCTTTTTTTGTTTTTTATTTATTTATTCAAGGAGATCACACCAGTCAATCCTAAAGGAAATAACCCCTGAATACTCATTGGAAGGACTGATGGTGAGGCTAAAGCTCCAATAATTTGGCCACCTGATGGGATGAGCTGACTCATTGGAAAAGTCCCTGATGCTGGGTAAGATTGAAGGCAAAGGGAGAAAGAGACAACAGAGGACAAGATGGTTTGATAGCATCACTGACTTAACAGACATGAATTTGAGCAAACTCCAGGAACCAGTGAAGGACAGGAAAGCCTAGTGTGCTGCAATCCATGGGGTCACAAAGAGGTGTACACTGAACAACAACACATTTTTTAAGTCTTTACTGAATTTGTTACAATATTGCTTCTGTTTTATGTCTTGGTATTTTGGCCCCCTAAGCACATGGATTCTTAGTTCCCCAACCAGGGATCAAACCCACACCCCCTGGATTGGAAGGCAAAGTCTTAACCACTGGACCACCAGGGAAGTTTCCTGATATTCTTAAGAAGAAAAACATCAGTGGAGGAGGAAAGATCTTTATACCCAGTTCTTATAGTCTGTTCCGTGAGGCGATTTCACATTTGCTCTGATGGCATGATGCTGTGTCTTCATTGGAATCTGGCATCTTCAGGAAGCTTTGACACACTTGGAGCAACCTGCCTCTGGAATCAAATGATCACCCCAGGGACCTTGGAGCCAAGGGAGACCCAGGGTGGAAGGCTTTTCAGAGACGACCAGCACCTCCTAGACCCACATGGAGCCATCGCCTGAGACAGGCTCTTGGAGACCAGACTAGAATTTGATGGCACCTATGCTGGGACTAACAAGAGTTTGGTGTGACTTTGCTCAGAAGTCTGAAAGAATTGCTTGATTTTCTGTTTCCGTTTCTATTAAAACTATTCAAGAGTCACTGTTTTCTGATTAAAGCACAATTTCATATTGGGAACATCTTGTACGATCACAATAACATCGGGGGACTGTTTATATTTAATGAGCTTTCAAAGTACCTCTGCAATGTACTTTACCACCAGAAGAAGAGGTGACCAAATGGCACTCGATCAGAGTTTGAAAGCCTGCAAAGCTCATCTGACATTTCATTATCACTGGCATTGACGTCACAGAAGCAGTTGTCTTCTGGGTGGTGGGATGAACCACCTGCATGGACCCAGTGGGCCACTGAAGTAACCCTGTGAGTCAGCCCCATGCAGGGCCAGTCAAGTTCCACCGAGCAAGTAGGTCCCTTTGGCTGGGAAGGATGGAAAGCTGAGATCACCTTTAGCTATACAGCAGCCCCTGTTTCTCCTACTCATTTGGAAGAAGAAACTTACAGGAAGTATATGTTGTTCAGTCACTGTCTTGTCTGACTCTTTGTGACCCCTTGAACTGCAGCACTCCAGGCTTCCCTGTCCTTCACTATCTCCTGGAGCTCACTCAAACTCATGTCCATCAAGTCGGTGATGTGATCCAACCATCTCATCCTCTGTCACCCGCTTCTCTTCCTGCCCTCAATCTTTCCCAGCATCAGGGTCTTTTCCAGTGAGTCAGCCCTTCGCATCAGGTGGCCAAATTATTGGAACTGTATCTTGAGTCCTTCCAGTGAATATTCAGGGTTAATTTCCTTCAGGACTGACTGGTTTGATCTCCAAGGGACTCTGATGATCACAAAAACTTGTACCTTGACAGAGGGTTTTCTAGGATTCACAGTTAGAAATACTACATTTGACATCATGACTGAATACACATATCCACAAAAATATGGCTGAAATAAAAGACTCATGAAACAATAGCTAGCCTTACTCTATAGAATACATTCTCATGTGTTCTACTTGATTTCATATTTTGAAAAATGCTGAAAGTCTGTTTGGAACATCAGAGAAAGTTCTCTGATGATAGAAATGGGTTCTGTCTACACTGTCTAAAAGGGACCATAAGCCATGTGGGGTCATTGAGCATTTGAAATGTGCTGGTGTGACTGAAGAACTCAATTTAAAATTTTGTTTGAAGTTAAATTTAAATAATCATGAGGACAACCTGTGTCCAATGGCTATCATACTGGATAGCTCAACTTGGAAAACTGCTCGGTAGCATTTACTAGAAATAAACATGTCCCAACCCTGGGACCCAGCAATTCTAGTCATATGTGAAGAACTGACCATTGGAAAAGACCATGATGCTGGGAAAGATTGAAGGCAGGAGGAGAAAGGGACGACAGAGGATAAGATGGTTGGATGGGATCACCGACTCGATGGACATGAGTTTGAGCAAACTCCAGAGTTGGTGATGAATAGGGAAGCCTGGCGTGCTCCAGTCCATGGGGTCGAAAAGAGTCAGACACGACTGAGCAACTGAACTGAAGGCACATACCCAAGGAAAAATGAGAGAATATGTCCATCAAAGGACTCGTAAAGTCACAGCACAAAGCTAGAAATAAACCAAATGTTTAACCATTTGAATTAATTTCTTAACGTGCGAATTATTCATACAATAAACTACCACAGAGCAATTAAAAAAAAAAAAAAAGAGCAACTCCCATATAGATACAGCATTTGGTTGAAACAAGCCAGATAAAAGAGTATCATTATATGATTTTACTTATATGATGATTACGAATGGGCAAGGTGGGACTTCCCTTGTGGTTTAGTGGTTAAGACTTCCCTTTCCTGTGCAGGGGGCATGGGTTTGATCCCTGATTGGGGAACTAGATCCCACCTGCCATACAGCATGGCCAAAAAAAAATTTTTTTTTTTCAAATAAGAATAGGCAAAATATGCAGAGTACATCATGAGAAACGCTGGACTGGAAGAAACACAAGCTGGAATCAAGATTGTCGGGAGAAGTATCAATCACCTCAGATATGCAGATGACACCACCCTTATGGCAGAAAGTGAAGAGAAACTCAAAAGCCTCTTGATGAAAGTGAAAGTGGAGAGTCAAAAAGTTGGCTTAAAGCTCAACATTCAGAAAATGAAGATCATGGCATCTGGTCCCATCACTTCATGGGAAATAGATGGGGAAACAGTGGAAACAGTGTCAGACTTGATTTTTCTGGGCTCCAAAATCACTGCAGATGGTGACTGCAGCCATGAAATTAAAAGATGCTTACTCCTTGGAAGAAAAGTTATGACCAACCTAGATAGCATATTCAAAAGCAGAGACATTACTTTGCCAACAAGGTCCGTCTAGTCAAGGCTATGGTTTTTCCTGTGGTCATGTATGGATGTGAGAGTTGGACTGTGAGGAAGGCTGAGTGCCGAAGAATTGATGCTTTTGAACTGTGATGTTGGAGAAGACTCTTGAGAGTCCCTTGGACTGCAAGGAGATCCAACCAGTCCATTCTGAAGGAGATCAGCCCTGGGATTTCTTTGGAAGGAATGATGCTAAAGCTGAAACTCCAGTACTTTGGCTATCTCATGTGAAGAGTTGACTCATTGGAAAAGGCTGTGATGCTGGGAGGGATTGGGGGCAGGAGGAGAAGGGGACGACAGAGGATGAGATGGCTGGATGGCATCACTGACCTGATGGACATGAGTCTCAGTGAACTCCGGGAGTTGGTGATGGACAGGGAGGCCTGGCATGCTGCGATTCATGGGATTGAAAAGAGTCGGACACAACTGAGCGACTGAACTGAACTGAACTGAACCACAAAACAGTGTTTGTCTGTCTCGTCCCATCACTTCATGGGAAATAGATGGGGAAACAGTGGAAACAGTGTCAGACTTTACTTTTTGGGGCTCCAAAATCATTGCAGATGGTGATTGCAGCCATGAAATTAAAAGACACTTACTCCTTGGAAGGAAAGTTATGACCAACCTAGATAACATATTCAAAAGCAGAGACATTACTTTGCCAACAAAGGTCTGTTTAGTCAAGGCTATGGTTTTTCCAGTGGTCATATATGGATGTGAGAGTTGGACTATAAAGAAAGCTGAGCACTGAAGAATCGATGCTTTTGAACTTTGTTGTTGGAGAAGACTCTTGAGAGTCCCTTGGACTGCAAGGAGATCCAATCAGTCCATCCTAAAGGAGATCAGTCCTGGGTGTTCATTGGAAGGACTGATGCTGAAGCTGAAACTCCAATACTTTGGCCACCTCATGGGAAGAGCTGACTCATTGGAAAAGACCCTGATGCTGGGAGGGATTGGGGGCAGGAGGAGAAGGGGACGACAGAGGATGAGATGGCTAGATGGCATCACTAACTCGATGGACATGAATTTGGGTGAACTCTGGGAGTTGGTGATGGACAGGGAGGCCTAGCATGCTGCGATTCATGGGGTTGCAAAGAGTCGGACACAACTGAGCGACTGAACTGAACTGAGGGAAGTAAGTGGGTATTTACTGGGATGTCACAGGCTGGCTCTTCCTGGGTTGCTGCAGATGTTCTATACGTTGATTTGGGCTTTGGTTGGTTTTATGTATAAACATGTGCTAGGTCTCTTCAGTCATGTCTGACTCTGCAACCCTATGGACCGTAGCCCACCAGGCTCCTCTGTCCACAGGATTCTCCAGGCAAGAATACTGGAGTGGGTTGCTGTGCCCTCCTCCAGGGGATCTTCCCAACCCAGGGATCAAACCCACATCTCCCGCGGCTCCTGCATTGCAGGGGGATTCTTTACTGCTGAGCCACAGGGATGCCCCGTTATGCAGATATAGATATAGATAAATAGATACTGCACACATATATATAAACATATATACATTTCTGAGCTATACAGTACATTTAAGATTTATGTACTTTGTTGTACACATTATGCTTCAATTAAAAAGTTTTAAAGGATGCTGGTTCTCAGTCCCTAGTTGATCTTAGGATTCTCTGCTGGGTTGGGACCTGCAGTCTGAAGAACAGTGCTGACATAGACGTACCTGGCTGCCTTCTCTAGCAAATGAGTCCTTCATGGAAAGGAAAGGCAGGAGTATTGAAGGGTGCTTTCTTACTCTGGCCTGGATTTCTTTCCATTTTCTCCCTGGCTCTTGTTGCTCCCACATTCTGATATCTTTCTCCCTTTGAGTAGAAGAGCTGATATAAATGTATGTGGAATCAAGTCGGTTTGTGCATCACCCCACGCTTTTTCCTCTTCACTGTAGCTGGTCCTACTGTTCTGTGTTTCCCGCCTTTATCTATCTGCCTGGTCCCCGGACAACACAGGGAGAATCAGGCAGGTGAATGCTGCAGTAAGAAAGGGGCTCTGTAGTCACGAGCCGGCACCGTGCTTCCCCTTCTTTTCTCCCTGTTGCCGGGAGAAGGCCTCTCACATGCAGACAGTGAGTGCCCTTGTCCACACACCCCAGACCCAGCCCAGTGGCTGGGAGCACTGTCCTCCCCACCTGACCAGGAGGGCAGGGGGTCTGCTCCACACTGGCCTAATAGCTGATGTTCTGCCTGGCACTGCCCACTTGCTCACTGAAGACCAACAAGAGGAGATACCCCAGAACTCCAAGAGGCACACAGCCACCTGGAGGAAGCCGGAGAAGGAGGGTCACAAAGCAGTTCGCTGAGAAAACCTGGGATGGAAAGTGCCAGGGAGGACATAGTGACTAGCAGGGGAACACCTCAAGGACCAAAGGGAAAAGAAGCCAGGATGTGGAATCTAGGTGGGAAAGGGGAGAACTTGTAAGTATGGAGCCCCCGCCCTAGGAAAACAGGGTGAGTTATGAATGGAAGAGGAGTTGGGGCACATGTCCAAGGTCTGAGACCACATGAAAATAATGAAGGAATTAGTGAGGGGGTGAGGGAGGAGAACTGAGACTTATCAAATGCCTTCTAAGTGCAGATTCTTCAACACTTCTGATCTCATTTAATCCTCACAATCACCCTGTGGATAGGTAGCAGTCTACCCATTATACGGATGAGAAAGTTGAGGCTTATTCATGCTGAAGACTTTGGCCTAGTTGCACAGCTAAGACTCGAACTGATGCTGTGCAGTTGTGAAGTCCATGCGCCTTCTGCTCTGTTTAGTGAGTGACCCTCCTGCCAAAGCACTGAAATTCTCCACCCTGGACCTTCTTCCAGTTCTGCCTCTTCAGATAATAGGGGGGCCTTTGGACTAGGCAAGTGGTGACTCACTGAAGAGTAAGAACAAGCTCCGTGATGTTTGCATAACGAGGGAGGACCTTGTGTTGCTCAGGGTGACCAAAAGCATGTTACAGTTTTAGACCAAGAAGATTTCTCGGCCCCTGGAAGCCCATTCTAGCTTTCAAACATCCCGGGGATTCTAGTTCCCTATCAAGAGGTCCGAGAGTCCTGTTCAATGCATAAGGGTCTCTGAGCAGGGGGTGGTAGTCTGAGAATTCCCGATCCATCCCGAAGGGTACCCAGGAAGGCAGAGACCATTCCTTTTCCAAAGATTCCCAGAGACTTCCAAACCAAATCGTTTCTCCCTAAAACTTGATGCCTCTAACCTTCATTGTTCACTGAAATTTCCAAAGTAAACAAGGAACCAACAGAGGCCCTACCTCTTTCAGGATGCATGCATACTCCTTTGGCCCAGTGCTGGCAACAAACACATTGGTCCAGTTTTTGGTGAATTTGAGTCCAGATTCAGGTTTGACTAATGCTTATTAAGATCTACCAGGTGCCAGATGTACTGACATATACTATCTTGTTTCATTCTTCCAGTAGTCTGGAAAGAACATGTTATTATCCCTTTTTGCAAATCAGAAAGAAAAGAGGTGGAGAGACCTGTTCAATATCAAACCACTCATAAGTGGCAGGGTTGCCATTCAAGCCCACAATCTCCAGCCATACCTCCCCAGCTCATTACAGCATGTTGTTCAGCTTCCCATGGGGCATGCAGCTGAGGGGCCTCCACTATATCATCATGGTCCTTAATTACCAGGCACTACAAAGCTCATGAGAGCCTCATAAAGGAAGGAGAAAATGCACTCGCCTCACTAAGAGTTCAAGCATGAAGACAGCTTATAATCACGCCCAGAGTATAACCAACATGTGTCCATCCTGACTATGGCCCTCAGTTCAAACAGGAAATCTCTGATGTATTTCAGGTCCTTGACAAGAGCACAAATGGTTAGATATCAAACCATTGAATCAAAGTTCACTCAGGTTACTCCTCAATCTTTTGAGATTAGCCCTGTAATATTAATCTGTAATATTAATATTACAGATAGAATCTGTAATATTAAAAGGTTATGTTTATGATCACTTCACTCCTGCTGTGTGTCTTGGGGTTCCAAGAGATGGCATCTTGAGTGGTATTCTGGTGCTTTAAATTGAAACAAGTTGGACTGTAATAAATTTTTGGAAAGAGAGTCAGAAAACACATATATGCTTGATCCCTATCTGAAAAAGCTTTGTAAAATAATGAAACTCAAATTATTCAAGTATTAACCAAACTCCAGTGTTTTCATCTCAATTTTCTTTAGCGCATTTGGCAACCAGATGACCAGATATTCCAGTTTTGTTTGAGGTATGTGGTAGATTATTAACCAGGAAACAAATTAAGTCTGCTGTGGCAACATGGTTGTCCAGGTAGCGTGGTCAAGCCTGATCATCCTGAAATGTGTGGAAAGATAGTGAATACCTCTATTGTAAAATCTCACTGACTCCAATAGGCCCTAAATCATCACATCCAACAAACTGGTGGTTATGAGACAGATGATTAACAAAGCTGGGAGTAAATGCACACATTACTCTTAGCCACTGAACAGTTGTTCCATAAGACTTGGTGATAAACATTTCATTCACCACACTAGAGGAGAAGCTTTAAATATATACTTTAAAAATAGATTTTAATATATTTAATTCAAAATCAAATTAATTCAATTTAATTTATATTTTATTTATAATATGTATGTATAAATATTTAAACATATAAATGCTTTTTTACATACATAGTATGTTATGTAGGTCTTTGTTATAATTATTATATAATTATATAAAATAACAGCTTCTTAATATGCACAGTGAGTTATCTTGGGAACTTCCAACAGTTTCATGAAGACAAAACCAGTGATCTATTTATGGTAATGGTAGTTAAACTATGCAGAACAAAGAAAACTTGAATTAATTTAGGTTAAAAAAGAAGTTTTTCCGCTTTAAAATTTGATCAGTGAAGACTTATGCAAAATATTGGCAGAATTTTGCAATGTTTGCCTTTTTTTTTTTTTAATTTTTTACTTATTTCTTTCTTTATTTTTGGCTGTGCTGGGTCTTCTTTGCAGTGTGCGGGCTTCTCATTGCAGTGGCTTCTCTTGTTGCAGAGCATGGGATCTAGGCATGTGGGCTTCAGTAGTTGGGGGGTGCGGGCTCAGTGGAAGCTCTGTGGAATTCTCCCAGACCAGGGATCAAACCCATGTTCTCTGCATTGATAGGCAGATTCCTATCCACTGGGCCACCAGGAAAGTCCTACCGTTCTTAAAATTAGACTGATATAGTTAAAACCTTTTAAAAACAGAATCCAAAAGCCTGTTACCTGTTAGTGTAAAGGTTGTGTGGGTTTTCATCATCCTTCTTTGATACACTTGGGCTTCCAGTGGTGTGGTTGATGTTGCCAGTTCCCAGGGACATCTGTGGCATGCATGGGGAGTAAGAATATAAGAAGAAGAAGGAATAATGAGTCTAAATGAACTTGGCACCAATGATAACTGTAGATTTTAGAAAAATGTTTTCTTTGCCAAGAAAAGGGAAGCTATTAAACTGTGACTAGATCTCATACAGAGTGTTGACAGTCAACGCTGAAGGAGGGCAGCGCAGCTCCAATCAGTTGGATGCTACCAAAGAGAACAGTATGGCTCCGAGTCAATATCAGCAACATGCTATCAGCTCTAACGCTGTGGTGACAGGCAGTATTCGGCCCTTTCTGCATGCAGTCAATGAACAATGATGCCCATGTGGGCTTCACATAAACCATGTCCAGCAGAGGGTCCAGGACTGATGTTGACAATTGCTTCTATATTCATAGGGCTTAGCAAGCTCAGGACCTTCCTGTTCTCATCCAAACATCCTTTTCTTTAATGCCTAACTTCCAACATTATCAAAGCAAGAGGCAGTTTAGCAATGAACATTGAATCTCTTTCTAAGTGCATCCTCAAAGGTCTGGTGAAGCCTTTGTCTTTCAAAACTGGAAAAGAGCTTCTCAAAAATTAAAGATTTTTAAAAATTCACGTGAAGGTGAAGGATGGACTGAGACAAGGAAGTACTTATCTCGGTAAATGACGCAGACTAATTCTCTACAAGACCATCTGTATGGTGGAAAAGAAGAAATTAAGTCTTCCAGATGTTTTATCAGCATAACATAAAAAACTTCTTTGATTAAATTTTTTTACTTTCATTTCTGTGTTTGATGTTGTATAGACAAAGTCACAGATAGGAGAATACGAGAAGAAAATGAAAGGTATGTGGAAAGATTTCATCAAAAATGCTTTTTGATGATAATAAAGTTCCCCTTTAATGTTTTAGAGTTTTCTTCCAAGCAAAACTAAATAGGTTTTATATTTATGTAGTATAGGACATGTATTAGCACAATTGAGGACCTTTGGAAGCTGTTGATCTCAACGTCTAAAAATGAAAGAGGAGAGTCAAGCACTAAATTTTGGAATGTCCTTGTCATAAAAAAGTTTGCTCCTAGTTATTTCAGAAAATAAGTGGTTAAACCAAAGTAGAAGCTGCAGGAAACCTATGATTAAGGGAGGACAAGCACTTCGCAAAGGCAATATAAGAAGGAGAATAGAGACATACACTGGATGGCCTTGAAAGGTCTGCTGTTTTGAGACTTAATTGTAGAGAAATGTGGATGCCAGATGGGAAAGTGGGTATTTATTTCATTAGTCCCTGAAGGGTCACGAATATTTATTTTTAATTTTGTGTTTATTGGTTACCAACAACAGAATTTACCCTGCCTACTCCAAGCTGAAAGATAATTTATCACACAATATTAAATAGCTTATAGAAACCTCAGGTGAGCGCTACAGCTTGACTCTGAAGCCAGAAAATGGGAGCTACATCATGAAAACACATCCCACCAACACTCCTGAAGACTGAATCTCCCAGCTGCATTTAACAGAAGAATGGATCCCTGAAATGATATGCCTGAGTCTTAGCTGCAAGACAATCTGTGGTATGAGGTTTCCTAATGTCAACGTTAGGAAGACATTGGCCCCAAATATGGAAGGGTATTCAATGACATTGGGCAGCTTCTACAGACGAAATCTATTACAGCAAGGAGATGGCTATAACTAGGAAAATCGCATGCATGCACAGTCAGACATGACTCTTTGTGATTCCTCTAGGCTCCTCTGTCTATGGGATTTTCCTGACAATAATAATGGAATGGGTTGCCATTTCCCACTCCAGGGGATCTTCCAAACCCAGGGGCTGAACCCACCTCTCCTTCCTCTCCTGTGTTGGCAGGTGGATTCTTTACCAATGATCCACCTGGGAAGCCCTTGTGCTGCTGCTGCTGCTGCTGCTGCTGCTAAGTCGCTTCAGTTGTGTCTGACTCTGTGTGACCCCATAGACAGCAGCCCACAAGGCTCCACCATCCCTGGGATTCTCCAGGCAAGAACACTGGAGTGGGTTGCCATTGCCTTCTCCGGGAAGCCCTTGTAGGAAAATTAAATCATCATTATGCCTGCTGCAGTTGTCAAAGGAAGTAGCAACAAGGTCTTTCACTACCGTGTTGCTTAGTGGTGGGAACACAAGGGAGTGGGAAGGTTCTGAAATCACTAGACAGAACTAACGCCACTCACAATGATAGTGTCACTGAACCAAACTTGGGTCCACGTGCCTAACTGCAATAAAGCCCATGTGCTGACACCAGGTTGTAGTGAAGGAGAGTGCAATGTTTATCGCAGGTGTCAAGAGTAGTCCAGGCAGCTAGCACTTCAAAGGCCTGAACTCTCTGACAGCTTTCAGGGACAGGTTATTAAAGGCAGGATGAGGGGGGCGGGTTGTGAGGTGTGTGATCAGCTCATGGACATTCTTCTGGTTGGTTGGTGGTCAGGTATTCGGGAGCCAACACCATCAATCTTTTGGATCCAACTGGTCTGGGGTCTACATGCTTGTGGGTAACATACATCAACTTCTTCCACGTGGTGGGGGTTTCAGTATTTACAAACAGCTCAAAGGACATGGCTCAGAATATTATCTGCAGCTCTTGAAGAGAAACTAAAGGTCCTTCACTTTGTTTAATGGTTAAAGGATTATTATTTTGTCTTGTTTGACTGATTTCCTTTCTTACTGTATTTTCTCACTTCTCTGATTAAATTCACTTTTGGAATCTGGGAAAGGCCAGGGAGACTAGAGGTTTTCTACAGACAAGAGGCAGGGAGAGGACATGGGCATGTCTCTCCCAGCAAGGCCCCATAGCGTCCTGCTTGGTTACAATAGTTGATGCCATCAGGGGAAACAAGGAAGTCAGGAGGAGATGCCCTTCCAAAGGGGAGGATGGAGTTCAGTGGCGGACACATTCAGTTCGGGGACAGCAAATTACCCATCATTGGAAAAGACCATGATGCTGGGAAAGATTGAAGGCGGGAGGAGACAGAGGATGAGATGGTTGGATGGCATCACCGACTCGACGGACATGAGTTTGAGCATGTTCCGGGAGTTGGTAACGGACAGGGAAACCTGGTGTGCTGCAGTCCATGAGGTCGTGAAGAGTCGGACATGAATGAGCGACTGAACTGAACTGAAGCTACCCATTGGTGGGCCAATCCAGCAAGTGTTGGAAAAGCAGATCTGGAGTTTAGAGAGAGGCATCCAGACACAGGTATTAGAGTCACCCACAGAGAGAGGAGAGCTGAAGGAACAGGACGGGGAGGACGTAGTTCAACATTATTGTTTTCATTGCATTTGAAAATTGGTTTCTTTTCTTTGTGTCAGTGCTCCTGGGTTTCTGCCAAAGAGATTTAAGGAGACCTTAAACCAGAACCTTTTTCCTCCAGCAAAAAAGGGACGATTTGAAATTTTGCTCTTATCCGAAGAATACATTCCTTTCTGTTTTGAGAAACTTATCACCTGTCTATAAACGACTCCCCTCTATTCTTTAGAGAACGATGTCTTGGGGGTTTGAAGACTTAATTGTTTTTGTCCAGCTGATGGGTTTGTCATAAATAAGGAAAGCCCAGCCTTGTTTTTATCACAGTCATTCTTTCACCTGGTCTGAGAAAAAAAAAACAAACGACCTGGCTGATAAATCAAGAGTCTACATCACAAAAGAGCAAGTTTCTGAATCTCCCACCTGAATAAGCCTCTCCCTGGAAGCAGAGGGAGGGGCCCACTTCCTGGGATTTCAGTGCCCTCAGAGCTTGCAGCACAGGGCCCCACCTTCCCATCTCCTAACAATGTGCCTTCTCTGAGGCTCCAGAGAAAGGGACCCTCTGGAGAGTGAATGGGAGGCTTGTTACCCACCAGGAGTAAACTAAGAAGTTAGGACTGGCATTTTCTTTTACATCAACAGACCCTTTTGTTTTGAAGGACAAAACTGTCTCAGAGCAGCCTGGTGCTCTCCGGGGAAGAGCCTCGGCACCTGTTCTGCTCTGAGCAGGACCGTGGAGCCCCCACGCTGGCCAGGGTCAGCGCCCACAGCACCCCGGAAAGATCCAGAAGCTGTGCCACCCTAGAAAGTGGGGTCCAATCAGCCACTCTGGGCCAGCGAATGGGTACCACGTTCCAGGTGCTTGCCTTCCATCTGAGCACTCACCTCCTGACACGGGATTCTCATACAAGATGCTGGGGAGAAAACCTTCACACACACACACGGATGCCCTGCTACACAACCAACCCTCCCACCATGCCATCTGTTTTCTGACAAGTAAGAGGGTCTGTGGTTGCCCAGCATTGAGACCAGCAGATGCTGCTTCTCTGATGCAAACCATCCAGTCCTTCCCATGTTAAGTAGTAAATAGTTGAGTCAGTCTTCAGAACTCTGTCTTCCCAGAGACGTCGGGAGAAGTGGGGCATTCTTATTTAATACATTGGACCATCACAAGTACGCCTTCTTCTGAACAGTAACTGACATTGTTCCTGAGACAGAAGAGTCCTTCACCCAACTAGAAAGACACAGTAGGACCACTTGGTCTGGGTAGGGCTGGGGGTTTCCTTCAGGAGATCAGAAGACTGAAGAGGGTCAGGACCAGCATTTTCATTCTGGTTAAACTCAAATTTCATGTTGTCTCGGGGTGGAGGGGGGCCTTCTGTTGTCAAAGATTTGACAGACGGTTTGAGATGGGGTAATGGATGATCGAAGGGAAAAGCAAACACATGCGCAGCAGAGCTTACATTCCTCATGGGTTCACTTGGGCTTTAGACTTTGCAACTATAAATGGAGAGACTGTCCAGGAGGAGGAAGAAGACACAGAAGGAGGTGCTGTGGACTTGGTCCTCTAGGCAGAATGCAAGTCCTGAGGCAAAGTCTCACAGGGATCAAGAGATCACTTAGGGCTTCCAAGGTGGCACAATGGGAAAGAATCTGCCTGCCAATGCAGGAGACATAAGAGGCTTGGGTTCGATTCCTGGGTTGGGAAGGTCCCCTGGAGGAGGAAATGGCAACCCGCTCCAGTACTCTTGCCTGGAAAATCCCGTGGACGGAAAATCCCTGGACAGGAGCCTGGTGGGCTACAGTCATGGGGTCACAGAATAATTGGACAGGACTGATCGGAGAAGGCAATGGCACCTCACTCCAGTACTCTTGCCTGGAAAATCCCATGGACGGAGGAGCCTGGTAGGCTGCAGTCTATGGGGTCACTAAGAGTCAGACACGACTGAGAGACTTCACTTTCACTTTTCACTTTCATGCATTGGAGAAGGAAATGGCAACCCACTCCAGTGTTCTTGTCTGGAGAATCCCAGGGACGGGGGAGCCTGGTGGGCTGTCGTCTATGGGGTCGCACAGAGTCGGACACGACTGAAGCGACTTAGCAGCAGTAGCAGAAGCAACTGAGCACACACCCACGCACAAGCAGTTAGTGCATGATGACTCGGCATAGATTATTCTTCCCACCTGGGCCATGATCTCAGACAGACCCTTTGGAAGGCCTCTAGGGGCCCCTATACTGGCCGCACCTTGGCCCTGACAGTGTTCTGAAGCCCTTGGGACTGAGCCTTAACCACAGCGCTTCCATCCAGCTGAGCCATAATGGAAAAAAAAAAAAATGTGATGCTGTTACAAGACACCTCCCACGTCTCCCAGCAGCAGCAATAAATTCAGGGTCAGCTTTATGCCCTGTAGGCACTAAGTCAGCTACAGGAAGTGAGCATAAAAGATTTTATCTGTCTCTGGGTCCTGCAAATAACAGAATGTATCCCAGATCTCCTCTGCTACCTGCTCAGAGGGACGTCAAAATTAAAAAGGGAACTGAAGGTGTCGAAGTTTGAGCTGTCAGCTTGCCCGAGGATTGTCTAGGACAAGAAAGAAAGAGAGGAGTTTGGGGGACTCTAGGACAGAGCTGGGGGTGGTCCACCCACGCTGGTCCTTGCCACGCTCCAGGCAGTGTTGCACAAAGATGTCATTTACCCACCAGCCACTGTGCAAACGTCTCTTTGTGGGTGGTCTGATCTGGTGGAGCTGGAGAGAATAAGAGGACAGGATGATTTGGGCCTGATGACCTTTTACCTCATCTTTACTTGAGGGTGGTCTGGTTCCCACCGGTTTCAGAAAAACCGAGGTGGTCCCTTACCCCTCAGGAGGTCTTGCCTTCTCACCCAGGCTGGTTGAAAGCTTTACCTTCCTACCTGCCCTCTTCCTTTGGTGGGCTGTCAATGATAGCATCTTCGCACCTGGAGAGGTTTACAGACCACAGAACATATATGTCTCTGAAAACCCTCCAGGCAGCCCAGTGACTAGTTATCATTGCCCTCAGGTTCTCGGTGTGAAAACTGAAGAAATTGGTCCCATATATTACCAACTAAGAAAAAAAGACCAGGGTCTATCTAGCATATATTGAGCACCTACAACCTTTTAGATAAGTGCTTTATGTGGATTGATGATTTCATCCTTATAACAGACAGTGTGGGGATATTACTGCCCCCAGTTTACAGATGGGGAAACTGAGGCACAGAGAGTATTCATGCATCTTGCCCATGGGCTCAGCATGCAAGGGATGTCAAGATCACGTGAACTAGATAGGGTGGCTCCCAAATCCTGGCTTTCTCTCTTAAAAAAAAAAACAAAAAACAAAAAAAACAACTTATTTTTATTTATTTTATTTGGCTGTGCTGGGTCTTAGCTATGACATGTGGGCTTTAGTTCCCTGACCAGGGATTGAACCCAGGGCCCCTGGATAGGGACTGTGAAGTCTTAAACACTGGACTACCCAGGAAGGGAAGTCCCCAAACCCTGGCTCTTCAGCCCAGGGTGTTCTGCCCCTGCCACTATGGGAAGCTGGTGGACGCAGACTTTGAATGGAGGTCCTTGACCAGTTTTTTCAGGAAACAGGGTATCTCCCTGAAATGCAGGCTCTGATCCCTCAGGTCTTGGGTATGGTCCAAGGTTCTGCATTTTTTTTAACAAGCTCTCAGATGACATTGGTGCTGATGACCTGCCAGCGTGTTCTGTACAACTACTGCTGGTCAGCCAGCCCACTGCCAAATCCATTTATTTTTCTCTAAGACCCAAATCCATGGCCTCTTCCCATACATACCACTGCGAAGTCTACTCCTAAGTGTACCTTTCTATTCTCTGGTGGGATCAATTCAGACAACGGTCCTTCGCCAAGAACGAAGATAATAATCGCTTGGGTGGCCCTTTCAACACAAAACTCTCACCTCAATGGCAGATCTTCTTATTCCGTGTTATCAAGAGAGGGGCCCAGGGTCAGCACAGAGTTGTTCTCTGCTCTTTCCAGTATAAATCAACCCATCTTTTTTTTAATCAAGGCCCAGGTAGTTTATACAACTAGACCCACGAAATGGGCTGGCAAAATCCGCTTTCTCCTCAGTGGTGTACACTTATCCAAAAAGAGTCTTCTTCCCCTCCATACCCAGATAGGTCGACTTCTCTGCCAATCACAGTGTCCATGCAGGGGATTGGCTCTCCTGCTTCTACCACCCCGTGACACAACTTCCCAGCCACAGACTTGGTTCTGCTAATTTATCAGTTTGGCCAGCAGGCATAATGCCTGATCATTTCTGATCTCACGTGTCTAAGACTGAAGAAGCATCGGTGTTATTTTCTGTCCCCCAAAGTCCTGAGCCCAGTCATTTAGCTGTTATGAACCTTGGCTGAGAATAAGAACTCTTCAAGAAGAGTCCTTTTACTTTAAGGATTTTCAAAGACCAATTCCCTGTGTGGTTACGTTTTCCCGGACTTTTTTCTACACTTCCCGAAGAAAGAAATTCTCACTTTGAGAAAAACTAGAAAGGCACAATTTAGTGATGTCAATGCTCTCAGGAGCCCTCCTTCCAAAGTCTTGTTAATTGTACCCAGTATCTATAGTGATAAATTTAAAGACACGTGAAACAGCAGATCGGAAAGACAGTGGACTATTGTATTGACCTATTAAGTTGAAACAATGGAGCCAAGTCTCCAGCCTGTTTCCAGGGCAACTGAAAATGCCAGGCACAGTCAGGTGGGCTTTCTATGAATTTTTAAAATAGGGTTTCACATACTTTCTTATTTAAAATGGGAAAGTTAACTGATCAGTATCTAAATAAAATATGAACACTTTGAATCAAAAAATATATCTTTGCTTTAATCCCAAATTTTCCTTTTTAATATTTGGTTGATTTGTGGCAAAATAAAATTTCTCATACCGAGAGAAAAAACGGACCCGTGGAAAACCCTAAAGCAACATATCACCAAAAAAAAAGGGATGAATCAGCAGATTGAGACTGACATATATACACTACTATACGTAAAATAGACAACTAATAAGAATCTGCTGTATAGCACAGAGAACTCTACTCAATATTCTGTAATGACATATATGGGGAAAGAATCTTTTTAAAAGAGTGGATAGATGTATGACTGATTCACTTTGCTGCACACCTGAAACTAACACAACATTGTAAATTAATTATATTTTATTTTTCAATAAAATTTTTATTTTTTATTTAAACTAAATTTTATTTTTAAATAAAAAATTTTTTAAACAAACAAAAATACAGCTGTAGACAAAAAAGTCCCGAGCTGTGGGCCTAGGGGAAGTTGCCCGTGTGTCTCACTGGACACTCTGCCCTCATTCCCTCCATCTGGCCTTGTCCCTCTCTGGCCCCAGTTGGTCCTCTGCACTCAGCTTTGACTCCTTGCCATTGCCTCTCGAGCCTGACCACCCATTTTGGCAGCGTTTTTCTTGGCTGACCTCAGTATTCTCCTTTGGATGAGGTTTTAAATCCCTGCTCTCTAGACACATTGATGATAACTAGGAATACAAAATTCTAGAGCTATGCTCTCCAGTATGGTAGCCACTAGCCACATGCATTTATTTAAATTATTTAAAACTAAAAAAATAAATAAAAACCATTTCCTCAGGCACACTAGTCACATTCCAAGGGTTCAATAGCCACATTCCTTTTACTGCAGAAAGTTCTCTTGAACAGTGTTGATTTACAGACACCCCTATTTCCCTGGTAGCTCAGACAGTAAAGAATCTGCCTGCAATACTGGAGACACAGGTTTGATTGCTAGGTAGGGAAGATCCCTGGGAGAAGGAAATGCAACCCACTCCAGTATTCTTGCCTGGAGAATCTCCAGAGGAGCCTGGAAGGCTATGGTCCATAGGACTGCAAAGATTCAGACACAACCAAAATAACTTAACACGCATGCATGTACAGTAATTACAATATCTGTTCATGCTCTTTCTTGACTTACCACCACTTCAAAACAACCCTGTAGAGGAGAGAGAGCAAGAATAAGGCTCCAGGGCACCTCACCATATATCACATATCACAAATGAGAAATTATTTGTAGGCACCAACTGTTATATACCCTACGTAGGTGTTCAACACATACCTGATGGGCTAATTATAGATATTTAAGTTTAAGAATGGCTTTAAGAACACTTTAGCATTTGAATCACTCTGAAGCATGTTCATCCATCATGAATTTAATTTTAAGTGCCCAAAGCAAGTTTTCTCATATATTTTTGATCAAATGAGCAAAAATCATCCCTTTCACCTTTCCCCACCCCCAACAAGACTTCTCCTTCACTCATTTGTTTATTGATTCATTCAACAGCTATTTTGTGCTCCTGCTCAAGCACTGTCCAGTCTTTGCAGAGGATAGAAAAGTTGAAGAATACTCCTTGGTCTAGAAGCTACGTGACTGTGAGTCCCAACTAGGACCCACAACAAATAGAATAGAAGATTCTTGCCTTTTCTATCTCTGACCTCTGTCCTCCATCCCATGTTTCAGAACCCCAGCCCATTCACTAGAATATGTCTTGGGTGCCTAATTGAAGAAACCTGAAATAGGAGTGCTTAGACCAGATCAAACTTACTCCTTCAGGTGAAAAACCAGAGTTTGCCTCCAGGACTAAGATGATGGCTCTTTTGGAATCCAGGCCCCTTCTGCTCTCTTGTTTCACCAACCTTAGTCCATCACTTCAAGATGTAAACTCTACCTTCCAGGTGACAGAAAGAAGGGAAATCAAAGAACAGCATCTTTCACCCTTGTAGGAGGCTTCCTCTTAACCGCATTGGGCAAAACTTAGTCCCGCAGCTGCACCTCCATACAAAAGAGGATGGGAAGTTTCATCTTTCACCCAGCAGGCTTCTAATCTGAAAGAGAAAGTCTGGAATGGATGGAAGGGTAGACACCTAACAATGTCTGTCACCTACCACACTCTATATCAGTGAGCTATTCTAATAAAATATAGAAGCAAATATAATAATCTATGCCCTCTGCTGAGGGAAACAAAGGGCACTAAGCTTGAATGAAGTTATTCACAGCACCAATGTTCTTTCAGTTGTGCATATTGCAAGGTTCTAATCTCATCTTTTGCATGCTTGCTTGTTACTGTAGAAGTAAAATAGATGTCAGCAGATGCAACAATTAAAAACTTTCATATATATTAAGACAAAACCGTTGCAGAGGCAATAACAAAGCCATAAAACACGGAAAGCTATAACATTAGACCATCTAAGTTTTTTATAAAAAACAAAAACAAAACGGGGCATATTGACCATGGTATTTTAAACTTCCAATTATCCTGCTAATTGCAAAATCTCAGACCAGGACATGGTAAATGGGGAAATAAATTAATGTTCCTATGAAAAACCTAATTTTTGAGAGCATACCTTTGAAATAACTCTGTCTTTAGTTCTTATGCATAAAAGGAAGAAACAGCACAGAGTGGAAAATGCTGGCAAGTGTAATACTCACAATGACAAAGTCCATGGAGGCTTTGATGTTAGTATCTGACAGAGTTTAAAAAAGGACCAGATCAGACCTCACCTGCTGCTGATATTCATTTGGGGATAATTAAATCACCATTAGGTTTCCCAAGCAGAAAAGAGACACATTTTCTCCTGTGAAGAAACGTGCTTCTGTAAGTTCTGCCCAAAACATAACCTAATCTCACAGATAGAAATTCTTTTTAAACTGTGATATAACTCAGCAGTGTTTCATTTCCTTTTGCCCTGATAGTTGATGTTGGATCCTGGTCCAAAGCAAGGACCTCTCTGTCTACAAATGATTCTGAGAGTTTCACATGTGTTCCATGTGCTTGTGGAAAAGCCCAGTTGAATTTCCAGGGGGCAAATGTGGTGCTATTTCTGTTTATTTTCCACCTCCCTTGGTGCCCCAGCCCTCTCCTCCCTGACAGAGTGCCACATCTGCAGGCCCAGTGACTGGCAGCCATGTACTTGGGTGTGTGGCTCTCCAGCACCCTGCCAGCACTTCTGGTCACTCACAGGCTCCTCAGTCTCCCACCTCACTGACAAACATCAGATTTCTAGTCAGCACTGCCTACAAAATCAGTATAAATGCTGATATGTGTCTAAACCCCAACAGTGGTTGGGATAGGATGGGATGGGATGGATAGATGGGAGCTGTAATCCTGTGGCAGAGACTCAGAATTTTCTCCCATTTCTCTATAGTAATAGAATCCTTCATTTTCATAGTACAAAATAAGGACCATGTTTTTTTTAACTCTTTCTGCAGCTAAATGTAAGAACTTATGTCTAAGTTCTGGCCCAAGAGATATAAGTAAAAATGGAGGAGAGGGGTCATATCCTTCTTTTTCCCTTCCACCTATTTGTTGATGAGAATACAGATTCAATAGTTGGAGCTCCAGCAGCAATCTTGAGCCATGAGATAATCTGAGAATGGAAATTATACATGCAAAAACAACCAACCAAACAAACAAAAAAAATTTGGGTTCTCCTGAAACTATGAAGTACAATCTATCTCAGAAGTAACTGTCTCTGGGATTACAGAATGTAAGAGAAAAACAATCTTGCTTAAGAATCACTGTTATATGTTACTTGCAACCATATTTAATCATAACTATATGCTACAAATACAGAGCTATCCATAGTTAAAATAGTGACTATGTGTGCTGAGTTGTTTCAGTCATATCTGACTTTTTGTGACTTCATGGACTACAGCCCACCAGGCTCCTCTGTCAAATTCTCCAGGCAAGAATACTAGAGCGGGTGGCCATGCCCTCCTCCAGGGGATTTTCCTGACCCAGGGATTGAGCCACATCTTTTAAATCTCCTGCATTGGCAGGTGGGTTCTTTAGCACCAGCACCACCTGGGAAAATAGTGACTAGGGAATTGATTTTTCCATCTTCTGGACCCTCTTTAATGAATCTTCTTCCAGAGTCCACTGTCTTCTGATACTTTCTGTATGTCTCTGCACTAATAATACTCTTCACTGAAGAGCCCATGCTCTGCAATTTTTCTAATCACTCTTCATTTATCCAGATTTGCCAACACTTCCCTGGTGGCTCAGAAGGTAAATAATCTGCCTGCAGTGCAGGAGACTGGGGTTCAATCCCTGAGTTGGGAAGATCTCCTGGAGGAGGGCATGGCAACCCACTCCAGTATTCTTGCCTGGAGAATCCCCTGGACAGAGGAACCTACAGTTCATAGGGTCACATGGAGTCAGACATGACTGAGCAAATAACACTTTCACCAGTGTTACATCCCATCCCCTTGGGATCTGGCAGGTGACTGACTAGGTAATGTGACCATTAAATTTATACTAAATTATTCATGGGACATAATGAGTATTTTTATTCTGATATAGCATCCTAATAGGGTCTTGGGTAACTGGACCTAAGGAATGACTAACATGGCTACCCTAGTAAGTAATTTTGGTAAGTCATTTCAGGCAGGCAAGCTTTTTGACATCTGATATAAGAAATATAATTCGGCAAACTGTCAGCCAGCTCCAAGTTTACATACATAGTATGTCAGATTCAATTAGAATTCCCAGATACTCATCTCTGCTTTCTCCTTGGATTGCTTACCTGTGTAAACCTATGCTGATGGTGTTTAAAATAAGGTACATGAGGTCTGGGTAAGAGGGAATGTGGAGTTTGCAGTCTGGAAACTTTGAACGCTTGCAGACATGGTATTTGATTTTCCTACCACGGAAATTGGAAAGGGTGTTTGAAGGAGGCGCCTATATCCAGCACTGCAATGTGTGTTGGAAAGTCTTAGGGTATCTCTATAATCTCCATCGTTCAGCTCTCCTCTACCCCAAAGAAGCAGACCATCTAAATAAAAACAGTGAGTGCCATATAGAAACATTGCTTCTAGAAAAGCCTCTTGGCTTCAGTCCTTCCAGCAAAACTGTGATCCCCAACGTCCTCCACTTTGGAAGTCAGGGGCTACCCCTGATAGACCCAACATTATGATTCTACTTCTTGAAACTATCACAGCCAACTTTACTGTTTAATAGCCTGGGAACTAGACAATGAGCAGACACGGGAGCTCACCTGAATCACCAAATACCACCTGCATAAACACCACTTGCCTGAGCCTCCACTGGCATCACTTCCAGTAGAAATACAGTCATTTGAGCCTCTGTCTTGGACTCTGAAGCAACAGCTTATGATGGGCGTGTAACTGTAAACCAGCTTCCTTGAAGATAGTAGTACCTTGAAATGCAAGGTTGGCCTTGGAAAACAGGGAGGAAGTGACCTCACGGTGACCTTTTTTCTTTTGGCCAGTATCTTAAGTTTCCTAACTAGAGATGGAACCTGTACAGGTAGAGTGGAAGCAGAGCTCTAAATACCAGGGAAATCACTCGGTGGTCTCTTATCTTTTCTTTTAGCATCCTTATCTTGCCAGCCTCTTCCTAATATTCCTCTCTTTCATCCCACTGTCGTTTACAACAGTAGACCCCTGGCAGGAAACAAGTTTAAAAAAAAAAGTTATGAACACATCTTAAGTTACCCACTATAAAAATAAAAAAAATTAAAAATAAAAAACCACTTTCTTACCTCCCCCATTCTCTCATTTTCTCCTGAAGAAACATCCCCTGGATTACAAAACTAGCAATTCCAAGTTGCGTAAAATAAAGCCATTATTTCATTCAAGCAACATTCCTAGATAATGGAGAATGGTAACTCAGGCAAAACTAGGGACTAAAACTAGAAAGGCTATAGGAGGAGTGGATCCTGTGAGGATGGCTGAAAGAAAGCCTGAAGAACAACGATAAAGCAAGCTGAGGAGGCAGTAACTCAGGTTGGAGCCGGACAGAGGGCCCTAAGAGGAAGGGAACCAGGAAAAAGCGAAATTCAAACACGTCAACAATCAGATGAAGCACTGGGAGAAAGAGAGCCTGATGTATTATGCAGGGAAGAGATTAAGCGCTGTTTGAAACATCAGCAACAACATAACACTGTACTATTGATTTAAAGAAACTACAGGTATGGTGTATGTCTTGGCTCTGAAGTGTATGACATTTGTAGAATTAGGACATATTTGTAGAATTGTGACCTTTTCAAGTATATTGAGAAGGTGAAATAGGAGAAGTCAGTGTAATTTTCACCTGTCAAGGAAGAAACCTTTAGGCAAGATCTAATATTGAATAGGGCTTTCCTTGTGGCTCAGCTGGTAAAGAATCTGTCTGCAATTCGGGAGACCTGGGTTTGATCCCTGGGTTGGGAAGATCCCCCGGAGAAGGGAAAGGCTACCCACTCCAGTACTCTGGCCTGGAGAATTTCATGGACTGTATAGTCCATTGGGTCACAAAGAGTCAGACACAACTGAGGGACTTTCATATAAGGCTTCCCTGGTGACTCAGATGGTAAAGAATCTGCTTGCAAGGTGGGAGACCTGGGTTCGATCCCTGGGTTGGAAAGATACCCTGGAGAAGGGAATGGTGACTCACTGCAGTATTCTGGCCTGGAGAAGTCCATGGACAGAGCAGCCTGGCAGGCTACAGTCCATGGCGTTGCAGAGTCAGACATGACTAAGCGACTTTCACTTTCAAAACATTGAATAAATGTGAATACTAAAAATAATGTCCCGTGTGCACACTGCTATATTTAAAATGGATAACCACAAGGAACTACTGTATAGCACATGGAACTCTGTTCAGTGTTATGTGGCAGCCTGGATAGGAGTGTAGTTCAAAGGGGAATGGGTACATGTATATGTGTGGCGGACCCCTTTCTCTGTTCACCTAAAACTATCACAACATTGTTAATTGGCGATACCCCAATATAAAATAAAAAGTTCAAAAAAATAATATCCCTTCCTATATATCAATAACTGTGATTGTTTCAGGCCCTTACCTCCCAAGCTCAACAGGTCGGAGATCCAAGCCTCCGACAGAGCTGAGAGCCAGAAGCACACGTGCTGTCTGACTCGGGCTCTCCCAGGCACTGCGGGGGAGTGTGAGTCACCTGCTGACACACCTGTCACGATGAGCAGGTAGGTCTTGTCGGAGGAGACAAGACAGGATGCATACAGCGATGAGAAAACAGTGTCAACCGAAGGTAACTCACAAGGCTGTCATGCTGTAAATCAGTCCTTGAAATAACATTGACACCTAAGAATAGAGCTCGGGTGAGTAAGGAAGTAGGTGGGTAGAGAGGTCTAAGAACCGGAAAGGCCCAGCAAGGGCACTGTGAGTCACGCCAACTTCAGAGAGAGTTTGCAGAACTGCCAAGGGCGATTGTTTCGGCCAGGGCTTAATCCTGTTAAGGTCTTTCGTGAAATTTCAGTTTTGAGACATTCAGCACCAGTGGGGAGGCAAAGGGCTTCCCAAGAGGCCCTAGTGGTAAAGAACCCACCTGCAATGCAGGAGAGGTAAAGAGACGCAGGTTCGATCCCTGGGTTGGAAAGATTCCCTGGAGGAGGGCATGGCAACCCACTCCAGTATTCTCGCCTGGAGAATTCCTTGGATGGAGGAGCCTGGTGGGCTACAATTGGGGTTGCAAAGTGTCAGACACGACTGAAGTGACTTAGCATACACGCAACATGAGGAGGAAAAGAACTCTGATGGGTGCCCTTTCTCTACAGTGGGAAAGCCACGTCCATCACTGGGCAAGAATGACTCTGGTGACTCTTCTGTCTCCGTCTACGAGAGAGATTGGGGTTTTCTTCTGCAGCAAAATCCTTGGGGATGCAAGAAGAAGAAGGAAAGAGAAACCCTAGGAAGCTATTTGAGGAAATAAATGCAAGTGAAATGAGGCTTTAATCTTACTTTTAAGCCATATCACACATGTATAATGCCTAACTCTAAGCTTTTTTATAAAAGGAGATATAATTTAGATGCATGGAAGTCAATGTTTAATTACCCATGAGTTCAACATTATGGGTTCCTTTGCAAGTGTAAAATCCTTGCTATTAGGAAGAAAATCCCAGCCTAAAGTAAGGGAGACTTTGCTTCTAACTTAAAGAAAGGTTGCCTTTAAACATGGTTTAAATTGTTGGGTTCATCAATTTATGACTTTGTGTTCAATGAGATAGAAAACACCCAGCACACTGGCTGGCCATAGTGTGTTGTGCTCGGTAAATGTTAACTTATTATTTTTCACAAAACTGTAATTAAGCTATGATCTGAGTGTTCCACATTCTTCATTAACTCACCTGTGCCTTTCCATTTAGATGAGCTTAAAATGCACAACAGGAACTCTTTGAAAATGTTCACAGTTTTTAAAATGATTCTGGACCTTCCCTACATTTTTCATCTCAAGGTTCTGTACTAGAACTAATTCTCCTTGTGTATTTTTGTAACTGTATTATCTCAGCCAGGATCTGAGATCAGCAGCTTATAATTATCTCACCAAGTCAAACAGATCTACATTGACAGACAAGACCAAGCTGCTTCCCCAAAGTGGGGACATTTTAGCGCAACATATGGATGTCTGTCCATCATTCATCCTTAAAGAAATTCCTGCCGACCCAGTCAGTGGTTTTAAGAGCTGTTACCTGTCAGACTTTCTCTGGTAAGTGGTTGGCATCCTTGGCCTTTGCAGGGTATCACTGGCTTTACCCAAGAGAAGAGCTCTTGGTGTGAATTCAGTTCAGTTCAGTTCAGTCGCTCAGTCATGTCCGACTCTTTGCGACCCCATGAATCGCAGCACGCCAGGCCTCCCTGTCCATCACCAACTCCCGGAGTTCTCTCAAACTCATGTCCATCGAGTCGGTGATGCCATCCAGCCATCTCATCCTCTGTCGTCCCCTTCTCCTCCTGCCCCCAATCCCTCCCAGCATCAGAGTCTTTTCCAATGAGTCAACTCTTCGCATGAGGTGGCCAAAGTACTGGAGTTTCAGCTTCAGCATCATTCCTTCCAAAGAACACCCAGGACTGATCTCCTTTAGAATGGACTGGTTGGATCTCCTTGCAGTCCAAGGAACTCTCAAGAGTCTTCTCCAACAACACAATTCAAAAGCATCAATTCTTCGGCGCTCAGCCTTCTTCACAGTCCAACTCTCACATCCATACATGTCTACTGGAAAAACCGTAGCCTTGATTAGACGGACCTTTGTTGGCAAAGTAATGTCTCTGCTTTTGAATACGCTATCTAGGTTGGTCATAACTTTCCTTCCAAGGAGTAAGCATCTTTTAATTTCATGGCTGCAATCAAGGTAGGTAAACCAAATGATTTTCAATGCAACAGAGCTTTCAAACAATCCTCTAGTGGCTCCTTTGCAAAGTCAAGAATTCTTTTACAAAGCCAATAACCACCTCCTAATGCATGGGTTTTGCAGATCTGGATGGTAATCCTTCAGACTTTCTTAAAACAGGCCGACCCTTCTTTATCTGTTTCTCTGAGCATTGGTCTCTGTTTTAATTTAAAGAATACAAGCATCGATTTCTCCAGTCACACTAGTTCTGGCAGCGTTGATGATCAGTGTGTAAGGGGTAATTTGGTGTAAATGGAATGGAAACGTAAGGTACAGAAGTGGTCTGAAGTCACTGTGCCACAGAACAGGGTGGTCAAGATCCTTGCACAGAGGGCAGCAATAGAGATGCAGCCAGAAAGAATGGACTTGTAGACACAGAGGGGAAGGTGAAGGTGGGATAAATTGGGAGAGTGGCATTGACATATAAACACTACTCTGTGTAAAATAGATAGCTTAATGGGACGCTGCTGTATAGCACAGGGCACTCAGCTCAGCGCTCTGTGATGACCTAGAGGGCTGGGATGGGAGTGGGGAGTGGGAAGGAGGTTCAAAAGGGAGGGGATACATGTATACATATAGCTGATCACTTCATTGTACAGCAGAAACTAACACAACATTGTGAAGCAATTATCCTTCAATTAAAAAAAAAAAGAAGATCCTTGCACAGCTGAGGTTTGAATATCTCTGATTTTCTTTTAAAATTTACCAGGCCGTTTGGAAGAGTACATCGTACCAAAAAAACAAAAACAGAGAAAACCCTGATATTCCACAGAGCTGAAAAAGTAGGAATGCATTTACAACTGATTCTATTCACAGAGTGTTAGTTATACAAAAGTGGATTAATCTAGCACAAAGAGACACGAGGGCAGAGCACAGAAATCTGTGAACTGATGGTGTAAAACAAAACCACAGAGATGGGAAAGGTCAAAATTAGTTGATGAAGTATGTTTTTCTAACCAGGAGAATAGAAAACTAAAAATAAGACCTCCTTCCTATCAAAAAGGACTGGACCGTGTCCTTTATAGTTCTCCTTTGTACCCCTTACTCACATGCTTGTCTTTTATTGCACCATCCAGTCCTCCAGGGAGAAAAAGAATCTTGCTTTGTCCCTGCCAGGCCTTCAGAGCAAACGTAGCCCTTTGTATCAGAGCTCTTTCACCTTCACAAAATGCTGATACAGTTTCTACACATCTGAGGAAATCTGACGGTAGGAGTGGGAGCAGGTTTGCAGAAGAAGAATTTTCCTTCCTGTCACTAAGACAGGAGAAATTTAGTCATGTTCCCTGGGATGAAGATTGCTGTGCTGGTGGCCTAGACCCTTCATGCTTTGATGATTTCTTTCTGGAACTTCATCCCAACAACACAGAGCGGGGGAAATCTAACCCACCTAAAGGTTCCATCTCTCCAGCTATCTACGTGTTCCTCAAGAGTTTTAGCTGAATGTTGTTCAAGGTAATGCATTTTCAAAAGAAAACTTCTAATTCTGGCTGCTCAGCTCCATCAACCTCTATGAACTTCCTTTTCGGGTTCTTAAAATCCTCAGCGTGTTTTACTACTTCAAATTGAATGAGAGGGCATTTTGGGAGATCAATCAGAGATAATAGGAGGGTTCTGAGCTTTTATAGTTTAGAAGAATGCCGTGTTCAGAAATGGAGAACAAGAGCTCTATTATGAGCATTTAATTATTTCTATGAATACATTACAAACTCCTCCATCACTAGAATGTAATAACTAAAAACTGCCTTAGAATGACATTTAAATGAATTTCATTCCATGAAAATGAGACTTTAAAATCAGCCAGGCAAACAATGACATTTTTTTTTCCTGTTGGCTCCTCAAAACTATTGCTCCATCAAAACACCAAAAGAATGTTGTTCCTGTCATGTAAGACGTGATAGTAACATAACTTTCATCCTAGTTCCAAGACCCTAGTTATGTAATATTCTAGGGCAACTCCAATTACTTCAAGGATATTGTGAAATCTCTTTAAAAAAATAAAAAACTAATTGTGCAGCCATGAAATTAAAAGATACTTGCTCCTTGGAAGAAAAGCTATGACCAACCTAGACAGCATATTAAAAAGCAAAGACATTACTTTGCCGACAAAGGTCCATCTAGTCAAAGCTATAGTTTATCCAATAGTCATGTATGGATCTGAGAGTTGGACTATAAAGAAAGCTGAATGCCAAAAAGTTGATGCTTTTGAACTGTGTTGTTGGAGAAGACTCTTGAGAGTCCCTTGGACAGCAAGGAGATTCAACCAGTCCATCCTAAAGGAAATCAGTCCTGAATATTCATTGGAAGGACTGATAATGATGCTGAAACTCCAGTCCTTTGGCCACCTGATACAAAGAACTGACCCATTTGAAAAGACCCTGATGCTGGGAAAGATTGAAGGCAGGAGGAGAAGGGGACGACAGGGGATGAGATGGATGACACCACTGACTCAATGGACATGAGTTTGAGTAAACTCCGAGAGTTGGTGATGGGCAGGGAAGCCTGGCATGCTGCAGTCCATGGTGTCGCAAAGAGTCGGACATGACTGAGTGACTGAACTGAACTGAAATGAAGTTTAATACAGTTCAACTTTGAAAGGATATATAGCTGGCATTAGGATTTTTGGAGGCAGAAACATGGATCACCAACTATATGAGTATATTTGTTCCACTATGTACATGATCAAAACATATATATTCTCATGCTAACTTGTGTCTGACTCTGCAACTCCATGGACTATAGCCCGCCAGGCTCCTCTGTCCATGGGATTCTCCAGGCAAGAATACTGAAGTGGGTTGCCATTTCTTCTCCAGAGGATCTTCCCAAACCAGGGGTTGAACCTGTGTCTCCTGAATTGCAGGCAGATTCTTTACCACTGAACCACCAGGGAAGGCCAATCAAAATATAAATCTTTACCAATTGCCAAGAGCCCAAACACCTGGGTCCAAAGGATGATAGATTTATTAGGCTATAAATATCAAAAAGGAAGAAAGTAAATGCACATTTAAAATGGATTGAACTCTGAGTGTGTAAGAGTTGATGATGGGGACTTCCCAGGGGTTAAGACTTTGCCTTCAATGCAGGAAGTGTAGGCTCAATCCCTGGTTGGGGAGCTAAGATATCATATGACTAGCAGCCATAAAGCCAAAAACAGAAACAATACTGTAACAAACTCAATAAAAGCTTTAAAAATGGTCCACATTAAAAAAAATCTTTTGAGAAGAAGCTAATGATACAGTTTAAGTACTTATAATTTTCATTCTTAATTATAACTAGATCTTAGACAATTGTTTCTTAGGAACTCCCCAAGATGCTGGGGTTAGCAAGGCAGATGATATAAAAGTCATAATCAAGGACCTGTTCCACCTGAGGTAAAAATAATAAATGTAAATATATATACATTGTTATATGATCTTATGATGGGGTGATCAGCAGTCATTCACTATGATATTTACAAAGAGTAGTGATGTGTTTATGGTAGTGAAAAAAAGAGCAAGATTTGAAATTTTATATTTACATTGAGTCCAAATACTTACAAGAAATGTAGAAAACAAGACAAATAGGGTGTGGTAGGAGAAGATTTGGGGTCAGGGTTATGAGAGGAGTTTATTTTTCTGGTTTTATGTCCTTTCACATTTTTCTAATGAAGATGTGTTGCGTTTCATTTGTGATTCTTGACAGTGTTTGAAAAGGCAAGTTTATTTCTAAATTTGCCTTTTCTGAACTCAGTCATTCTTAATTAATCCTTTTGTTATTTTTGCAAAGAAGCCTTTTAGGTATTGATGTTGATTAGGCATTGATTTTAGGTATTGATACAAATAGATATCCCGAAGGACCATTGTAGTAATGGCCTAGTTTCATGTGTGGAGCAGAAGGCAAACCAGGCAGGGTCCATGTAGAAGCGGCACATGGCACAGTGAATATTTGCTGGACAGTTCTCATGATTAGGGTTATCTTGTAATGTGAAAGGGACTCCTTTTATTCCTCCAGGAAATACCAGATGGCTTAGAGTCTAGTGAACAACCATTTAAAGGGGGAAAAGGCAGAAACCAGAGGATAGTTACAGAAGAGACTGGATGTTCCTTTCAATAGAAGCTGAGCATCAGAAAAGACTTCTTTTTTGAATTAGAGAAGTTTAACTGGGAGCTCTGCCAGAACTGGAACTGGAATCCAGGGCCCTGGCAGAAACATGGCTGCGGTATTCAGGAAGAACATTGTGCCCTAGTGCTGGGTGGGCAAAGCCAAGTGGAACTTTGCCGGAGTTAGACAGATATCAGGATGGCTAGATGAACACCGACCTGACTTGCGGGGCTGCACAGAGTTCTCCACACATGGGATCTGAGCCACCTGAACCAAGTGAGGCTCTGTTTTATTATCTCTACCCACCTGTTCGAAAACAGACTGCACCCTTGTCAATTACCATCTGGAGGAAGGTGGTTTCCACCACTCCACTCGCAATGACTGGCCGGCGTTTGTGTTGTGAGTATGATCATGACCTCTCTGGAGAAAAGTACAGGGAGGATGATGGACTTTGCGCCAAGGGCAAAGAGAAGAATTTCAGGCTCTTCAGGGAGTAAACACAGGGGCACAGAGATCCACAGGCAGCCACAGAAGCAGAACTGATTAACTTGGCATTCCTTAGTGCAGCTGCTATCATTCTTTAGAAACATTCATGTTTCTACATATAAATTTGTCTCTGCAGAATTATCACTATCTCTTTTGTGATAACCTTTCCCTTATGTGACTGATTGCCAATGACACTGAAGGGTTCAGTTTGGGTGTCGACTGTACTTTAAAACACACCCAGAATCAAAGCCTCATGCCTCCTCTGCTCCCTCCCATCCAGATAGTTCAAGCCATCATCTTTTCTGACCTAGATTATAGTAAAGCTCTCCAAATGGGTTGCCCTGCTTCTCTTCATGCCCCTCTGTAATCCATCCTCCATGTGTTAGCCCGAGTGATTTATATAAAGCCTGAGTCAAATGTGAACACCATCCTGAATGACATCAAGCCATGCTCTTTGCTGGGCACCCTGAACCTGTACCAACCACTTCTATCCAACTCTAACTTCATCCCCAGCCCTCACTCCCACACAGATCAAGTTCAGGCTATACCAACTTCTCCGTTTCTTGTCCACCTCTCAGTCTTGGTCCCTTTGCTTGGAAAACTCTTATTTTCTCTTTTTCTGGGGTGGGGGTGGGGAGGGGAGCTTCCCAGGTGGCGCTAATGGCAAAGAATCCACCTGCCAATGCAGGAGATGTGCGTTCAATCCCTGGATAAGGAAGATCCCCTGAAGAAGGGCATGTCAACCTGATCCAGTATTCTAGTCTGGAGAATCCTCATGGACAGAGGAACACGGTGGGCTCCAGTTTAGAAGGTTGCAAAGAGTCAGATGTGACTGAAGCGACTTGGCACTTTTTTTTAAGCTTTTTTTTTTTAATAATCACAGTTCAATTCAGTCGCTCAGCCGTATCTGACTCTTTGCAACCCATGGACTGAAGCACACCAGGCCTCCCTGTCCATCACCAACTCCCATAGTTTACTCAAACTCATGTCCATTGAGTCAGTAATGCCATCCAACTGTTTCATCCTCTGTCGTCCCCTTCTCCTCCCACCTTCAATCTTTCCCAGCATCAGGGTTTTTCAAATAAGTCAGTTCTTCGCATCAGGTGGCCAAAGGATTGGTTTCAGCATCATTATCAGTCCTTCCAATGAATATTCAGGACTGATTTCCTTTAGGATGGACTGGTTGGATCTCCTTGCAGTCCAAGGGACTCTCAAGAGTCTTCTCCAATACCACAGTTCAAAAGCATCAGTTCTTCGGTGCTCAGCTTTCTTTACAGTCCAACTCTCACATCCATACACGACTACTAGAAAAACCATAGCTTTGACTAGATGGACTTTTGTTGCCAAAGTAATGTCTCTGCTTTTTAATATGCTGTCTAGGCTGGTCATAACTTTTCTTCCAAGGAGTAAGCATCTTTTAATTTCATGGTTGCACTCACCATCTGCAGTGATTTTGGAGCCCAAAAAAATTAAGTCAGCCACTGTTTCCCCATCTATTTGCCATGAAGTGATGAGACCAGATGCCATGATCTTAGTTTTCTGAATGTTGAGTTTTAAGCCAACTTTTTCACTCTCCTCTTTCACTTTTATCAAGAGACTGTTTAGTTCTTCTTCACTTTCTGCCATAAGGATGGTGTCATCTGCATATCTGAGGTTATTGATATTTCTCCCAGAAATCTTGATTCCAGCTTGTACTTCCTCCAGCCCAGTGTTTCTCATGATGTACTCTGCATATAAGTTAAATAAGCAGGGTGACAATATACAGCCTTGATGTACTCCTTTTCCTATTTGGAACCAATCTGTTATTCCATGTCCAGTTCTAACTGTTGCTTCTTGACCTGCATACAGATTTCTCAAAAGGCAGGTCAGGTGGTCTGGTATTCCTATCTCTTTAAGAATGTTCCACAGTTTGTTGTGATCCACACAGTCAAAGGCTTTGGCATAGTCAATAAAGCAGAAATAGATGTTTTTCTGGAACTCTCTTGCTTTTTCAATGATCCAATGGATGTTGGCAATTTGATCTCTGCCTTTTCTAAATCCAGCTTGAACATCTGGAAGTTCATGGTTCATGTACTGTTGAAGCCTAGCTTGGAGAATTGTGACCATTACTTTACAAGCGTGTGAGATTAGTGCAATTGTGCAGTAGTTTGAACATTCTTTGGCATTGCCTTTCTTTGGGATTGGAATGAAAACTGACCTTTTCTAGTCCTGTGGCCACTGCTGAGTTTTCCAAATTTGCTGGCATATTGAGTGCAGCACTTTCACAGCATCATCTTTTAGGATTTGAAATAGCTCAACTGGAATTCCATCACCTCCACTAGTTTTGTTAGTAGTGATGCTTCCTAAGGCCCACTTGACTTCGCATTCCAGGACGTCTGGTTCTAGATGAGTGATCATACCATTGTGATTATCTGGGTGGTGAAGATCTTTTTCATATAGTTTTCTTCTGTGTATTCTTGCCACCTCTTCTTAATATCTTCTGCTTCTGTTAGGTCCATACCATTTCTGTCCTTTATTGTGCCCATCTTTGCATGAAATGTTCCCTTGGTATCTAATTTTCTTGAAGAAATCTGTAGTCTTTCCCATTCTATTGTTTCCCTCTATTTCTTTGCACTCATCAAGGGGAAGCTTTTCTTATCTTTCCTTGCTATTCTTTGGAACTCTATATTCATATGGGTATATCTTTCCTTTTCTCCTTTGCTTTTAGCTTTTCTTCTTTTCACAGCTATTTGTAAGGCCTCCTCAGACAGCCATTTTGCTTTTTTGCTATTTCTTTTTCTTGGGGATGGTCTTGATCCCTGTCTCCTGTACAATGTCATGAACCTTTGTCCATAGTTCTTCAGACACTCTATCTATCAGATCTAATCCCTTGAATCTATTTGTCCTTTCCACTGTATAATCGTAAGGGATTTGATTAAGGTCATACCTGAATGGTCTAGTAGTTTTCCCTAATTTCTTCAATTTAAGTCTGAATTTTGCAATAAGGAGTTCATGATCTGAGCCACAGTCAGTTTTTATCACGGATATTTTTTAAAACCATGAATTTTCAAATACAATGGCCATACACAAATACTGAGTAAAATCATTACATTTTGCCAGGCAAATGGACCACCATGCCTTGTAACCATGTCTGAGCCTGCAAGAGTACACAACAGGGTCAGGGTCATGGAGGGGGGCGCTCACCTTGGGAAGAACACAGCTGATTGGCCCCCAAGAGTGCTCTGTGGTGAGGCTTCCTGGGTAACTTTACCAAAATCCAGGTTCTGGATGTAGGTTTTCCTTCTGCTCTGACATGGATTTTCTTCTTGCCATCAGGACTCAGCATAAATATGCCCCCTTCTAAGCCACCTTCTCAATCCCCCAGTTGCTGATAACTCCTCTTGGAGTCTCCCTGTCCTGTCTCCCTGGGTCATTTTATTTATAGCACATAACCTGAACTGGCTGTATCTATTGTAGTTGTGGTGGTGGTTTTCTAGAGTTACCTTAACAAGGTACCACATCCTGAGTGGTACAAGCAGCAGAAATCGATTAAAAAAAAAAAAAGACATTAATTTTTCCTAGAGTTCTGGAGGCTGGAAGTCTGAAATCAAGGTGCTGGCAGGTTAGGTTTCTTCCAAGGCCACTCTCTCGTTGCCTGTTCACACGGTCATCCCTCTGTGCACGCACCCCTGCTATCTTCTGTGTGCCCTGGTTTCCTCTTAGAAGATCACCAGAGTGCAATAGGCTCCACTCTAATGGCTTCATTTTCAATTTGATTATCTTTTTAAAGCCAAATATAGTCATATTTAACTTATATTTAGAGTACATCATGAGAAACGCTGGGCTGGAGGAAGCACAAGCTGGAATCAAGATTGCCGGGAGAAATATCAATAACCTCAGTTATGCAGATGACACCACCCTTATGGCAGAAAGTGAAGAGGAACTCAAAAGCCTCTTGATGACAGTGAAAGAGGAGAGTGAAAAAGTTGGCCTAAAGCTCAACATTCAGAAAACTAAGATCATGGCATCCAGTCCCATCACTTCATGGCAAATAGATGGGGAAACAGTGGCTAACTTTATTTTTCTGGGCTCCAAAATCACTGCAGATGGTGATTGCAGCCATGAAATTAACAGATGCTTACTCCTTGGAAGAAAAGCTATGACCAATCTAGACAGCATATTGAAAAGCAGAGACATTACTTTGTCAACAAAGGTCCATCTAGTCAAGGCTATGGTTTTTCCAGTGGTCATGTATGGATGTGAGAGTTGGACTATAAGGAAAGCTGAGCGCTGAAGAATTGATGGTTTTGAATTGTGTTGTTGGAGAAGACTCTTGAGAGTCCCTTGGACAGCAAGGAGATTCAACCAGTCCATCCTGGTTGAAATCAGTCCTGAATATTCATTGGAAGGACTGATAATGATGCTGAAACTCCAATCCTTTGGCCACCTGATACAAAGAACTGACCCATTTGAAAAGACCCTGATGCTGGGAAAGATTGAAGGCAGGAGGAGAAGGGGACGACAGAGGATGAGATGGTTGGATGGCATTACTGACTCGATGGACATGGGTTTAGGTGGACTCTGGGAATTGGTGATGGACAGGGAGGCCTGGCATGCTGTAGCTCATGGGGTCACAAAGAGTCGGACATGACTGAGCAACTGAACTGAACTGACTGAGTCATATTCGGAGGCACTGGGGGTTAGGGTTTCAACACAGGAAGTTTGAAAGTGACACAATTCAGCCCATATCAGTTACTTGTATGCTGTCTGGATAACCTATTTATTTTCTGTCTCTCCACACTAACTTTTTATCATCACAAGAGCAGAGGTTTGTCTTTTGTTCACTCTTTAGACCTGTGTCCACTATCACATCATTTCATAGGAGATGCTAATGGTTTACAGTAAAGCAATCAACAGTCAGTGGTTTTGCATAATTTTTTGTTATCTTTCCCCAATGTGCCCTGTTTTTCTGAAAGATTTTTATCTCCTAAACTGCATTTATTAAGTTTTTATTAATAGATTTTTTTCCATGAGAGGATCATGCTATCACGTTCCAGCCAAAAATCCAAGAAATGTGACATTTGATTCTCCCGAGCAGCCTTATCAGTTTTAAATATAGAATTTCTATTAACTATTTTAAAGAGTTGAAAGTATTTCAAGGATTCCTCCCTCCTCCCTTCCCCATCACCATCTTTTCAGATCCCTGACATGAAGGAACTCAAGCTGGAAACCTCATGGATTAACCCTTACAGGTTGTGCCTCTCTACGTTTTCCTCTGATTCTACAATCAGACTAGAACTAGAATACATCGGCTGATCAACACGTACAAGTGCCAATCCTCCGCCCAGGACTATATATCCCTTACTTATCCATGTGATAAAGTGAATTCCAGACCCACAGCCAGTTAGGTTATTTGAGTGAAAAACAAAGGCTGAAAAAGACCATCCACTTGAGTTAAAGAATCCATAATGAACCATCCTATAAAAAATGATTGATTCCGAAAATGGTAGGTCCCTATTCTTGATGTGAAAGCTTTGCATATCTTGCAGTCAGCAGAAATTTTTACAAGAATGAAAATAAACACACCCAATCGCAATAAATAAATGGTGAATAGGGTGCCAACTCAAAGGCATCACAACCCAGTAAAACATGGGCACCAGCAGGCAGCTGTGCTGAGAACCAGAGCATACCACTGACAATGCAGGTACCAGTGGTTTATAACCAAGACTTCTAATTTCATACTGAGCCTCATAAGAATTATTGTCACTACAATTTATTTGAGAATTTGAGACTTCACACATTTGACTTAACATAGAAACTAAAGTCAAATAGCACGTACTCGTGTAAAGAACATGTGTGTTAGTCGCTCAGTCGTGTCTAACTCTTTGTGACCCCATGGACTGTAGCCCTCCAGGCTCCTCTGTCCATGGGATTCCCCAGGCAAGAATACTGGAGTGGGTTGCCATTTCCTCCTTCAGGGGATCTTCCACACCCAGGGACAGAACCCCAGGTCTCCTGCATTGCAGGTGGATTCTTTATCGTCTGAGCCACCTATAAAATGAAAGCAAAAGTGTTAGTCGCTCAGTTGTGTCTGACTCTTTGTGACATCATGGACTGTAGTCCACCAGGCCCCTCTGTCCATGGGATTTCCCAGGCAAGAATATTGGAGTGGGTGCCCATTTCCTTCACCAGAGGATCTTCCCAACTCAAGGATCGAACCTGGGTCTCCTACATTGCAGGCAGATTCTTTACTAAGTCACGATATAACTGGAGTTTAAATTTGGGGGCAAGGGAAAGGCACCTCCAATGCCAACAAAACTCTCCCCAAAGTATTTTGTAACTATTATTTAGCATATTTCAAAGGAATAATCTTATTCGGAGTAAGCTGGCCTTTTAATTTAATGACCAGACATTCAGCCCCAAAGAACCACTGTGTGTAGCGGAAAGCACTCTCAAGCTTCAACAGACTCATCCTTCACTTTGTTCAATGTGAATGAAGCCTGGAAGGAATTTGAATTTGAAATTTGACAAGCGCTTCTTTAGAACACTTTTAAAAATGAGCTTTGGGCCACTTGCTTTTGTCCTAAAGGGATGGTGCTTGCAAGAAAAGAGTAAAAAGGCAGAAGATCCATTCAGGCCTGCAAGTATTTTATGGTGTCAGGAGATTCACTGAAGCTTGCCATTTCTTTGTGCTAATAAATGTTAGTCATGTGATTTGTTATTAAATAACTGGCAAAGTTTCATTTCAATTTCTTTGACTATGTCATGATGCAGAGCTACCTGGAATCATATTTGTACAGAAAGAAGGAACACCCTCCCAGGAATATGAGAACCCCAAGAGTCGGTTTAATGGGTAAATTATATCCTTGTCGCTCAGTCGTGTCCAACTATTTGCCACCCCATGGACCTTATCCCGCCAGGATCCTCTGCCATTATATCCTTAGAAGAAACTAAACTCAAAGGCCAGGATTTTATGAAGCCAATAACTTATTTCTGGGTTCCTAAAGCTACTTGCCTGTTTTTGCGGTTTGTGGAAGGGAAGCATGTCTGCATCTGCAAAGGAGAGTGAGGCTTCTGCTGTTCTAATATTTTAACTCAACTCTGCCTTCAGGAGTTAATGCAAACTGCCGCAGGGTGCTTTTTCTAATTGTTCCCTGCCCTTCTGCTGAATCCTCAGAATCAAAACAGATCTGAGTCAGAATCCCTGAGAAAGTTGTCTTACTCCTGAGGCTCTCCTTCATCTGTAAAATGGGCAAAACGACTTGACCTCTCTTTTGTGTAAAGATTACACAAAATAAAGTATGTGAAAACCCAGATGGTACCCGAGCTTACCTGGGAGAGCTTGCCTTCTGCTGCCCCGCCTTTTTCTTTCTTGTCTCCTCTTGTCTTTTCCTTCTCTCTCTTTAAACCTTTTTTATTTATCTATTTTTGGCCATACCATGCAGCATTCAGGATCAGTTCCCTGACCAGGGATCAAACCAGTCCTCTTGCTGTGGAAGTGAAGAGCCCCAACTACTGGACCACCAGAGAAGTCGCTTAAATCATTTTTAAAATTGAAGTATAGTTAATTTGCAATGTTGTGTTAGCTTGCTGCTGCTGCTGCTGCTAAGTTGCTTCAGTTGTGTCTGACTCTGTGTGACCCCATGGACTGTAGCCCCTCAGGCTCCTCTGTCCGTGAGATTTCCCAGGCAAGAATACTGGAGTGGATTGCCATTTCCTTCTCCAGAGGATCTTCCTGACCCAGGAATTGAACCCATGTCTCCACGTGGCCAGGCTTTTCATCAGTGTGGTTCTACTGGTCTCTGTAACAAGAGGCAGACAGTGTGGCTGGATCCCAACTGAACAAGAACAAATAGTTGAAAACTCGGGCCCTGAAGCTGGTTTAGTCAAGTTACTATCACATATGAAAATGCTAGCACAGCAGAAAAAGAGAGTGAGACAAACACGAAGTCTCTCCCAGTGTATCTCATTTTATTATAATTGTCAGCATTGCTTATTTTTGAGAGCTTATTATGTGCTAGAAAGAGTTCTCTTTAAAATTTTTGTATTTTGTATGTATTTTTCTACTTTCACATTTTTTTTTAGATGAGAAAATTGAGTAACTCACCCACATTTACACATATAGTAAGTGGCAGAGCCAGGATTTAAATACAGGGCCCACATTCATAACCAATATGTTACTTTCCCCTCTCTCTTTCACTGGAATCTGTTGATTTAAGTTCACTTTAGGTCTTCTCTTTTATCTGGTAGATAAGACAGTAAAGAATCTGCCTGCCATGCAGGATGATCCCTGGGTTGAGAAGATCTCCTGGAGAAGAGAATTGGCTACTCACGCCAGTATTCCTGCATGGAGAATCCCAAGGACAAAGGAGACTGGTGGGCTACAGTCCATGGGGTCGCAAAGAGTCAGAGACGATGAACGACTAACATTTTGTCTGTGGCCTTACATCAAAGGTTGCCACTGTGATAAATTTATGACATCTGAATTCCCCAGAAAGATGAGAAGGTGATGTGGCATGAAGCCTCCTGACTTGCTGAAGGAGATGCCCATTTAAACAGGGTAATTCCTTTATCACTGCTGCCCTTGAGAGATGGTTAGGTCCTGGCTCCTGTGTGACATCTCTGATTGGCATGCTGGAGGAGGTGCGTGCTGATTATTCCATGTAACATGGTCATGAAATGCAGCCACATGGGTGGTTGCCCAACAAGGCCTGACTCAAGAGCTGAATCAGTGATGATGACAGAGGCCACTCTCTGGCCCCAGCCCTTCCGACTAGTGATCTCCCTGTCACTGTGATACACTGGAAGCCTTCACAAGCATACACAAGGCTTTGGAGAAATCTTTCTTGGATTCATCATTCTGCTGTCTTAGATATTAATATAATGTGCAATACATTTATTGATGGACAATGTCACTGTCTCCTTTGGTAAAGAAAAAAACACAGTTTGAACGACATGGACTTATGGGTCAATCAATCAAAAAACTGGTCTCAAAAACAGTGACTATCTGAAACTAAAATAACAGTGTAAATCAACTATCCTTCAATTAAAAAAGATGAAAACAAACAAAAGTCCAGTGACTATTGTAGAGGTTATTAGGGTATAAAAGAAATAGAATTTCCAGTTCATGCCTCAAGATCAGTATTCAAGAGAATTTTCTTGCCTACATTGATGGAAGTATAATCTTATACAGGATTTTTTTTTCTTTTTTTTTAATTGAAGAGTTTTATTACTTTTGGCATTAAAAAATGCCTTTTCATTGAATAATCCTATGATGGTGGACTGATTTGCATGGCAGTGAAAACCAAACATAATGACTGTTTTAGGAAATCAATTTGATGATGCATTTTATATTGGTTTGGTATATTTGTCATGACTTAACACAGAATCATGTAATAATTCAACAATTACACAATGCCGCTAGGAACTGTTCTGCCTTTTGGTTTCTTGGAACATCTTAAAGGAAACTCATTCTTATGTTCGTAGGAAAATTACAGAGAAGACATGGGTACCTTTTAAGAGTTTCTATTTCCTCATTTGTTGAAAGAATCCGAGATGATGCCATTGCCAAGGTTCCTTCTAGATTTGACTTTAGATATTCAACAGTGCGGGCAAAACCCGGCAATGGTGTGGGCAAAAGTGGGGTTGGGTTGGGAAGAAAGGCACCGCAGGACATCAGCAGGAGGTCATTTGGGTACTACTTTTCTGGTGGCCCACGAATATAGTCTGCCCAACTCCCATGGCTGTGTGTTTGCAAACAAAACTTGCTAAAAACATGTTACCATTAAAAAACAGAACTCGCTTTTTCAAAGTGAATTCCAGCCTGCACACAAAAATTGTCTTTCCATTGGCATATTCTCTTAGTCATGGGAAAGCAAATGAGCGAAGCCTGAATATCATTTCTGCCTTAATGAGGCACACTCCTAGGTTTGAATAGAACATCAAAAGATAATCCCTGACTTTGCAAAATCATGGAATTGGGAAGAGAATGTAGAGATTTGTCTCTTCCGTGTGATTGCTGACAAGGTATTGGGTGCTATTCCTACAATATGTTAAGCACTAGGGCTACAGAGATGAAGAAAGCCCAGCTCAGACCCTGAAGGAAGTTATGGATAGTTGGAAGGAAAGGTGGCTACAGCCCAAAAGAGGAATAACAAAGCTGCCTATCTGTAGCAAAACTGGGTATCACCTCCTTCACTCGTGATGTGGTGGCCCAGGGACTGTATTAGGTATGTAAATTATTTGTAAATAAGGAAATAATTTTTTTGAGGGGGGCTCCAAAATTACTGCAGATGGTGATTGCAGCCATGAAATTAAAAGATGCTTACTCCTTGGTAGAAAAATAATGACCAACCTAGACAGCATATTAAAAAGCAGAGACATTACTTTGGCAACAAAAGTCCATCTAGTCAAAGCTATGGTTTTTCCAGTAGTCATGTATGGATGTGAGAGTTGGACTATAAAGAAAGCTGAGAGCCAAAGAATTGATGCTTTTGAACTGTGTTGTTGGAGAAGACTCTTGAGAGTCCCTTGGACTGTAAGGAGATCCAACCAGTCCATCCTAAAGGAAATCAGTGCTGAATTTTAATTGGAAGGACTGAATTTTCATTGGCTGCTGAAGCTGAAACCCCAATCCTTTGGCCACCTGATGCGAAGAACTGACTAATTTGAAAAGATTGTGATGCTGGGAAAGATTGAAGGTGGGAGGAGAAGGGGATGACAGAGGATGAGATGGTTGGATGGCATCACTGACTCAATGGACATGAGTTTGAGTAAACTCTGGGAGTTGGTTATGGACAGGGAGGCCTGGCGTGCTGCAGACCATGAGGTCGCAAAGAGTTGGACACAACTGAGTGACTGAACTGAACTGAATTGAACTGAAAGAAATAATTTCTGACTGTTACCTGATTGATAGCTGTACTACAATGACCCTTAAAGGGACTCCCTGGGGGTCTTGTGGTTAAGACTCTGCGCTTCCAGTGCAGGGGGTGCAGGTTTGATCCCTGGTTGGGGAACTAAGATCCCACATGCCGGGCAGTGCAGCAAAATAAAAGACCCTTGGAACTCCAGGGTCGTGTGGCCCATGCCCAGCCAGGGGAAGATGCATCCTCCAGCTGTGGGGGACCCCTCCCAGCTGTGCATCAGGCAAGATTCTGGGGCTTCCTCCACCGTGGTCCTGGACCTTACTGTGCTTGCTGCCCTGTTTCTGCTTGCTCAGTGTCAAGCCTTCAAAAATGTTGACTTCTTACACACAGGGAAATGTTCGACCAGATAGAAATCATCTCAATGCAAAATGAAAAACCACAAGGAACAGGATTTTTTTTCAACCAAAGGACAGCAAGGAGATCCCACCAGTCAATCCTAAAGGAAGTCAACCCTGAATATTTATTGAAAGGATTGATGTTGAAGGGCTTCCCCAATGATTCAGTGGTGAAGAATCTACTTGCAGTGCAGGAGCTGCAGGAGACTCGGGTTCAATCCCTGAATTGGGACGATCCCCTGAAGGAGAGCATGGCAACCCCCACTCCAGTATTCTTGTCTGAAGAATCCTATGGACAGAAGAGCCTACAGGGCTACAGTCCATAGTCTCAAAGAGTTGGACATGACTGCAATGACTGAACACACGCTGAGAATGCACGCAGGGATGCTGAAGATGAAGCCTCAATCCTTGGGCCACCTGTTGCGAAGAGCCAACTCATTGGTTAAAGACCCTGATGCTGGGAAAGACTGAGGGCAGGAGGAGAAGGGGACGACAGAGGATGAGGTGGTCAGATGGTATCACCAACTCAAGGGACATGAGTCTGAGCAAACTCCAGGAGACAGTGAAGGACAGGGAGGCCTGGCGTGCTGCAGTTCATGGGGTTGCAAAGAGTTGGACATGGCTGAGCGACTGAACAGTAAATTAGCATACACAGTCTGGGACAGATCCAAAGTTTTTAAATGTGAGGGGTTTCCTATCTGGTTGGAGTGTGTGTGTGCATGTGTGTGTGTACGTATGTATGTGTGCTCTTCCTGATCACCCCACCTGCTCAACTAGCCTTCACCCAGTTCAATTCCAGACACCTCAAAGCTAAATGTGCTTCATTTCCTGTGTGCTTTCCTAGTGCCCGGTGCCAGTTCCCATGGTGGCATTTATCAACTCACCACGTGGTATTTTAAATTTCACCTTCCCCACCTCTATCTCTTACTGGACTCTGAGCAAAGAGGGAAATGTCTTGAGATAAAGAGACTCGGGCTGTATCAGAGGAGAGGTCAACATCTGGGTGGCTGAATGAGCACAGTGGGGTCGGGAGGGGAGAGCAGGGCAATGGTGATTACTCCTTTAATCTTTATGACTGTGGCCACCTTTGCAAATCACAATACCTGCAGGTTACCACTCATTATTAAGGCAAGACTGACAAAGAGAAAGGAAGCTGATCTTACCCTTGAATGAATTTTCATTGGAGTAAGGCTTCTCTGGTGGCTCAGGTAGTTAAGAATCCACATGCAATGTGGGATACCCGAGTTTGATCCCTGGGTTGGGAAGATCTCATTGGAGTATAGCTGTTTACAGTGTTGTGTTTGTTTCTGCTGTACAGCAAAGTGAATCAGCTATACATATATCTCCTCTTTTTTGAATTTCCTTCTCATTTAGGTCACCATAGAGCACTTAGTCGAGTTGCCTATGCTATGCAGTAGGTTCTCATTAGTTATCTATTTTATATATAGCAGTGTCTATATTAATATGTCAATCTCAATCTCTCAATCCATCCCACTCTTCTTTTTCCCCCTTTATGTCCATCCATTTGTTCTCTATGCCTGTATCTATATTTCTGCTTTGCAAAGAGGTTCATCTGTACCATTTTCTAGATTCCACATATGTGTGTTAACGATACTGGATGCTTGGGGCTGGTGCACTGGGACGACCCAGAGGGAGGGTATGGGGAGGGAGGAGGGAGGAGGGTTCAGGATGGGGAACACAGGTATACCTGTGGCGGATTCATTTCGATATTTGGCAAAACTAATACAATATTGTAAAGTTTAAAAATAAAATAAAATTTAAAAAAAAAGGAAACATCCCTTTAAACCTGAAAAAATATATATATACAATATTTGTTTTTCTCTTTCTGATTTACTTCACCCATGTGACAGTCTCTAGGTCCATCCATGTCTCTGCAAATGGCACAATTTCATTCCTTTTAATTGTCCCACTGTATACATGCGCCACATCTTCTTTATCCATTCCTCTGTTGACGGACACCTAGGTTGCTTTGATGTCACTGCTATTGTGAATAGTGTTGCTATGAAAATTGGGGTCCATGTATCTTTTGGAATTATGGTTTTCTCAGGGAATGTGCCCAGGAATGGTATTGCTGGACCACATAGGAAAGAGGCTGAACTTGAAGGAATTTGACTTACACAGTGTTTCTCAATTGTGGCTGCACAAGTGAATTACTTGGGTAAGCTTTGAAAGATAGTGGTGTCGTGTCTGGTTCAGGAGAGTCTGACTTACTTGTGCTGGGGTAGGGGTGGGGCATCCATCTTTTTAAATGGCTCCTAGTAATTTTTATAGGAACAGGGTTGAGAATGTCTGGTTAGGGGAGTGTAAGGTTAAAGGGCTAGACATAATTGCGACTCATGTGTAAGGGAGCTCCTCAGGAGCGAAAACAGGCCCGGCACGTGTCTGCCTGTTCCCTTGCCTTAGACAATGTAATTATTTTTTTCACATCCCCAAAAAGGCATTCACAGCACAATTCTTAAATCAACAAACACATAGTACATTCATTCTGTTCTGGAAAGAGTAAAGACTAAAGGTCGGGGGACTTCCCTCTTGGTCCAGTGGCTAAGACTCCGTGCTCCCAGTGCAGAGGACCTGGGTTTGATCCCTGGTCAGGGAACCAGATCCTCTGTGCTGCCACTAAGACCTGGCATAGCCAATTATATATATATATATATATATATATATATATATATATGACTTAAAGGGAAAGTCCTTTACTAGACCAGTAACTATCAAATTATCTCCTGTTTCAGAGAAAAAGTCCTTGATCTTTTATTACGGTAGGAAATTAACATTTATTGAGGACACTTCTATGATAGTTTTCACATTGGCATTAGGGGGCTTCATATACGTTTTCTGGTGAGAAAGAAACGTAGTATACTTCTACAAAGTAAAATCTCAAACTGACTCTTACACTGGAACTAAAGAAGACCAGGTCAGCCTTGGCTAACATTGGATGGAGGTGGCAAAGGGGCTGGTGGTTGCCAATGGCTGGAGGGAAGGGGAATGGGAGGTTGTTAACTGATTTGGAGTTTCAGTCTCATAAGATGAAAGAGTTCTGTGGATGGATGGTAATGACGGTAGTACAACAAAGTGAATGTTAATACTGAATTGTGTGCCCCAAAAAGGTTAAGATGGTAAATTTTATATTATGTATATTTAACTATAATTTTAAAAATAAAAAATAAATTCATCCACATAAAGTATGAAATCCAATGGTTTATAGTGTATTTACTCTAGAGTTATGCAGCCATTGCCATAATCTAATCTTAGAATATTTCCATCACACCTGGCTCCACCCCACCGCACCCCACCTCCAAAAAAAAAAAACCCTTATACATGTGAGCAGTCACTTGGGAGAGATATTTTTAACAGATCATGGGTGTCATGTGTTATTCTTCTGGAACTTGACTTCACAGACTCTTAGAAGCAGCTTAAAGACTTTTAGTCCAATCTCTGCAGATGAAGAAATTGAGGCTCAGAGAAGCAAAGCATCTTAGCAAAGGTCACACAGCAAATTATTGGGCAGAGGCAAGGCTTCTGATTTCCCATGGAGTTGCTTTTCTCAATACAAAAATGCTGTGTCATTCACTTCCTTTAGATTGTTGCTGACAGTGGATTGAAGGTATCAAAAAGATGCTACCCTTTTTCACTGTGGACCCAGGGACTCTTTCTCCAGCCTCTCATCTTACCCACCTGAATCGGGAAGTACAGAGTAAAGACAGGAGAGTACAAAAATCTGCAGTGGTGTCCGGTCATGCTTCCTTATGCCTTAACACTATTAGGAAAGAGCTATAATGAATTGTATGGAGAATAATGTCGCAGCCTCTTAGAAGAATGATTAGAAACACAGCCAGGTGCGGGGACTTTACTTTTGAAAGATGTTGCGTTTTGCTGTGGCAGCAAACAGAGCACCACGTGTCAGAGATGCCAAGGTTTTGGGCTGGCGGTGGAGGTCATTACTTCTCTTGTCATTGTATGATTATTGGGAAAGAGCAGAGGAAGTGGGTTATACGTCCTGCTCTCTTGTCTTTCTTGTCTTTCAATGACTTTCAGACTCAGCAGAGCCTTGGGCAGGGCAGCAGGTGGACAAAAGTTGGGATTTGGAGTGGGGTGGAGGACGAACTTGGTGAGCTCCTTGAAGCATCTTCGGCAGTCCTTATTTCCTGGAGGGCTGGTGGAGAGGGTGCTGAGGTTGCTACACATGGGGAATGAGGCCAGGGAGATTCACGCAGCTACAGACTTAGACATATCTAGATCAAGTCCTGAAACCTACTCCAGGCAAGGTTTGGGTCTCTTTTGTCTCCTGTCCTTTGGTCTTTCTGAGAATTTGACCTACCCTCCTCCTCCCTGGTTACCACCCTAACTCACCCCAGGATGATGTACACCCCCAGGAGTGTTTGGAATTTCTCCAGCCAATCTATTCGAGAGGTAGGTACTCTAAACTTCCTGAGAGTTTCCATCATGATAGACACACCTGACTGGAGAGATTGCTGGGGGAATGACACAGGCTCCTAGCCAATGGAGGACACTGCCTGAATTAGTCATCTTTTAAACTTCCGGTACCTCGCCAAGGACCTGGAGGGTTTGCTGAATGAATAAGTAGTAACATTTCACATCAAACGATGCATATTATTTACAAAGTGATTTATTTCCCATGCATGGACTCATCCTCACAACTGCCCCTACTTGACCCCTGGAAGGTAGGCAAGACTGTTTCACAGATGAGGTCACAGAACTGGAGGTTGGAGAGGTGGCTTTCAGACTCTTAAGTCTGTTGGCATTTTTATATAGGTATATTGAGATGGCCTTTCCTAAAACACTCGAAGCACTAAGAGAGATATGAGTCAGATAGACATTTGCGGTCTCTGCATTTTGTTCCTAAATCTGGGGAAGACATATTCTTCATCTAAGTTTCTCACCGATGGTATTATTTTCTGTTGTTTGCTAATCACTGCTGGTGTATAAGTTTTCAATCACATTTTGAGTTAAGTGGGATTTCAGGGCTAGCCTGGTAAACTTGTGTAACCCCATGTGGTTTGGAGTACGTAGCTGTTTCCTGACAGAGATTTTGCATCATACACTATTGTGTCTAACACAGTTTTTGGTTCATACACTATTGTCTTGAATGTAGTTTTGGGTAATTTCAATTAACTGGATTGTAGTTTTATGGCCCTGGGTCGTCAAGAAACACATGTTCAAACATTCTCCCTGCTTAATGACATCCTTACTCTTGCTGAACTTCTATGACCGTATTGGAAATCAATGATTGCTTCTGATCCTCCAAATGTATTGTTGAGGAGAGACCTAGATGAAATCACTATACGAAATGCTTTGAGATTGCAGGATGTGGAGAGCGCGCTGTCATTAAAATGAGTGATTCTGCTTGGAGGTAAACCATGTTTTAAGTCTGAGAGTATTTTGTGCATGAGGGAATTTCTCTGTGCAGAATCATTTTCCATCCCCCACCCCCAATAATTCTCAGTATCACAGCCCTCCTGGCAGCAGGTATCTCCCTAAACTCCTGGGCAGTCGTCCGGCTAAAGCGAGTTTTCCTCTCCTAGCAACTGTTGCTAAGAGGGGCGTGGCCTCGGAGTCCGACTAGAACGCGTTTGGTGTCCCGTTCCCCACCCCCACCCCCACCACATAGACTACATTTCCCGTGATGCTCCAGGGTGGTCTCCGTAGTGACGCACTCGGTGTTCGCGGAAAACTGGGGGCGGGGGGGGGGCAGGAAGGCGGAGGCGGTGGTTGCGAGGAAGGCGGGGCGGGGGGGGACCGTGCTCTCCGCGGGTCCCCGGCTCGCGCTCCGGCAGCTGCCGCCGCTGCCGCCATGTTGGCTTGAGGGGTGATGACAGGAGGCGGCTGCGGCGTCGGGGACTGAAAAGTGGAGGAGGAGGAGGCAGAGAGACGGAGCTCTGAGAGGAAACGGTTCCCGGGCTGAGGAGAGGAAGGACCCGGCCTCTTCCGGGGTCCGGCCGAAGTCGGCGTCGCGGGGAGCTCGCGAGGCCGGGGAGGGGAGCGGAAGGCGGAGACGGTGGGGGGGAGGCACAGGCGGAGGAGGCGGGAGAGGAGCGCTGGGAAGCCGGAGACGATGCGCCCCGAGCCCCGCGGCTGCCCGGAGGCGCCCGCGGCCTGAGCCCCAACGGGCCGTGGGGGTCTCGCTCCTGGCCGGCCGAGCGCCCCGCGCTCACCCCCGCCACCGCTCCCCGCCCGGGCTCTCCGGCCCGGGCTAGCACTTCGGCTGCCAACGAGTTAAATGCCCTTGAGCGCGGGTTTCCGCGGCCCCGGCCGCGCGAGTTGAGAGCCGTTTGCCCGCTCCGGCCGCCGGGGACGAGTCCATGTGTAGCCACATAAGTTCTCTGTGTGCCGCGGCGCCTGGTCATCCTCCCGCTTCATGAGGACTCGACTCGGGAGCGAGTGTGAATCACGGCGGGGCTGGGAAAGGAGGAAGGCGATTTAACCCCCTCCCACCCCGCTCCATGTCCGTGTGTCACTCGGCTCGGTCCACCTGGCGCGGCCGGTCCTGGGGCTGCTGCTGCCGCTGCTGCTGACTTCGGCGACCCGGGAGTTGCTCCGCTCCGGCTACAGCTCTGCCGGCGATTGTTCCTCTGCGCCCGGCCAGGCCGGCACTTCGGCTCGGAAAGAACTTATTTTATTTTAAAAAATTATTTTTGGAGAGCACATCTCGAACCAATCAAGATCTTGAAGATTGATTTCTGTTAGCTTGAAGACTAACAGAAGACTCTTTTTAATTTGTTGTCTTAAAAAATTTTTTTTTCTTTGCGTAAACATCTGGGTATATGTCAAACGGCAAGATGTCCAGTAATGTCCCGGCGGATATGGTAAGTGAAGGATTAAGAGTTAACGACAGCCTTTGATTTAATTGTGGTTTCCAATCTCGTTTAATCAGAAAGGATGCAGGCGTAGGGTGAAGGTTTGCGGGGTGGGGGTGGGGAAGCCACGGTCCCGGGAGATTGTGGAAGAAGTTGGAGGGTCTGGTGTCGCTCTCGTTGAAAGCGCTGCGTTGAATACGGATCTTCTCACTTGGTTGCGTTTTCTAAATGGTTAAAGACAATGGAGAAGTTGGGAACATGTAGCAAGGTGCCTTGAAGTGGAGAAAAATCTCTTCCGCTTTGCTAGAAGCCTCTGAACACTTGTGTCTGAAAGCTTCTGAAAACGGCAGAGCTGAGGCCGGGTGTCCCTGCTAGATACAGAGGTGGGCATGAAATCGGGAATCTTGCCCTGTGACACTGGTCATGAATGCAGTAGGTGCAAGCCGGATATTTCCAAGAAGTGGGGACGTCTTATCTCGGCCAGGATTTGCTGTGAGCTTTTCGAAACGTTTGGGAGAACAAGCACGGCACAGAAATAGACGTTTTGGAATGTTCACAAATCCAGGCTGACTGTATTTTGGTACTTTTAATGAATATTCCAGGACTTTTAGTACCAAATATTTAGTAGTATGACATCACTGGACTTTTAAAGGCTAATAAAACACATTATTGATTGAACCTTGATCCTGGAATGTTAAGAACTGGAAACCAAAGTACTCTTGTTTATTGACGCTTTTCTTTTTGTTCATAAAGTAGGTTAAGCTTATGAGACTGTTGACTAACAGGAACTGTGTAGGCTTACAGCGCTGGGAAGGTGGGTTTGTGTGAGGTGAAATTACTCTTTGCTGTCTGTCTTGGGGACAAACGTAATGCAATTAACAGGAAGGGGAATAATCTCCTTTATGAAAGAATTGAAGTTAACATAGTTATGCTCATATATTCGAAGTTAACATTTGAGTGTTTGTATATTTCGGTGAAAAAAACAAAATTGAACTTTGCTGAGGATTAAATTTTAAAATGTCAGACGCTTCAGTTAGAGTGAACCCCATTTACGGGCTGTAAAATTAAATTAAATGGCTCTAAATGGCATATTTTGACCTTGGTTTAAAGACATTTTGCTTGTGTTTGATTTCCCTTTCAGTGTGCTGTTTAAATGCAAAGGAACCACAGTGTTCTGTCTCTTGGGTGGCCACAGAGCAACCCAACACTCTCCTTCCTGAGTCTTAAAACTCGAGCATTGTCCTTTTAGTTTTCCTTTCCCTCCTGGGGTGCACACTGGAGCATAGTCTCCTGCCGGCTTAAGCCTAACCAGACTGGATTTCCTTCACCCTGTTGGTGAAGTTGCCTAGATAGGTCTCTGGACGGAGCAGGAAAACCCACTTTCCCCGATGGATACTCTGTGGGCTCGTACCCTCCAGCAAAGACTTGCTGTCTGGCTAAAACCTCCATTTTATATCATCATGCACAGTGTGCAGTATGATCACCTTATATACTATATATCTGTCACAGAAGTTGTTGTGCAATAGATCTGTGAGATTAAAACAGTGCAACAGCTTTCTTTATTTAGGCCCAGTGATGAGAAGGAGCTGAATGTGCGTAGCTTCACTCACAAATTGAGGTGATTTGGAGAATACCGTTTCCAAGTCAGAGAGGAGGTTTGGAAGCTAGTGTTTGGATCGGGGTGCCGGGAAGGGATGGCAAGGTTGTATTAATAGCTCTAGTTATCAAATACAACTGTTTCTGTTTTAGACTGTATTTTAAGGCCGTGATGATTCTGTGGTGCTTTGAGATCCCTTGATTAAAGGTGATAGGCAAGGGCAAAGCAGTATTATGTAATAAACATATAATTCCTTGGTGATGCTGTTTCAGAATGTGTCTAGGGTACAGCTCAGATTAGATGATTCTGAATAATTTTTATGTTTCATTTTTTAGCCATACAACTCGCTGGAGGCCTTGAGGGTTTTTTTCCAGCATTAAAACCTTTAAACCGTCATTTGGTATTACTCACATTGCATTTTTGTTTAAGAAGTGTCTTCCTTTGATATGTACCTAGAATTACAGCTTTTTGAAATATAACATGATAAATACCGGTTAGAAGTCGTGGACTCAATACTTCATGTTTGTTAAAGTTTTCATTATCAATAATTGACAGTCTGCACTTACATTCTGACTTAAAGTGAGGAAAATGTCACTACTCTTGAAAAGCATCGGCCTTCTCAGCCTCACCTCTCCACAATCTGATACTTCCCTTGCAGCATAATTCTAAATTGATTGGGATGCATATTCTTGCAAGTATGAATACATACATTTGCTAGATGCAGTAAGCATTTTAAGTTTCTCATTGGTGATAGTGTGTGCTATTTAGAAACAAATGTTACGCTTTTTCATCTGTTAATGATGCTTGTCACCTGTATAGGAAAATCCTATTTCGGAGAAGAGGTGGGGCAGTGAAATTATAATAAACCCTGTCATGGTTTCAATAGAGATAGTTCGCTCTTGAGTTCTAATAATTGCTAAAGCAGTTGTTGTTTTTGGTAAAGTCTCCTTACAGAAATTATTGTGACTCACTTTTTAAATCGATTTTTTTTTTAGCATGACTTTTTTTGTTACTGACATTGAAAATTTATTTTTAAACATTCAGTATATTTTTTTGTGTACCATAAGGAGTCTCTTTTTCTTAGAATCCAAATATAGCAAGTCAGTCTTTTAGGGCAGGGTACGAATGGTACCCCTAGTGAATGGATTTGCTATATTCTTTACAAAAAATAATTTGCAGTTGATACTTTTTCAATTAACATTCTGTAAAGATGTCCTATAAATGGTATAACAGTATTTACTTAAAACATTGGCTTTTTCTTTGCTAAAGGTGCTTGAGTTTGAATTGAGATTTACTGACATTTCAGTGTAATAACTAATTTGTGAGAAAAATCTGTAAATACCCTGTCCTGAACCCAGTGTCATTATAATACATTGTATTTAAGTGATTGATTTCCCCCCTAGGCCCAAATCAGAGCTCATGATGGGGCTGTATTCATTGTTTATACTTGTAGCATGAATTATGTTAATGATTTAGGCTTTCTGAAAGAAAATGTTTAGTCTTTGTATCAGTAATAAAGCCTAAGGCTGGTTAGATAAGCTGGTAATTTTGTTTTCTGGATTTGGAAAGTTTTCAAGATGTAAATTAATATATAAAATTTATTATATAAAAATTGGAACTACTGTTTGGAGCTTTGGACTGAAATTATACTTTATGATATCTATAAAATTGAAAACCCTTTGTAAGAGAGACATTGACAGTGTGAGAATAATGGCAAAGCAGTTTTGGTTATTTGAAGCATTTTAGGTAATAAAGAATCCTGTACCTTTTTAAGCTTTGAATGTGAAATTGTAGCATATGTAACTATGTTTAGTCTGGGATTAAGTGAGTTAATGATAATTTGATTTTTTTCAGTGCTTAATGAATATTTTTATTGTAATGTCATATCTTTTCCACTTGTGAAAGAAATATTGGAGCCCTCTAGTGGACAGGAAATTATTCAAATGAATTTCTTTTCAAAGTGAAGTTTTATCACTTTTCTAAGTTTAATAACAGATACAGAGTATACCAGGGGGAAAATGTCATGCTCGAAAAAGGTTTAGAGAATAGAAGAGTTTTAACTTCGGAGAAAGAGTTATATTAAGATCCAATGCCTTAAATTTTTCTCTTTACTTACAGCTCTTTTAAATTTTTCTTTCTCTTGCTGGAGCTCTTGTTCCTAATATGAGTTGGAGGTTTTATGAAGGTTAAGGGTGGATAAGTACCATTTATATATTAATATCTGTATACTAATATATACACACACACATGCATATGTAGGTGACTTGATGAACAACATATTAAATAACATGTCTCTTATGGTATATTTCTCTAAATTGTTTTACTTTGTGTCTTAAATTTGGTATCTTGAGTTAGACAGTTTTATTGAGAAAACAAATAACACATTATTTCCCTCCATTTTGAATGACTTTTCCTTTCCAGCTCTGAATCCTATTCCAGCTCATGTCCCTCTCTTGTGAAACTGGTTTTTAGTCCATTCTAGTCCACACTGATCTTTCCTTCCTGTGAACCATTTTCTATTTCACATTCTGCAGTTCAGTTCAGTCGCTCAGTCGTGTCCGACTCTTTGTGACCCCATGAATCGCAGCACGCCAGGCCTCCTTGTCCATCACCAACTCCCGGAGTTCACCCAACATGATGTCAAATTTACATGAATATATGTCTTGTGTTTATTATATCTACCATAATTTCTAAAACATTTAAAAACTGTTGAATGATTTTCTTGACTTAAGGCATTACTCTTTCTGTTATTTATGGGAAACATAAATATTGTCCCGTACTACTACGACTATAGTAATGGTGTTAAGCATGAAGTCAGTGATATCTGATACTACTTTGAATATGAAAAATGCATTATTAGTGTAAGTTTTGAAGTTATTTTAAATTAGTGGATAAAGTACTGATGGCTCTACTAGTTTTCATAACATGAAATAGTAAATACATTTTAGGAGACTGAACTTCAACGTGCTCTTTAAGAATTCCTCTCTTTCTGGAGGGGGAAAATTGAAAGTGACTAGAATTCATGGTAACTGGAGACCCTGGGTAATAAATTATTCTGAATCAGTAAATTTTTTGAATACATGTTGGTTATTTTGGGGAATTTCCCAAAATACTGGATTACTGTCCTGTTTGCTTACATGTAATATGAGACACATAATTTAACTTACTTTTGGTGACTTAGCCATCATTTGAATAATATTGATTCAGTTCAGTGAAGTTCATTGACTGTTTCTTTGTAACGTACTGTCATTATTCTGAAAACTACAGCTGTCTTAGCTCAGCATCTAATACAGCTTTTGAAGCTTTGTGCCCGTTGACTACTAGTAATTGACAAAGTGAGATGAGGCAAGTCAATTTGAGAATGAAAATATTAGAACTTCTAGCTTATTTTGTGCTCCAAAAAAGAAGGAGAAATTGAACTTTTTTTTTAATTAATACATGGATTGGGTCTGAAAAAACCTCCAGGCTTCTCTAGGTCCACATTCTAATGAACATTTTCCTGAGGGACAGTATGAGAATTTTGTAATGTAGGGATAGCAGGACTATCGAGTTTCTCAAGGTTCTTGCAGTTTTTTATGACACTCTTTTATATCGGTACTTTAAATATTATTTATTCATTTTTGGCTGTGCTGGGTCCTCCTTGCTGCTCAGGCTTTTCTCTAGTTGCGGCGAGCAGGGGCTGCTCTCTAGTTGTGCTGCACAGGCTGCTTGTTGGCTTCTCTTGTTGCAGAGCGTGGGCTCTAGGGTTCCCGGGCTTCAGGAATTGCAGTTTCCAGGCTCTAGAACACAGGCTGAATAGTTGTGGCGCATGGGCTTAGCTGCCCTGTGACATGTGGGTTCTTCCTGGACCAGGGATGAAACCAGCGTCTGCTGCGTTGGCAAGCAGATTCTTTACCACTGAACCACCAGGGAAGCCCTAGGTACTTTTTAAGAGAATCTTTGATACTTTGAATGGAAATGGGGAGCAGAGGTTCACTGTTAAAGTACCTCAAAGAGTTGTAGAACTCAAAACTGAACAACACATTTTTATTTTACTAAAGATGAATATCTTAGATGCTGATCAAAAATAGTCATATTCAGTAACAGTGCTCTTAGTGTTAAGAGTAATAGTATTTTTAGTGGTTGTGTGATCAAAACAATGTTTAACATAGTTAATTAAAATTAAAACAATAAATTTTAATTTTGTTTTAGTGTATTTTATAATTTGCATAAAATGTATGGTTTATAAATGAATATATTATATATATTGGCATTGTATGCTGAAGTATTTTATGGTTGGGATGTTCAGTCAAACTTTAGAAGCTGTAAGATGACTTCAGATTTCTAAGTATTTTGAGTTCTGTTTGATATAGTGTTCCCATCTCCTGCCTTGTTGAGTATTTTTCTGTGGTCAGTATGCCTAACTGTCCCTCTCTAACTTCATAGTTGCTGATTCTAATTTGCTGTGGGTGTAGAAATCAGATTTCCAAAGTTTATTAGGACAAAGTGTGTTAAAAATGAGTAAATGACGTCCAAGTGGGATTTTCAGGCATTCTTATGGGAAAGTGCCTAGTCTTTTATTTCATTTGGTCATGTCTATTTTGGTTGTTCAGAGTTCTGTTTACTTGAGGGGCTTATTTCCTGGCTTAGTTTTGGAGAGATGTAGATTTTTGCAGGGATGAACTAGATAATTTAAAAAATAAAATTACACGAGGAGCTTTATTTTGAGCTCCGAGGGGAGAGATGCTAATATTTGTTGTGTCCTAGCTGTTTCCCAGGCAGATGCTTGGCATTTGACAGGATAACATTTAGTTTCATCCTTTCAGTGACCCTGGAGAAATAGGTTGGTAAGTAGAAAAAGAAGCGGCTGTTACCCGCCTGGTGAAGAGCACCAGGAATACATCTGTAGTGGAACAAGTCAAATTTACTGACTTGTAGCCACGAAGTCACAGAAGAGGGTATCGCAGAGGTTCTCGCTGGGGTTTGCCTCATGATGCTGATGAGGGAGCCGGGGAACAGGAGACTAGCTCGGTAGAATGCTGCAGACACAGAGTGGAAGTGGGTTAGTAATTGGATCTTTCAGCGGTCTTGGTTTAGGAGGCAGGAAAAAGGAAGCGGGCTGGAGGAGCTGTCAGTCACTGTGAGCCCCAGTGTGGCCCTGGGAGAGTTTATTACCTGTTGGTCTCCTGCGGGCCTTGTCTGTCTCTGTCATAGAGTGATTGTCAGCAGAGCTGTTTTTACTTTCTCTCAGCCTAGGTTCAGAGAGGGTAAGGGTCTTCTTTGGAATCACATAGCTAGGAAAATACAGAGCGAGGGTAGGAATTTGGGTTTCATGGCAATAGTGATAAACACCCTAAGCCTTTCCCCTGTGTACCTGAGCAGACAGTGCTCACCCCTCAGGCCCTCTGTTCAGCAGAATACCTGGATCCCCTCCCAACAACTTGCTCCAGGTATTTTTGCAAAATGCTGTGTAACCTATGGGTTGGAGTGATTTTAATGCAGGTGGGTTTTTCCCTGGTGACTCAGATGGTAAAGAATCCACCTGCAATGCAGGAGACCCAGGTTCAATCCCTGGGTTGGAAAGATCATCTGGGAGAAGGAAATGGCAACCCACTCCAGTGTTTTTGCTTGGAGAATTCCATGGACAGAGGAGCCTGGTAGGCTAAAGTCTGTGGGATAAAAAAGAGTAGGACACGACTCAGCAGCAAGTAACACACTTTTCTTACTGCTTAAATTCAAGGGAATTTTCTTTAAACTTGTTGGAGCTTTGAGTCCTCTTGTATATATATTATACAATAGAATTTTTTTCCTATAAACTTACCACTTTGAATTCAAAGACTGCTGCTGCTGCTACTAAGTCGATTCAGTTGTGTCTGACTCTGTGCAACCCCATAGACGGCAGCCCACTAGGCTCGCCCGTCCCTGGGATTCTCTAGGCAAGAACACTGAAGTGGTTGCATTATATATGTGACAGACACATGGGTTGATTTAGTGCTTTCAGGGTATTTTGTGTTTGTCTTCCTACTAGTATCTGCTTATGTATGATGCAGATTCTTTGTTAATTGATTAAAGTCTAGCAGCATTTTTTTATGGTCTAAATAAAATATATATATGGGCAGTCTTCTATAACTAGGTTTTCAAAAGAAAATGTTCTTTCTGTTGAGGAAAATTATCTTAAGTTAGGCAATATATCGTGTTTATGAACATAAATTAACATGGCAATTCATTATGTCTAGGCAAAATGCTCTCTCAAGACAGATGTTTGATTTTGTTTACTCTCTTCTAAAATTAGTGTTTTTGCCATAGAAATGCTCCTGATTTTTTCATTTAGTCATATATCATTAACAACTATCCATACAAATAAGTATAGAACCATGTTATAATTTTGAACGGATTCTGAATGACGTACAAAAATTGTTTAGCTATTCCATATTCATAAAGCATTTAAAAGCTATTAAAAACAATATTGTAATGCCTGTCTTAGAGTATGTCTCTGTGCCTTGTCTGATTATTTTCTTAGGATAAAATTCTTAAGAATGTAGCAGCTGTGTGTTCAGATATGTGTTAACAACTGTGGTGAGGTAGGGATACACGTTTTACTAATTTTAAAGCATCCTTGATTTTCTGGATAAACCTAACTTTTTCATTTTGAATTATCTTCTTAATACGCTACAATATATTTCATTTACATTGTTTTCAGTTTTGTTCATGAAAAAGATTGACTAGTGATTTTTAATTTCTTGTAAAGTCTTTGACATATTTAGCTGTCAAGGTTATTCTGACTTCAAAAAATGACCTGAGAAATGTTTTTTATTCTCTGAGTTTGTGAAAATTGATCTTATTGCATCCATTAATGTTTGGAGGAGTTCACTGGTGATGGAATTTGGAGTCTTCGTGGGGGGAGGGTTGAGGATTATTGATTCTGTTTCTTCAATTCATGTGGGACTATACATGTTTTCTATTACTTTTTTGTCAGTTTTGACAAGTTTTGCTTTTCAAGGCATTTATCTATTTTATCTAAATTTTTCAATGTGGCTTCAGATTTATTTTTCTTTTTTTATAATATCTCTATTATCTTTTTGATGTTTGTACTATCTGTAATGAAATGTGCTTTTAAAATCTGATTGTTGGTAATTTGTGCTGCTGCTTACTCTCTATTGACTTTGACAGAGTCAGTTTTCAGATTTCATGTCTTGCAGGTCTTCTAGTAATAACTAGTTTTGTTTGCCTGGAAGTGTATTTATTTACCTTCATCTTTAAAGGGTCTCTTCCTTTAGCACCTTTAAATTATTTTATAATTTCTGGCTCCCACTGTTTTTATTAAGTCAACTTGTGGTCTTACTATTTTTCCTTTGAAGTTAATGTGTTTTTCTGTTTAGCTTCTGTTGAACTTAATGTGTTTGGGCTATTTTCAAGATTTTATCTTTGTCTTTGGCTTTTAGCACTTTTACTATTGTGCGCTTATGCATAGCTTTTATTGTATTCTTTATGCATGGAATTTGTAGAGCATTTTGAGTCTATGGCTTGCTATTTTTGTCATTTTGTGAATTTTCTAAGCTGGAATTCTTTTCTAATTTATTTTTTAATTGAAATATAATTGAATTAAAATGTGTTAATTACTGCTTTATAGCAGAGTGACTCAGTTATATTGATACATGTATATACATTCTTTTTCATATTTTCCATTATGCTTTTTCACAGAATATTGAATATAATTCCCTGTACTATACAGTAGGAACTTGTTGTTTGTCCTTTCTATATATACCAGTTTGCATCTGCTGATCTCTAACTCTCGATCCAAACCTCTCCCACCCCTTTCCCCTTGACAACTGCTAGTCTAGTCTCTGTGCTTGATTCTGTTTCTGTTCCAGAGATGGGTTCGTTTGTGGCATATCTTAGATTCCGTATACTAATGGTATCAATACGGTATTTGTCGTTCTCTTTCTGACTTCCTTCACTTAGTGTGAAAATCTCTAGTTGCATCCATGTTGCTGCAAATGGCATTATTTTGTTCTTTTTTATGGCCCAATTGTATTCAATTGTATATATGTACCATATCTTCTTTATCCATTCATCTGTTGATGGATATTTCGGTTGTTTCCATGTCTTGGCTATTGTGAAAAGTGCTGCTGTGAACGTTTAGTCCACTTGAGTTCCATCGCTCAGTCGTGTCCAACTCTTTGCGACCCCGTGGACTGCAGCACACCAGGCCTCCATGTCCATCACCAGCTCCTGGAGCTTGCTCAAACTCATGTCCGTTGAGTCGGTGATGCTATCCAACCTTCTCATCCTCTGTCGTCCCCGTCTCCTCCAGCCTTCAATCTTTCCCAGCATCAGGGTCGTTTCAAATGAGTCAGTTCTTCACATCAGGTGGCCAAAGTATTGGAGTCTCAGCTTCAGCATCAGTCCTTCCAATGAATATTCAGGACTAATTTCCTTTAGTATGGACTGATTGCACCTCCTTGCAACCCAAGGGACTCTCAAGAGTCTTCTCCAACACCACAGTTCAAAAGCATCAATTCTTCAGCGCTCAGCTTTCTTTATAGTCCAACTCTCACATCCATACATGACTACTGGAAAAACCATAGCTTTGACTAGACAGACTTTTGTTGTCAAAGTAATGTCTCTGCTTTTGAATAAGCTGTCTAGGTTGGTTATAACTTTTCTTCTAAGGAGCAAGTTGCACTCACCATCTGCTGTGATTTTGGAGCCCAAGTCTGTCACTGTTTCCAGTGTTTCCCCATCTATTTGCTATGAAGTGATGGGACCAGATGCCATGATCTTCGTTTTCTGAATGTTGAGCTTTAAGCCAACTTTTTGACTCTCCTCTTTCAGTTCCATCAAGAGGCTTTTTAGTTCCTCTTCACTTTCTGCCATAAGGGTGGTGTCATCTGCATATCTGAGGTTATTGACATTTCTCCTGGCAATCTTGATTCCAGCTTGTGCTTCCTTCAGCCCAGCATTTCTCATGATGTACTCTGCGTATAAGTTAAATAAACAGGGTGATAATAAACAGCCTTGATGAACCCCTTTCCAGATTTGGAACCAGTGTGTTGTTCCATATCCAGTTCTAACTGTTGCTTCTTGACCTGCATACAGATTTCTCAGGAGGCAGGTACAGTGGTCTGGTATTCCCATCTCTTGAAGAATTTTCCACAGTTTGTTGTGATCCACACAGTCAAAGGCTTTGGCATAGTCAGTAAAGCTGTGAACATAGGGGTACATAGACCTTTTTGAATCAGAGTTTTGTCCAGATATAGGCCCAGAAGTGGGATTGCTGGATTGTATGGTAATTCTGTTTTGAGAAACTTCAATAATGTTTTCCACAGTGGCTACACCAATTTACACACTCAAACCAACTTACACTCCCACCAACAGTGTAGGAGGGTTCCTTTTTCTCCGCACCTTCTCCGTAAGCTGGGGTTCTTCAAGTACTTTTTCTATTCAGTTCTTTCTTTCTGGGACTACAAATGCATGTGTGTTAGGTCATTTCAGTTTTCATTCTTCTTCCTACTCTGTGTATCTATTTGGATATTTTTGCTGAACTGTCTTCAAGTTCCCTTATCTTCTCTGTCCAGTATACAGTTATACCCAATTATTAAGTTCTTAATTTCAGTTTTTGTATTTTCAGTTCTAAAACTTATACAGATTCAAATTCTCACAATGTTTTACCTATTTTTATTGAGTATATAAGCATTGTTGCAATGTTTCTGTCTGATAACTGTGATACTAATCCCTATCACCCATGAGCCCATTTCCGTTGTCTAGCTTTTGATCATTTGATCCTTTTTCCCAATATGCCTGGTAATGTTTTAATAACATTGTAATGAAACATTATAGTGGGTCTGAATGATGTTATCTTTCTTAACATAAAAAATATTAATATTCTCTGGGAGGTAGTTAGGTAAACATTGATCACTTTGATTCATTAGTGATTAATAAGAAATAAGCCTGAATTCAGGGTAATCAGGAAATTCAAATAGGCTTCTAACACATAGCTCTTTTGAGGTCTTATTTAAAAGTTTGAAGTGTTTACCAAGATGCTTCTTCCTTGGCAGGCCCTGAATTTTAAATATGAGGACTGATAAAAGCTCTGCTTAGCTTTTTTGGCCTCTTCGCAACATCTTTTTGAGGAGCTTTTCTGCATTTCAGTCCATGTTGTTTATGATTCAGCACATTCCTGGAAGGCAAACACTGAGCAAGATGTTGGGCTCCTTCTTTGCAGTTCCTTTTTATCTGGGATCCTCAATCCTGCCTCCTCTGGTGTAGCACAGAAGTCCAGTTTCTGCCTTCCCAGCCCGGCGGGACTGCCACAAGCTCCCGGCTCCTGTTCTGCCTGGCCTGGATGCCCTGTACTGGTAACTGGCAGATGCCTCAAGGGGAAAACGGGCCGTCCGTGTAGCTCTCGGTGGTTTTCTGTGTACCTTCAGGTAGCTCAGTTTGTTTGTTTGGTATCTTAGGTCACTTTTGTAGTTGCTTTCAGTGGGGAATTTGGTCTGATATCGCTCTTCCTCATGGCTTGACCTAATTGCCCTTTCTGTGTGTGCTTTAGTTCCCCTCCCTCCCTTTTGGCTCTAGAATTACCAAGTTTTTTTTCCCTCTCTCTTTTCTATCCTGATAGTAGCTATGAGTAGCTAAAATTAATTCAGTACTTAACTGTGTTACTTACCATGGCACCATCAGCCAGGCAGTTGCTTACGTCAGACATCTAGGAGTCATCTCTGATCTCTCCCTTTCCCTCATCCCCCAAATTCAATCCATTTCAAACTGCGCCTGGAATTCATCGACTCCATCTCTTCTCCATGCCACCACCGCATTGCCAAGTACCATTGCTGTCTCCTGGACACGGCATTAGTCTTGCAACTAATTGTTCTGCTTCTGTTTACGTTCCCCTGTGATACACTTTCCAAAGATAGCTTAAGTGATTTTTGTGAGACATAAATTGGATCATCTTTCCTTCTGAAAAAATACAAACAGAAAACTTTAGCAGCTTTCCATTGAAGAATAAATTTCCATAGAATAAAATCACAGATCCTTAAAGAGGCCCTTTGGAGTCCTGCATCATCTGGCTCTTGCCTGTCTCTGTAATCTTACCTCCTTTGACTTCCTGTGCTTCAGTTATCCTGGGTCCTCTCAGACGGGTCACAGGTTCTTTCCCACACCTGGACTGGGCCTGAAATCCTCCTCAATGTCCTCTGTGCCCTACAGCTGTGGGCAGTGCCGTCTTGCTTCCTGTCCTCAGAGGCACTCTTCCTGCTCACATCTAAAATTGAATTCCCTCATCCCTCGATTTCTGACTCAGAACCCCACGGGCTCCCTCTGTAGCACTAGTCACACTTGGTAATTCATTAGTTTGTCTTTAGATTTGTTTTAATTGTCGACAATTCTGTTAGGTAGGTATATCTCTTTCATTGGCCACTGTGGCCAGTAAGTATGATGCCTTTTATATAGTAGGTTTTTCATAAGTATTTATGGGCTTAAGAAGTAATTATATTGTAGGCACTGTGCTAAGCTAATGACTTGAAACAGATTTAATCCTCAAAAAAAAAAAAAAAAGAAACTCTCAGAACAAGTTTACCTACAAGGTAGGTGCTTGTGTTAGCTGCATTTTATTGATGAGGAAGATGAAAATTAATGATATTTTGTCACTTTCCTTAAGCCAGCCAGCTAGGTGGGCCCATTTTGTGTTCTTGGATATTTTTGCATTTCTAACTTTTCACCATTTTAATATCATCTTCATTATATCTTAAAGGTAACGACTGTTATTATACTTATATTCTGGTATTTCAACTTTAGCTTCTTGCATTTGCTTAACATTTTAAAATAACCAAGATTTCAGAAAGGAAATTAGAAATTTGTAATGGAAGTTGAAGAAGTATTAATAAGATTTAAATACTTGAAGTGGTAGATTTGCAGTGTGGCTACCAAGTATTATGAGTGATTTTTCAAGCCGTAAAATCTCTCTCATTATTTTGTGACTAAATAGAAAGCCTGTGTTACTATTAAATGCATATATTTGATATATATAAAAACATATATTTGAAGAAAATGGTGTTTGAGCCTTTTGTACTTAAAGGACTATTACATAGATTTTTACCTTTAGCACTCAATATAATCGATGTAACTTCATGTTAGCTGTCAGTTTACTTCCATACTTATTTGTCTATGGATAATAGTCTTGCTCTGTTTATTTCTTTCTGTTATTCAGTTCATCAGCAAGTATTTGTTGAGCATGTGCTTATGCCAGGCACGTTTTTAGGCTCTGGTGTGCAGCAGTGAGTGAAGCTTGCACTTAAGTAGTAGGGAGATAGACATTAAACACAATGAAAAGTAAAATACATAGTGTGTGAGGTAGCAGCATTTTTTTCTCCAGGGAAGAATAAGGGAGAGGGTTTGGAGAGTGCTGAGGGACAGTTGCTGTGTTGCCCAGTTTTACAGAGGGTGATCGGGGAGACCATTGGGAAGGGATCTGAGGGAATTGCGGGCCATCCAGTGTCTTGGGGGATCACATGCCAGGCAGAAGGAATATGTCCTTGTTTGATTTCTTTGTTCCTTTTCAGTGTCTCTCACTGTCAGTCCTTCCCTTAAATTTTTGTGTTTCTCATAGTTTTTGTTCCCTGCCCTTCTGTGTCATCTGCGTGATCAGTATCTTCCTCACTAGTTTGTGCAGCAAGCATTTATCGCCTGCCGGTGTGCCAGATAGAATTTTCTCTGATGTCAGCACACACACAGTGTCTTTTGAATGAATTTCCTGTTCTTTATCTCCACTGCCTCCAGCCATGTTTTCATCCAGATATCATCCCCCTTTATCTGCTTCTATTTATCTGCCTTTCACCCTTTCCCCAGGTTTGTTTTTTGAAAACACAGATCTCATTACAGAGATCTCGTTGTTTAGCTCTTCTACTTAATTATGGTTGGCCAGTCCACTCCCCGCTCCTTAGGTGGTGGCATTAAGGCTCTTGGCAGCTGGGCTCCCATCTAGCTTCATCTGCTGCAGTTGCCCGCTGAGTGTGCCCTGTGTGGGGCTATAATGAACCCTCTGCTGGCCCACAGACCCTCAGTCACCGTTCCTGCTTCTCTCATCCTTGCTTAGCCTGCCCTTTCTGCTTTGGGGCACCTCCCCCCTTCCTTCTTGCTTTATTTGCACTGAAGACTTGTGCTTCGTGGCAGTGTTAATTCCTTGGTAATGCCTTAACTACTTGGTCAGGCGCTTCGTCATTCTAAGTATAGCACATGCTAGGAGTTCCAAACCAAAGGGACAGTGGAGGCACAGCTGTTTCCCTAGGAAGGACCAAGGGGAAAAAGAGTGGCAGCACGGCCTTTTCCTTCCAGGGTTGCCAGCAAGGTGAAGCACCAGCAAGTGTCCTCAGAGGGACAGAGCCAACACACATCCTGTTCAGGTTTCAGCGTCTCTGGTTCCAGTGAGCCCAGAATTGCTAGGTAGTGATGAGTCTCAGCATTACCTGTTGTACCATCATAACAGCCGGGAAACAAGGTCCAGTCCACAGGAAACTAAAGTGAAAGGATTGCAGTCCTAGCTGATTAGTCTGGAATTCCGAGGGCTGGGCCTCCCAATCAGTCCTTCTCTCATCCACGGTTTTACCTCTACTCTAGCACGTGTGAATATTTTTGTTTTGTCCATTAGACAGACTGTGTACTCTATGAGGGCAGAGAGAAGCCTTATCTTCCTCATCTCTCTATACCCCTGTTCCTATAATAGCACTGCGCCGGTTGTATAGAGAATACCAGGTGAATGTTGAGCTAGCACTGCCGCTTTGGCCAGTAGAACATTCTGCAGTGTTCGTAATATTCTGTATCTGTGCTGTCCAGTAGAGTAGCCACTGGCTGCACGTGGCTGTTGAGCACTTGGAAAGTGGTGTGTGACTAAAGAATGGAATTTTAAATTTTATTTAATGAATTTAAATATGAATAGTTACAGGTGGTATTGGACAGTGCGGTTATGTAAATTTTTTTTGGCTTGTATTTCAGATGGTCCCAAACTGCTCAGCTTTTGGTTTTACTTTTTGTAATTTTTGTTCTCTCACTGTCGGCACTTTTTGCTACTGTCATTGTGTACACTGTCATCAACTTTCTTTTAACTTTTTGGATTTTGGTCTACATGACATAGAAAGACATGTAATCAAGCTAATGGAATTCTTTTAGAAAGAGCAAGTGGTAGAGGGGCCTGGGAGTCATCTTTGACCTTTCCTAATGTGGAATAAGAGGTAAGAATGTGGAATAGCCCTCAGAAAAGAAGAGAGAAGACTAAAAATATAAATTAGTGTGGGCATTAAATTGAAGAAAAAAATACCTATATGACATTACATGAATTCACGAAGAGATGAGAGAGCAGCCCAAAAGTATAGTGCCTCTAGTTACAGGTAGGATAATTTTTTAAATGAGAAAAGGAACGGAGTTATGGTGAAAAAATGTTTTTTAAAGTTTGACTCTCAGGAAAGCCATCCAAGGAGAAACCCAGGCAAGAATAGCTGTGGGCAACAGCAGAGATTGCAGGGGTGATTGGATAAGGACCAATTAAAGTCCTTCTTGTGTAATTTGGTAAAGGTTGCATGGATCTTAACTCATTGTCAGATATTTTACTGTAGTCAAAACATTGTTTTCATTATAATTCATAGAGTTTTCTTCCATATTGTGCTAGACATAGAAGAATTCAGCATGTCCACTTTTTTTTGAAGTCTCTGCAGTTTTTCAGTTTCTGTGTCCATATCTACCTTTTCTCAACCTTCTGTGTCAAAATATTTTGCTTTGCTATTATATATAATCTGGACAAGCGTTAATAATACTTGCTTTCTGCTCTGAAGTTGATCCTTTTTAATCCTGCCCAGGTCAGTCTCTCTGTTACCTGGTGGGAGGGTTGTTGGTTCAGTAGCAGCCACTGAGTTGGTGCTCTGATGCAGGGTTTAACTAAGAGGTGTTTCGCGTTTAACTCTTTACACCCAGAGAAAGACAGGTTTACTAAGAGACTGAGACATCTAGCCTCTCCGTGGTTCTGTCAGACTCCCAGCTGGCCAAGGAAGCAGGCAGAGTGCTCTCAGACTTCCCCAGAGCCCTGCCTGCCTCACTCCTGTGGGATTTAGGACAGACTGCCAATGAAAACAGAAAACTGGGAAAACATTCTCCCTAAATATCTTCATTCTGAAGTGGAGATGGGCTCATCCTTAGGTTGTTTATACTGCAGAGTGCAGATGTAAGCTTATTATTATATTTTTATTTTCGCAAGTGATATCTGAAATCTCAAGTAGCACCACTAGCTGTATACTGAAGTCTTCCTGGAATAGCTCAAGTGGCCATCACAGTCTACTGTGAATTCCCTGCACACATATACATACACCACATCGTCTTTATCCATTCCTCTGGTGATAGACTTGCAGGTCATTTCCGTGTCTTGGCTATTGTGAATAGTGCTGCTGGGAACACTAGAGTGTATTTTTTGCTTTTTAAAATGCAGTCGTCATCTTTGGGGAGTCTGTGGAGTCTAATATGGAGCACCAATGACTAGAAACACTTTGCTAATTTTAGTTCAGTAATTCCCCTAAAGTGAAAGCAAAACAAAAATTCACTTAAATCAGAATATTTTATTTCAGTAGAATCAAAGGAGGAGGCATTTGAGTTTATTGAATAATATTTGAGATTTGTAGGAATGCTTAATATCTTTCTGCTCTTAAAAAAGCTCTCATCTGTTGTTGTTGTTGTTTTTTTAAGCTTTTCCCTTCTCCAACTAGTACTTTGCTTTATCCTGTTTCTAGGTTTGGAAATATATACATAAAGATAATAACACATATGTATGTATATATGTTTATGATTTTTTTAAAGAACCTTATACTTTAAATTTTATTTACTCTCCAGTCATCTGTCAAAAATAAATAAAAATGAGTCTCTAACTGTACTTTACAAATTTTCAAGTACAAATAACTGTACTTTACAAAATGTATACTTTTTTTTTTTTTTTGGTCTTCAGAATTCACATTTGTCTAAGATTATTGACTTACTGAGTTCGGGCTCTGCTAGTTTATAAGCTATTTTGTCTGCCACATGTATTCCACCAAGGTAATGTATTCCAGTGATGGTACTAATTATATCAAAATTAAGAACATCAACACTATTTCTCAGCAGTCCTAAATGAGATTAGATTTCTAGATCTTCTAATTTAAGTAATTTAATAAGACTGTAGAGGACCAGTTGCAATCACCTGGCAACTATTTATGAAACATTCTGAATTTCATTTAAATTCCTTGAGAGCCACTGTTAATGATTCTATTTTGGGGATTTATGTACAGTAAATTCATAACATGTATTTCTTTACAAAATCAGTACACAATACTAATATAAACTGAAAGTAAGTTTGAAGAAAGTCATAGTTTTTATTATGGCCTTGTAGTAGAGAAATACAGAGCAACTAAAAGTTTACCGGCATACTAAACTTTGCTATCTGTGGAATGCATATTCAATGAATAAAAGATACACAATAGAAAATGGTAGAAAATCCAACCAAAGAAATTAGCATGATCCTTTTGGAAAGGATTGAATCTCCCAGTTCAAAGTAAAATTTAATATCTGCAAAACAATAATAACACCATCTCTTACTTTAAGAGTTTTAAAGTTAGACCTTGGAGAAGGAATTGGCAACCCACTCCAGTATTCTCTCCTGGGAAATCACATGGATAGAGGGACCTGTCCATGCTATAGTCAGGCTATAGTCAATGGGGTCGCAAAGAGTCAGACATGACTGAGCAACTAAACAGCAAAATTAGCCCTACCGCTTTGGCAGAATAGCTTCCTAAGCAGTTTGTTTAGTTTACCCAAGAACCATGACTGCTGTGAAATGGCATAGTATAGTTATAAATAATAAACACAAGTTCAGTCCTAATTTGTGTTGCAGTTTTATACCTCGGAGGTATTTTATTTTTCTCTGATGAACTGAGTGTAATAAATCAGATACTACAAATAATAGGTTTTTAAAAAAATCAAAAGTAACATCAGATGTATTGGAACTTTGCTTAGATTTCAGTCTCATTAACACAGTCCTTTTGGAGCCTAGGTTGATTAGCCTTCTTGGGTCGTTTCTGTTGTTTTCTATGTAAATACTGTTTATCCTAGTATTCAGTGTCCAAGCGGGCCCTGTCCCACGTGCTCCACACACATTCATTCAGTAGAATTCCCCTACAATGCTGTGAGCTAGGAGTTATTACTATCCCCATTTTACAAATAAGGAGACTGAAACATGAGAAATAAAGCAATATCTTGGTGACTGATGGAACCAGGATTCAGATCTAGGTATTCTGTTTTCAGAGCCTATGCTATGATTGTAACATCTGGAATTCTGGAAAAAGTGAGAGTCGCTCAGTCGTGTCCAACTCTGCAACCCCATGTACTATACAGTCCATGGAATTCTCCAGGTCAGAATACTGGAGTGGGTAGCCTTTCCCTTCTCCAGAGGATCTTCCCAACTCAGGGATTAAACCCAGGTCTCCCGCATTGCAGGCAGATTCTTTACCAGCTAAACCACAAGGGAAGCCTAAGAATACCGGAGTTGGTAGCCTGTCCCTTCTCCAGCGGATCTTCCCGACCCAGAAATCGAACCAGGGTCTCCTGCATTGCAGGCAGATTCTTTACTGAGCTATCAGGGAATTCTGGGGAGGTAGACTGTATTCTTCAGTACTACTGTGTGTATTAGAAATGAGCCAGTTCATTTTGTGTACACACAAAAAAGGTAGCATTTATTTAACAAATAATAGCAAGCCAGGTAAAGGGGTAATCTTTAATGTCCTTATTATGCAGTTGAGTTTATTGTTTATATCATGGTTGTAACCTAGCATGTTGATTTGGACAGTGTCTGTATCTGATTCTTTAGATTGAAAGAATGAAGAGTGGAAGATAACTCAAGGAAAAAACAACTTGAATTTAATCTTTTTAAATTTCTAATACCATTTCAGATATAGGAACCATGAATGTAAAATAAACTCTTAAGACTGCAAGGAATCTGGGAGTAGTCTAAACCTAGAATTCATTTTCTCTTACTATAAAAAGTCTGAGGACCTCTCGGTGAGGTTCTGCCTATCTCCAGTACATCTTTTCTGCAGGGTCACTAACATACCACTCACTATCTTCATTAGAGAAGCTTCTTTCCAGAAAAGAAAATGCTGAGTGTTGGGGGTACCGTAAGTTAGGCGGCATTGTTCGACGTATGCAAACAACATAAATCATTCTGTTAAGCTTTGTAGAATCTTCCACATTTCTAAGTGGTTGACATTTTATCCTCACAGTTGTCTGTAGAAAAACGGGAGGGGAAAAGGGATTATTACCCTTGATTTATTCCCTGTGATGGAGATCTCCGTTCTTTTAGTCAACCTTTAACATTAGTGAGTGTTGTTCATTAATTGTTTGTGAGAGGGTGGTCCTTGGATTCTTTCTAGATTGTTTCTCTCCAAATTGCTAATCAGATTTTTTTCTAACTTTCCTCTCTCTCTCTTTTTTTAATGGTGTCTTTTTAGTGAAAGGGCTTCCCTGATAGCTCAGCTGGTAAAGAATCCACCTGCAAGGCAGGAGACCCCAGTTCAATTTCTGGATCGGGAAGATCCATTGCAGAAGAGATAGGCTACTCACTCCAGTGTTCTTGGGCTTGCCTGGTAGCTCAGACAGTAAAGAATCTGCCTGCAACTCGGGAGATCTGGGTTTGATCCCTGGGTTGGGAAGATCCCCTGGAGAAGGGAACAGCTACCCACTCCAGTCTTCTGACCTGGAGAATTCCGTGGACAGAGGAGCCTGGCAGGCTACAGTCCATGGGGTCCCAGAGAGTTGGACATGACTAAACGACTTTCACTTTAAAACACTACAGTTATCTTTCTGATGGAAAGAAGAGTGCATTTTGTTTTACTTTGAAAAACTGCTCAGAAGAAAGAAATTGATATAATTTGCAATGCCCTAGTAGTTTAATTAATTCATTATTATAAATAAACTGATTATCTGGGATGGATTGGAAAAAGTATATAGCTGCTTTATTAAGTATTCTAACTATCTGAATAGGTAGGTTAACTTCTTCCAGATTTGTAAAAGTACTGTTATAACATCCTTCTTAGTTCACGGATTTGGTGGAATATTTTATTCCCTGGTGGCTGCATTTCTTGTTAAGTCTATAACTGTTATTCCAAGATTTCTGATATAGATGCAACAAAACACTTTACTTGGCCTTTCTCTTCCGTCTTATGCTATGATAGTTTCTCATTTTCTGTCCCAAAGTTAAATGACCAGCTTTACAGTTTGACTCAACTTCTTTAGATTACAACATTAAGAGTCCCTTAGGTAGGATTTTGTAAATACTTATTTTAAGTTTTATGAAAAATTGCAGACAAAAGTGGAAAGATAAGTATAATAAATCCCCGTGTATCCACATTGCAGTTTCAACAATTATTAACTCATGGTCAGTCGTGTTTACTTGCTCTTCCTGAATGATTTTGAAACATCATATTACGTATGACATTTGGTATGTGTGAATGAAATATACATGAGAATGATATTTTAAACCACAATAATCATTACAGCTTCAAAATTAGTGATAATTACCTAACATTATCAGCCTTACAGATGCAGAGCATATAAAGACAAGTATTTATGCCACTTTTAGTTTTGAACTGAAGGTGCTGAAAAATTTAACGTTTCAAAGGCTGTTTAACATTAAAGTGTTTTTTTTTTTTTGTCTTATGAACGTTGAGACCTGAAGAAGTCATAGTATAGTAACCTTCTTTTCTAATCCTGCTGTGGCAATATTCTTAGCATTCTCAGCTTTTCTCTTACCTCTCAGAAGAAGTAGAAAATGTTCTGACTTTGCTGTCAGAATATACAAACTTAAACATTGACCACAGATTTTGAGCATAATTGCACTTATACAGATTATGTGACTTAAGAATGTTTTCAATAAATAACAATCTTTGAAATCTAAGAAAATTGCCTAAAGATGTAAAAATAGTTCTTGGACAGAGAAATATATTTCAGTTGATTGATTGGTGTTAATGTGGGAAATCATTAGGTTGCGATCTTCCTTTTTTATTGCAAGGAAAGGGAAGAAGATTGTGCTTGTACCTCTGGTCAGTGAACTAAGCGGTTGGTTCTCTTTTTTCCTTTGCTCTGTGATAGGTTAGTAGTTATTTAAATAATTGATGTTAAGTGTCTCTGAATTCCTGTGGTTCTCAGATACTATTAACTTTCTCTTCCTGACTGAAGAGGATGTATAGGGTAGAATCTTTTTTCCTTTGTCTAAATTTAGACTTCATTATGAATTAGGAAGTTTGTGAGGGTATCTGAGCTGGAGGTAAAGTATGGCTGTTTTCTTATTTTTTAGTTTTGTTTTGCTGCTGTTGCCGCCTTTTGTTTTTCGATCCTTTATGCAGTTAAGGGTGAATGGAGAGCTAAAAATAAACATTTGCAAACAGTTCACACTAGAAGTTATTTTTCTATAATCCTTGAACTGAATAAAAGCAGAAGTTTTAAAACTCTGAATCCAAGTTTCACTGGCATCCCTGGCTTACAGAGAAGGCATTTGGTTGCCATTCACCCAGCTACCTGCTCTTGTCTCAAAACCCTCACCTAGTTCTAGATCTGAGTAGGGATTGGCCCCGTGTGCAAGTTTATCCGTACCTGTGGATTTGCACTTGAATATCCCTTTTAACAAACCTGATGATCTTCTGTTGGTTTGGAGATGTTTTTTCTCCTATGATTACTTTCTGCTTGTAGAGTTGGATCATAGGTTTACATTAAAATATCAAAAGCCTCTGGAAACCCTGTCCTTTCTAATACATTTAAACAATTTCGTTTATGGCCCTTTCCCTGTTCCTCCCCTGAGAGACCCAGTCTCTTATTACCATTACTGAAACTGTCCTTCTCAAAACATACCCCCACCCCCAAGGGTGGGTAGGGGACTGAAACGTAAATCGCAAAAGCAAGCCTGAATTACTTAAATCAGGTTTTTAAAAATTCAGAGTTTCTGCTGCCTCTACAAATCTGTCAAACAGGAGATAGAATAAAACAGAGGAACTGAAATTTATTTATTGTAATTTATACTTTTATTCTTAACATTATAGTATACTGAGCTGTTTAGTAGTAGCCTTTCCCCACATTGACATTCAAACTCTAAACTAGAAAATGCTTTTGTTCTTTTATTCTAGAAAGAATAAAACAGACAAATTTGTATATCCACCTTCTACGTCTGATTTTAAAAATTGAAGTGGTTTAGCATTTTGCACTGTAGCTAGGAATTGAACAGCCCTCAGAACAAAATGTGGAGAAGGCAATGGCAAGCCACTCCAGTACTCTTGCCTAGAAAATCCCATGGATGGAGGAGCCTGGTGGGCTACAGTCCATGGGGTCGCCACGAGTCGGTCGCGACTGAGCGACTTCACTTTCACTTTTCACTTTCACGCAATGGAGAAGGAAATGGCAACCCACTCCAGTGTTCTTGCCTGGAGAATCCCAGGGACGGCAGAGCCTGGTGGGCTGCCGTCTATGGGGTCGCACAGAGTCGGACAAGACTGACGTGACTTAGCAGCAGCAGCAGAACAAAATGTTCAGGGATAAAGAGGACATAACATAGCAGCATTGCCATGGTATTGCCTTGCTCTTGAGGATTACATGCCCCTAATACAGTTTGTGTTCTGTATCTCGAATCAGGATATAACACAGCATGGGATAGATAACCCCTAATTTACCTGTCTGTATAGCGGTCTATACAGCAATAGACCGCTGTCTCTATCTCTGCTGTGTAGAGTTTAGCTAAGACCAAGAAAATACAATGAAGGCCTCCAAACAGCAAATTTTATAACCAAATTGAGTTTGGTTATAAGATTTCCAGAGGTCAGCTTTGATAGCATAGTTGCTCTTATTTTAGACACAGTTTAAAACTGATTATCTCAGCCTATAGCAAGAGAGAAGCTCTCTGGATAGCCACCACAAGCAACTTCCGTGATAAAATCTCTTTACTGTTGGTTGGTTCTAAAAGTAAATTCCCTAAATTCCGTGATTGTATTTCATAATTAGTTTCTTCAATACCTTCAGTGCTTTAACTGAGGGAAAGAAGGAACTCTATACATAGTAACATAATAACTAACATTGACATAAATAATACTGATAAAATTGCAGTATACTTATGGAGTGCTTTTCATAAAGTTAACAAAATGCTTTCATTCCTAGTGTTTTACTTAATCGATTTTTTTCTTTATTTTTTAAATTCTTTTGGCTGCATCACGTGGCTTGTGGGATCTCAGTTCCCCAACCAGCGATTGAACCCACAGCCATGACAGTGAAAGCCTAGAATTCTAACCACTAGGCCACCAGGGAACTCTAGATTATGTCTTCTAATTCAGAGAGTCTGCTGGCTTAAAAAAAATCCTAAAAAGTGGCAGAATTCCTAGCAAGCATCCTGAAAGTTTGGGGGGAAATGTCGCTGAGCATCTACCTAATAGATCCTAAAGGCATCGTTGTTTGATAAAGGATATTTATAATGGCGCCCTGCAGAGACTGGTTACTTGATGTATATTCAAAGACGATAAGCTTATCTCCCTTAGACATATATGGATCACGCAACTGTTCACGAGTTGGTCCCAGAAAATAAAGTTAAGAAGGACTATATGGATTTCCCCTATTGCCTTAAGCGAGTTTTTCAGACATCTTCCGCTGAGTGCTTCTCTCTGTGGATTAGAATTATTTAATCAGCTTGTGAATGATAAAGCCAGTTGTTTGCCCTGGTATGGAACTCACCTAGTAAACTTAGATCTCTGTGCAATTCAGGAAGCACAACTTCCTGAGATTTTCCACAAAATGCCAGTAATGTCGTCTGAATTTTTGTTTTGGTGTTCTGAGTTGAGAAGGTAGTACATATTTGGGGATTAAATAGTATTCAGAAAACTGAGAATAAAATGAAGATGTTTTTATTGCAGTGGGTTAAATATATTCCTTGGTTTCTGGGCCTCCCAAATTTATTCAGGAAATTTCTAACTTGGTAAAGTAATTTTAACGTTAATATCCTTGATTCCTTTGATCCATGGCAGATTGGCAATTCATGATGATTTCTCAAAGTATGTGCATTTATGGCTCTGTAGTGTCCAAATGAGAGGATCTCCGAAGTTTGAAGCAGGTGTATTTAAGACGTGCTTCCCCTATCCACTCTCCACCATATGAACTCCCCTGACCTCTCAGTGTAGGATAGAGCCTCCTTCTAGGCTGCTGTGCTCGGGCCTGTAAGTCTATGTTGGTGCTTGTTGGCTCTGTGTGACGGATGGCACAGGGTTTCTGCTGTAGTGCTGGGTTACCCTGGATTGACATTTCAGTTGCTGTTTAGTTTTGCCCTGGGTTGGGTCAGTTCATGTAGCTTGGGAACTAATAGTAGTATTTTACAAATATTTATTTGCTCAACATTAATTAATGGAAGGATAGACTAATTTTTATACCATTTCCATATTGAAACAAATACAGTTTCGTAAGGGTCAGTTTTCAAAAAGCAGGGTCAATTTTGTATAAAGAATTAGGCAAAACATTTCCCAGGTTTTGGGTGTTTTAATTCATAATTTTTCTAAAGCAAGAAAGAATTAGTCACTCAGTCATGTCTGACTCTTTGCAACTCCATGGGCTGTAGCCCACCAGGCTTCTCTGACCATGGGGTTTCCCAGGCAAGAGTACTGGAGTGGGTTGACATTTACATCTCCAGGGAATCTTCCCAACCTAGGGCTTAAACTTGAATTGGCTGCATTGGTGGGTGGATTCTTTACCATTGGGCCACCTGTGACAGTCTTCCGTGTACCTCATTGGTCGGAACTAGATACGTGGCCACTCCTAGTGCAATGAAGTTTGCTATAGTTCTGATGTCCTCTTGTGTTAAAGGTTGCTTCTTACACTCTTTGTGAGGAAGGAAAGAAATGAACATTGTATGAATCTCTTAGCATTGTGTTTAACTGTTACGTCACTGCAGAATTGTACTTAGTGGCATAAAAAAAAGTGAGGGGTTTACATGCTTCCTGCAGCAAGAAATCTGGATGGTGACCATGTAGGGTTAGTGCAGTGGCCTGAGGCTGCTCTCAAGGGACCAGGCTCCTCCTGTCTCTCTGCTCTTCTCTCTGTAGCCTGTGGATTTCTGTCTGGTGGTCTAAAGGTAACTCCGGACATCACCTTATGTTCCAGGTGGTGAAAAGATGGAAAGGCAAAAGGCTTTTCCTGAGCAGTGATTTATTTGAGAAGGGCCTTCCTTCCCAGGTACTGTAACCTCTGTCCCACTGACTGGAGTTGTCAAGGGCCCAGGCATGCATGGTGCTGGCGTTTTGAGTGGCCCGACAGGCCCTGATTGTGGAGGCTGGCAACTCATCAGTCTTAGTGGTGAGGGCACACGCAGCACCAGCGCAGGAACCAGCCTTTGAGACAGAGGGGCCCTGTGTCCCTGTGTGTCCTTTCTGCAGCTCCTTTCCTGTGTTGAGAGTTCTCCCTCCTAGTTTGTATTATAAGCAATGTTAGTTCAAATAAGGTAAATCATGTTCTTTAATTGAATTAAAAAATAATTCCTATGTAGGAAACTCTTTTATAGGAAAAAATGGCTGTATTTTCACTTAGTGGGAAATTAAGTAGTCATTAAATATTTACAAAGGTTGTGCACAGAATGGGCTGCATGCCCCGGAACTGTTCTAGGTCATTAGTGATCTCTAGGATATAAATCCAGAAAATGCTTTTCTGTCTTCATTGTACTTGGCCTCTCAGCAGAACTTAAAATAGGAGCGCACCTGGTCTTCCCTTTACACTTTGTTCTCCTGGCTTGCGTGGCCCCACATGCACAGCTTTTTCGTTTGTCTTCTTAGCTCCCCCCTCTCAGTTTCCTTTACCAGCTCTTGATTTGCTTTGAAAGTGTTAACTTTTCTTTGGTGTTCAGTCTGGGCTCTCATCTTATCTCATCAGCCGCTTTTTCCGTACAGCAGTCAAAGGGCTCTTCAGTGGAATTTGAATCGTGAGCCTCGCTGTTTAAAACTTTTAAATGTCTCACAGTTCGCGGTGAACACTCAGACGCCTCCCAGGCTGTGTGAGCGGATCCAGCCCCTGCGAGCTCCTCAGCCTCATCTGTGCCACCCTTCCTCGGTCGCTAGTGCAGTTCCCTGCACTTGTCAGGTTCTTCCTTGTTCCTTGAAGTCCTCATACGCGCTGGGCCACTGCCTGGAGTGTCATGCTGCCCACTCTTGGCATCTCCAGCTCCTGTTTTAGGTCCTCAGCTAGGCCTTCAGTGAAGCCCCCCTGAAGCTCCCTGTTCCAGAGTCTTGGTTGTTTCATGGCACTTTCTCTCAGGTGATCTTTTGTCCGTTTGCTTCTTTTCATACCCAGTTTGTGCATAGTAGGTACTATTTTTTTTTTTTTTCGGCTGAATGCGTGGTTAATATCATGGAGAGATTCTTAACATTATTTTGAGAAAAAGAAAAATTTTGTAGAGCGTCATCATACTGTGTAAAAAATGTTAATAGTCCTCTGGTGGGAATCTGTTTTTTAAAATTAGCTTCTAATGGCAAAGGAAAACTTAAAAACTCCTCTAACTTGCAGTTTTACATCTAAATGGAACTCTAGAGATCATTGAATACAATCATTTCCTCCCTAATCAGGGAACATGGATAATAATATGCTATTTTATATTTTTGCAGAAAGTTTCAGAGTTTACAGAATACTTTCACATACTGTCTCATTTGAGCTTTAAAGTAGATTCTGAGTAGTTAGGGTATTCTCTGGATGTAAGCCCTTGTCTAGCCACCAGGCACGTGACCTTGGGTAGGTGAGAAAATGAGGGTGGTGTGAGTATCCAGAGACTTTATATAATTTTGTGAACTCTGCAGTATGAAACATGTCGGTAGTAGTTGTGTTACAAGTAGCAAACCTAGCTCCCAGAACAGTGACGTGCTGGCACGGTGTCCGGGATGAGCGGTGAGCGGTCAGGCTGATAACCAGCCTCCGGCTGTGCAGTAATCTTAACTCTGGCAAGATGCTTAACCTCAGTTAAGCCTCAGTGTGCTCATCTGGAAAATAAAGATACTATCTGCTTTATACAATAGTAGTTAGCACAGTTTCTGACACATGCTAAGTAGTCAGTAAATCTTTTTGTTGTCACCACCATCAGTAACATCAAGCACGACAAAAATGACCAGAATGGTAGTTTGATGAGCAGTTTGAGTCTTACAGAGTTGTGAACTCTTTGCTAAATTCTCATCTGAGAAGTAATTCATATACACAGGTGTGTTGTACAATAGCTGTGCTGCAGCATAGCAAGACTGCTTAGAAGTTGTTGTTTTCCACATATTTTCTAATTGTATATGCTCAGGTTACCTCATTCCGATTTAAATTACCAAAATAATAGCAGTTTAAAGACTGAAAAGTGTGTAGAGCGATTGTAGACATTCAGAGGGCTTTGAAACTTTGAAATAAGGATTGTTAGTAAGCACTTGGACTGTCAGGTTACCTCTTCAGTGTTGCCATGGCTTCTTAGAGACAACGTCCTGATCATGGTCTCTTTCTCTTCCTCTCTAATGGCCCCCTGATGATTTTATTGACGCACTTTAGGGAGCATGATTATTTGGTTCAGTACTTGTAGCATGCCTTCATTAGGATGTGTAATACGTAATGCTGCCACAGATACCTAATCTGTAAAAAAAACACACAACAAAAAACAAACAAACTGGCTGATGGTGGGAGGAAGTAGAAGGAAGTAAAGACATAGAAGGAATCCAAAGAAAGAAAAGTGAAAGTCGCTCAGTTGTATCCAGCTCTTTGCAACCTCATGGACTATACGGTCCATGGAATTCTCCAGGCCAGAATATTGAAGTGGGTAGCCTTTCCCTTCTCCAGGGGTCTTCCCAACCCAGGAATCGAACCCAGGTCTCCTGCATTGCAGGCGGATTCTTTACCAGCTGAGCCACAAGGGAAGCCCAAGAACACTGGAGTGGGTAGCCTGTCCCTTCTCCAGAGGATCTTCTGACCCAGGAATTGAACCAGGGTCTCCTGCAATCCAAGGCTTTGTGATTTCTGCCGTTGAGTTTACAATCTAATTGAAGCCATCTGCTGCTATTGCATTTGCTTTCTGTATTGTAATGCTAAATGTTTTGATGATGCTGGATTTATATTCAGTAACAACTTCAGTAACACACAGGTCTTGTGTTTTTCTGAATGAGTAGCCTTGATGCATTCACGCCTAATGAGGAGCACTCCGTGATTATGTTAAAAAACGATAGACATTCTTAGCTCAGGTGGCATGTCCTGCATAGATGCAGACTTCTGTGCTGTTTTACTGGCAGTTGTACTGAACATTATGTACTGATGTAGACGCATTTATCATGTTTGCCTTTTCCATTTTCTGCTCATTTTGTGGAGTTTTGCAGCAAAGTAATTTGCCACACGAATCCTAAGTAAAACCATTTATTGTGACTTTAAAATTTAATAAATAATAAGTAATAAAGCAATTATATTCAAGTAAGAATTCACGAGTGTTCCAGAGACGTCCAGTTATAAATGAGAACCTCACTGTCAGGAGCACATGAGGTCATGGCTCTCTGGGGCACCACTGAGTGATGGGATCCCTAGTCACAGGTCGACGCGAGCCGTCTGCGAGCTGAATAAGCTTGCGGATCCAGGCGGCCGGGGACAATCGTTGTCTTCACGGCTGCCCAGAATGAGTTCTTCTTGGACAGGAGAGCTGGCTATCACTTTTGAATAATCAATTGACTGACAAACATATTGTAAAGAATAGGATGATTTTTAAAATGCCTTGTTCTTTTTTTCCCTGTTCAGGGCAACTGTTTTTCTTTTATCACTGTGGTCTGTTGCAGGGCTTGTGTTCCCTGATAATTTTACTTGGGAACTTAAGCTAGAGGACTCTTGGACCTCTCCTTTACCTATTTTTCAGAGTAGATGTTGGTGGCTCAGACAGTAAAGCGTCTGTCTACAATGTGAGAGACCTGGGTTTGATCCATGGGTTGGGAACATTCCCTGGAGAAGGAAATGGCAACCCACTCCAGTACTCTTGCCTTGAAAATCCCATGGACGGAGGAGCTTGGTGCAGGCTACTATCCATGGGGTCGCAAAGAGTTGGGCACGACTGAGCGACTTTACTTTCTTTCTTATTGAGTTTTTACTGCTACAGATTTAATAGTTCATGTACATTGGAATCTACATCATTTTCATCATTTTAAGTGTTAAAAAGAAGGTAAAGATCCCATAGGTTTAACCCATTTAGCAAATCTCAGTGTACCTTAGTTTATGAGTACATAATACAAGTAAATTCAGAGACAAAAATCCAGGTGTATTTTCTTAGAAGGTAGAATCTGTTTTCATGAATCCCTTACAACTTCTTCACAAATAGGAGCACTCCTTCATTCCAATAAAAAAGTAGGAATGCTTTCTTGGCTTCTTCAGTTATATTTTGAAATTCTTCCCTGCTCTTTGTTGAAAATGTAGTTTTATCACTTCATCCAGGGTGACTAGGTGCAGGATAATTTTTTTATGCCATCCCCCTCAAGCATGTGAGCCCAGAGTGTGTGTGGATTGGAGTGGGGCAGTGAGCATTTCAGCCAGGAGGAACAACCTGGATACAGGCCTTGAGGCAGAGAGCTTGGCAGCTTGAGGCCCTGAAAGAAGGTCCATGCGACTGGGGCATGGTGGGGCAAGAGGGGTTGGGGTGACAGAGGATAATCATGGAGACCTTGCTGAGGAGTTTGCCTGGGCCACGGGCCACTTGAGCAGGGCGGCACCCAGCGAGTATTGCTGGTGGTGCCCTAGGTTCAGCTCTCAGCCTCCCGCTTGCTAACATCTCTCCTTTCATTCCCAGGACTCTGAGAGGTGGGTGGTAGCATCAGAGTCCACTAGACTGAGTACCAACTAGGTGTGTGGGTAGTCGCGATTTTACTTCTGGCCACTGTACATTACACACCCTGCCCTGGAATCTCCAGCTCACAGGTTCTGCTTTCTTTTCTCTTTTATATTCATTTAGCAAATACTTGTTGAGCACTTTGTAGCCACCCCCTCCTCCACAATCAGTTGTTTGTATGTCTCCTAGCTTCCAGGGTATGAAATCTCCACAAGTTTCATGTTAAATATTTTGTAATCAGGCACCAAGCACTGTATCAGTTTCAGAAAATGTCTGAATAAATGAACAACTAAAAGAAAGTTTATGTAATTATCATATCTAAGCACCGCAGTTATTTGAATAATTTGTTTTTAATCAGTCCTGTGTAGAAACATGAACATATTCCTCCTTCGTTCCATTTTTCTTTAACATACAGTTAACAGAAATTCAAAACATGCCATTTAAGTCCATAGGTCTAGAAAAAAAAATACGCTTATCTCTTTTCAGCCTCATATCTTAAGTCACTGGTAGTTTGTATTTTTACTCTAGATGAAGTAGCTATTTTGATACAGAATTATTTTTTAAAAAGCACTGTTCACCTTCAGATAAAAATAAGAAAGATAAGTAAAGACAAACATATACCACCATATACATTTTTAGGAAGTCAAGCTCTTTTTAAAATAATCTTTTTGAGGTAATTATGGATTTACATGGGATAGTAAGAAATAATACAGGGAAATCCCATACAGCCTTCACCTAGTTTTCCCTAATGATAGCTAGCATCTTATAAGTAGTTCGGTAGCCTCAGGGAGTGGACACTGATGAAACCCACAGTCTTTATTCGGAGCTCTCCAGTTCACATGCCCTCATTAGTGTCTGTGCCGATGTAGTTCTGTGCAGTTACAGGCCACTTACCCAGCAGCACGCATTTCAGTTCCACCCCGAGGATCCCTATACGTCCCTTTATAGACACAGCCGTGCTCTCTCTTCCCCTCTTCCTAGAACCCGGCCACCACTTCTCTCCATCTCTTACTTAGTAATTTCAAAAATACTGTATAAATGGAATCATATATACCATGTCATCTTTTGAATTGACTTATTTTTTTTAACTCTATATAATCCCCTTGAGATGAATTGAGAACTTTAAAAAAGTGATTTGCAAAGAAAGTCTAACCTCTTTCCCACTGGCCACTTACCTGTCCTTTAGCAAAAACAGGCAGGAATGAGCCCCACCAAGGCGCAGGCAGAGGCCTCCCCTCTGTGCCCTGGAACTCACGCTGCTCCTCAGAGACTCTCGGAGAAGTCAAGAGTTCCCCTTTTGATCAGTGCATTGATATCTTTGTGAAAAACAGTCATATTTCTTTCAGAGGGCATGGCCCATCTCCATAATCTCCTGTTTTATTTCCAAAGGCTGTTCCAGTTAATCCCATCTTCCATTCCCCCTCTTTCTTTCCTCTTAATTTTTTTCCCATTCTGACCTACTCAAAATAAATTGTTGAGTGAATTAAGCTGTAGATAAGATTTCTCCAAATTGATATTATCCAACAAATAGGAATCACAATCAATTTGACCGAAAATCTTAAACAGACAAACTTGAAATTACATGCATGAAAGAGCTTCTTTTGTTTCCATTGGCTTTACAGGAAATGATCATGGTAGTTCTGCTTCACTGATAGTCTTGTTTTGATTTGTTTTGCCTCCAAAGTAATTATAAAATATATATCATTCATTTGGATGGTCTAAGTGCCATCCCTTGGGTATATTATTCTGTGATAAGAACTCCATCTCCTACCAAGTCATTCAGAGTCCTGATGAACAGTTTTCTTTTTAGATGAGTATGTATATGAGTGTATCACATTTTAAGCTGTAAATAAGAGTGTTGTTTGTAACCCACTGTTGATGTGTTGAGAATACCAGTACCTCACAAGCAGAGATTCTTTTAAGGTATTTTATAAATTGACTTACCTTGGCTTCAAAGAAGAAAAAAGGTCTTTCATTAAAAAGTATTTAAATAACTAATACTTAATCTTTCTAAAGAAACTAGCTCACATTTGTAGGGACTGCTATACGTTTATTGAGAGGAGCTGTAATTGACATTTAATCTGAATGAGCATGATAGATTCTACTTATACTTTGCTTGCTTAGTTATTCAGTGGTATTCAACTCTTTGCGACCCCATGGACTGTAGCCCACCAGGTTCCTCTGTCCATGGGAGTTTTCAGGCAAAAACACTGGAGTGGGTTGTCATTTTCTTCTGCAGAGGATCTTCCTGACCCAGGGATCAAACCTACATCTCCTTTGTCTCCTGCATTGCCCTCTTTACCCGCTGAGGAAATCCTAACTGTGCTATAAGAACAATTAACTACTGACCAACCTATATGGCTAGATGTTTGGATGATTGCTTCAAGATTTACTCTTTTGTTTCTCAATTTGTAGCTCTAAGCCACTTTCAAACTGTACCAAGAATTATAAACTTAATTTCTGTGGCCATCCAGGTATAAGTGTATAAAGCAGACCAGTGTGAGTAAATTGAGAGTATATGTGTCAAACTGAAAAGTTCATGTCCACCTGTAAACGTTTAAAACAAAAATTAACTGTGTCAGACACATCTACAGGCCAAAAGTTTTCAACATTCTGATCATCTTGACAGACATAAATTTGTCAGACTGTTGATTTTGAAATGTGAAAGAGCTTTTTAGTGACAGTGATTGTATCAGGTTTAAAATAGGAAAAGCCAAGAACTTGGCAGCATGAATGCACTTAGCATTATGTATTTATGAGGTGGAGGTGTGTGTATTAGTTTTTGTTTAATACATTGTGGATGTCTTTCCACATCAAGTCATATAGGTCTGTGTCTCACGTCATTTAACGATTGTAGGAAGCTTCCATGATGAGGATGCACTATCATTTATTTTTCCATTTTCTTGCTGAGGGATATTAGGGAAAATTTAAAGTATGTGTCAGTGTAACCTTTGCGGAAAATAATGGTTAAGTCCTCTTCTATTTTCTTCGTTATTTTAAAATACTATAACTTGAATAAAAGCTCAGTAGAAATTAATTTTTAACTTAAAAGTTGATCCCAGGAAATAGTAAGTTCCTATCATTTGCATACCTCTTAGGAAGCCTGGATTTAATTATATTTCTTTCTGAGTGAAGCAGACATGTGGCTGACCCATTTTGAAGGGCATAATTTCTTGGGCATTAATGGCTGAAGGGCCCTTCCGCAGTAGTTTGAAGCTATTAAAAGATTCCTTGTAAGTTCAGAGCAAATAGATACTTACCCATATTCACACATAAAGAGACAGTGTTGAATAGTTATGTATGTGTGAGAACTGAAACTCACACCGTATTATGTAGACGGTAGGCTCCTTGCTTTAGCAGTCACTCATTACTTATTTGTTGTGGGAAAGAAAGAAGGTGGTGCTTTCTTACAACTGAATCATTATTGTAAATTCTTCCTTGAATTTTATTCTAATGGAACTTAAGGTTCCTGGATCAAATTACTTCTTTCCAACAGTGTTGTTTCATCAGACCTCTTCCTGTATTAAGTTCTTTGGTATAATTTCATTTTATTTAGGAAAGGCAGCAAAAAATTCGCACAGGTCATATCGAAAGGGCTTTTCACCTGAAATATAGACTTATTTTTCTTTTATCTTTTGAAATACTTTACAAATTGAGATAATAGGGTACATAGCAGTTAGAATACAGTTTCTAATATGGAACCTGATTCTACTCCATCTGCTGTGAAATCCAGTTACATCCCGTTGAATGCAGAGTTAGGTGTATATAGCATTTTGCTTGAGGAGATATTTTATAATTATGAGTACATTTTCAAAGTGGCGATTTTGAGGTCCTGGGAATAGCAGTGGCCATGGTGGTGGCAGATAGTAAATGAGTGACCTGGTATCTTGGTGGTGCTGCAGTAGATTCCAGTTTATTCGTTGTAGACTTTGTCATCTTACAGACTTACTGTGTTTTTTTTTTTTTTAATAATAATAAAAAGATGTTAGTAACTGAGGAGGAGAGCTTGGGTGACCTGGTGCATTGGCAGTCTCTGTGCTCTGTGTGTAGAGAAACTGGGCTCTGGCTGTACCCTTCTTTTTTAGGAAGATATTATTTCCTCTCATGTAACAGGCCTTATAGGTATAGAAAACCTCACCTATGTATAAGGGAGATGAATGAATATTGTGGTTGAAAAAAATGGTTAATTATGGACAAAGAAAAATTTTAAAGTGAACATTTTGGAAACTGTATTAAGAATGGTATAAGCAAATCTGTATTGACTTGGAAATGTAAATCCAGTGGCTCTCAAAAATGTTAATTCTACTGTCCATCTTAGGTGTTCCACTGAGGGTGAATCTGTGTTCTTTGTCACACAGAGCTCCACGAAAGTGAATGATCATGTCATTGGGATTAAAGGAACTACTGTTACTGACTCTTCCAATTAACTCTAATGAAGTTCTTCAAAATTACAGTTTCTGGTTAATTTGTTTAGGTTTGAATGATTTTTATAGGATAAAAAGTTGTATATAGTTTACTTTTTCTCTTCCTTTTTTCTAAGAAGCATATTAGCAACTGAATTTTTTTTCCTATTTAGTGATGTGATCTGCAGGGTAACAACTTGTATTAGCTGTTCAGTGGAAAATTGCTGAACAATTACAATGAACATTATAAAAGCATAATGAATTTTGGTTTCCCTTTGTTCATTTATATGGTAACTATATCCTCACACACACACACACATACACACGCATTAAATAATGAAAATCATGTCTCAAATTCTAGACCTTTAAAAAGAATCTTTTCAGAATTTAAGTAAATAAAAAACAGAAAATGGCATTATTACTAATTGAGAATGTGATTGAAATGAAAAGTTGTTATTTTACTTTAAAAATGTTAAGACTTTAAAAGAATCATTGTCTTCTTTCAGATAAACTTGCGCCTCATCTTGGTGAGCGGGAAAACGAAAGAGTTCCTATTTTCTCCTAATGATTCTGCTTCTGACATCGCAAAGCACGTGTATGACAACTGGCCGATGGGTGAGTAGTGGTTTTCTCTTGAGAATGAATAATGTTGATTCCTTGTGCCCTGCCTTGTTTCACAGACATTTTGAAAAAGTTGTAAGTAAAATATAAGAAAACAAGCGAATGATTGAGGGTACAAGGCTTAAAGTTGAAGGGGCTGCTGCATCCCTGCTGGGTTTGGCCTTTCAACTCCCTCACTGCAGAATGGTAAAGGAGCCTGGGCATCAGGTCGCTGGGTGGCCTTAAAGCTGTTTTAATGTAAAAGAAAATTATTTTTTAAAGGAAAACACAAGGTAGCTAACACACATACACACACACACACACACACACACACACACACACACACACTTCATATCAGTAACTCTCTTTACACCAAAGCACAAAGTAAAAACAAAGAAAAACTATCTTTAACAAATTGTAACACATTTTTAAAATTTTTGGTCTATTCTGTACACAACCTGCTTAGGTGGCATTTGACAGAAAGTGAATGTTTGATTCATGTCACTTCCTTTGTTTTCTGAACTACTACATGATCAAGAAGGTATAAAATCCATTTATGCTTTGCATTTTCAAGCCAATATCCATGACAGAATTTTGGAGTGTGTGTGTGAGAGAGAGAGAGAGATCCTTTCTCTGGTTTTTTTCCATGTAATAAGACTCGTGCCATCCTCAAACGAGTCTTCAGCTTATGTTCTTCCTATGAAGCTAACCCAAGTCAGTTTGATCCTCTTAATTGCGTGTACCTAGTGATACGACTGTTTGTGCTGATTTCACTAATTTTACTGGACTTCCCTGGTGGCTCGGACGGTAAAGAATCCACCTGCAATGCGGGAGACCTGGATTCGATCCCTGGGTTGGAAAGATCCCCTGGAGAAGGGAAAGGCTACCCACTCCAGTATTCTGGCCTGGAGAATCCCATGGACAGAGGAGCTAACCAAAACAGTTTGTACTTCTTAAAGCACAAGACTTGTATTAACAGAGAACACAGTGTATACAAAATAAATCAATTAGATCATACTGCTCACCCTAAAATAATGTTATATGAAGCTCTTTTAGAAGAAACTCTTTAATCCTTATTAACTTCTATACAACCATAAAACTAAAACAGATCTATAAAGAAAATGCAAATACAGCTCTAAAACCAGTAATGTTCAAATTAACAACTTTAATGTGCCAGGTGGCATATTTTTGCTAACACTCACTCATTGCTTACCCCATGAATATGGTACTGTGGAGTATGGTGTGCCTCCTCTCCCGCTGGCTGTAGAGAACCCAGTTATGTGTGGATTTACCACAGACCCTTCATGCACACAGTGTACCAAATTGTCATTCAGCCTTCACTGACAGGAACATGTCATTTATGTATTAAGTCAACCTTTGTTCTTTTCTGTTAACCTCTTGACAATTAAAGAAGTACTGCTTGGTACCAGTACAATCATAAGCTTAAACGCATACATGAGCACTGAAGTCCCAAGGCTGTACTTGGTTGTAAGGTAATACTTTGAATTATCTAGATAATCTCATCCAGGTTATCAGGTTAAAATGAAAAGACAATCTAAAAACTCTTGATGAGGACTTTCAGACCCAAAGAACTTGTCTTAAGGATTCATATACCTGAGTTTAAGAAATACTGCTTTAGACAAATACTTTGAAATGACTGGGTCTTTCTTCTTGCTGATAAGGAACAAATCAGTACTAGCTCCTGAATCAGAAAGAGACTGGAGCTAAAGGTCATAGATAAGAAGGAATTTCAGAAGAGCTGAAGTAACTAAACTTAGAATACTAGATTGTCTTCACAGCCAGGCAGGATAGATAAGTAAGACTGTGAAAAGCATTTTCAAATGTCTGAGAGTGATGTTGTTTGTTTAGTGGCTAAGTTGTGTCCAACTCTCAGACACCATGGACTGCAGCGTGCCAAGCTTCCCTGTCCTTCACTATCTCCCAGTTTGCTCAAACTCATGTCCATTGATTCATTGATGCCATCCGACCATCTCATCCTCTGTTGCCTCCTTCTTCTCCTGCCCTCAATCTTTCCCAGCATCAGGGTCTTTTCCAGTGAATTGGCTTTTTGCATCAGGTGCCAAAGTATTGAAGCTTCAGCTTCAGCATCAGTCCTTCCAATGAATAGTCAGGACTGATTTCCTTTATGATGGACTGGTTGGATCTCCTTTCAGTCTGAGGGACTTTCAAGAGTCTTCTCCAAATCCAAAGTTCAAAAGCATCAATTCTTTGGTGCTCAGCATCTTCATGGTCCAGCTCTCACACCCGTGTATGACCACTGGGAAACCATAGCTTTAACTATGGACCTTTGTCAGCAAAGTGATGCCTCTGCTTTTTAATATGCTGTCTAGGATTGTCATAGCTTTTCTTTGGAGGAGCAAGTGTCTTTTTATTTCATGGCTGCAGTCACCATCTACAGTGATTTTGGAGCCCGAGAAAATAAAGTCTGTCATTGTTTCTATTGTTTCCCCATCTATTTGCCATGAAGTTATGGGAGTGGATGCCATGATCTTAGTTATATTTATCCTGGCATTCTTGATTCCAGCTTGTGCTTCATCAAGCCCAGCATTTTATATGATATACTCTGCATACAAGTTAAATAAGCAGGGTGGCAGTATATAGCCTTGACGTAAAATCCTTTCCCAATTTGGAACCAATCTGTTGTTCTATATCCAGGTTCTAACTGTTGCTTCTTGACCTGCATACAGGTTTCTCAGGAGGCAGGTAAGGTGGTCTGGTATTCCCATCCCTTTAAGAATTTTCCATAGTTTGTTGTGATTGACAGAGTTAAAGGCTTTAGCATAGTCAGTGAAGCAGAAATAGATGTTTTTCTGGAATCTCTTGCTTCTTCTCTGATCCAGTGGATGTTGGCAGTTTGATCTCCTGTTCCTCTGCCATTTCTAAATCCAGCTTGTACATCTGGGAGTTCTCAGTTCACCTATTGTTGAAACCTAACTTGAAGGATTTTGAGCATTACCTTGCTAGCATGTGAAATGAGTGCAGTTGTGTGATAGTTTGAACATTCTTTGGTATTGCCCTTTTTGGGGATTGGAGTGAAAATTGACCTTTTCCAATCCTGTGGCCACTGCTGAGTTTTCCAAATTTATTGACCAAATGAACAATGCTAAAAGAAATATTCTATTCACAATAATCTTGGGTGTGATGAATTCAAAGTAATCCATACCAAAGTGTTAACAACTCGATTTTCCTTCTGGAGGAGAGGGGCCTGGGACCATGGGAGTCAGAGGGCACTGAAGGGGGATGGATGGGGGAAAGGCTGGGGGCGGGGCGGGGGCTCGTGTCTCCTTTCCCACCATGCTGAGTCACCCACAGGCACTGGTGGTATCAAACTCACTTCATCATCTTGAACAGTCAAAACAAGGCAAAAGGGAGAGCCCTCCACTCACCTCCTTTATCTTCTGTCACTTGCTCTTGAGAGTCTTTTAAACTAGTTTTTGTGTTGACAGTTATCTCATGAAAGCAGGAACTTCTGTAGGAAACACACACATGATGCTAGAATTCTTAAGAAAGGTGATGATGGAATTTTCAAATCTCTATCAAAATCACAACTTTAAATTCTGTATCTACAAGGTAGTGAAAATTACTAACCCCATACTTTGTCATGATACAGTGTCCTCAAACCACTGTTTTGACAGAATCGTATTCCGTATTTTACCATAATAAGGTAAGGTATTCTCTAAACTGAAGTATTCTGTTATCCGTCCTACACACCAGTTGTATTTCCGTTGTCTTTGTACATTATCCTAGATTTCATACTTGTATATATGGTACCTTGTGATATCTGTTGCTTTTCAAGTTCATTCTGAGAATTTTTGGTAAAGTGAACTAAAATTGTATCTTCTGTAATGTTTATCAATTGGCTTTAAAAAAGCAATAAAGTTATCCACATTATGAAAAAGTAGACACTGTTTTGCTTTTTAAAATTTTTATTTTCTAGTTACTGAGGTATATTTTTTTGTTGTTGTTATGCTCTTTACCAATATACTAACGCTTTAAAAATCTTTGTTAAACCTACTGTTTCCAGCCTCAAATACATGTTTTAACAGGTACAGATACCGGAATATTGCGATGTTTTGTTATTTTGATAATTAAAATTAATTTTCAACTGACTTCTTTTTAACTAGGATTAGACTTTCCCCAACTCATTTATTTTAGTTTTTAAACTTCAGGACTGTTTTCTGGCACATTTTGGTGTTCTTTAAGAAGCAAAGACTAACCTTAAGCAGTTCCTGCTGTGTAGTGAGAAGCAGTGAGAACAGTGCTTGCGAGAGTCGTGATTATTCCAGTTAGCAGGAAGCTCCAGGTGTCCTCTCTGATACTCTTCATCTGAATGGGATCAGAATTTTAGAACAATGCGGTAATACCTTAATTTTATGTTGAAATGCACCTAACAATTCCCTGGTTCTTTTCAGACTGGGAAGAAGAGCAGGTCAGCAGTCCAAATATTCTACGCCTTATTTATCAAGGAAGATTTCTGCACGGAAATGTCACCTTAGGAGGTAATGGCCACCTTTGTAATGGGACTTAGTGCCTGTCTTGCAGCAGCATCACTCGTTTGTTTAGATGCTCATGTCTGGTTTTGCTAAAAACATACAATTTCAAACTCTATAAATTTTGCCTAGTTTTTGGTATGTCTACCTTTTTACATTTTGCATTCTAATTTCAGCTCTATGCTTAAGTGTTTACCACCTTGTAAAATAAACTCTTAAGCCATTAGAGATGGGAATCCACACTTATTATTTTATAAATGTAGTGTAATTTTACTTCTGGGTAATATAATGGCACCCTGCTCCAGTACTCTTGCCTGGAAAATCCCATGGATGGAGGAGCCTGTTAGGCTGCAGTCCATGGGGTCGCTAAGAGTCGGACACGACTGAGCGACTTCACTTTCACTTTTCACTTTCTTGCATTGGAGAAGGAAATGGCAACCCACTCCAGTGTTCTTGCCTGGAGAATCCCAGGGACGGTGGAGCCTGGTGGGCTGCCGTCTATGGGGTCCCACAGAGTCGGACACAACTGAAGTGACTTAGCATAGCATAGCAATATAATTTAGATGTCATATTTTTAAGTTAAATCCAGACACACAAACTTGGCAAAGTTTATGATGGTGGATTTTCAGATATAATATTGAAGGGATGTTTTCATTTTGACTGTAATTGATGGAATTGCTAATCATGCAGAAGTACAGGTGAGTGAGTCATGTTAGAGAAACAGTGACGTATAGCGACTGGAAGAGCAGACCTTAGAGCCACGTTGTCCATGTCGGAGCTTAGCTGCGCTGCGCACTGGCTCTGTGACTGTGCGCCGGCCACTTGCCTGCCCTCTGTCCTAGTGTGGTTTCTTCATCAGTAAGGTAGAATGGCCACAGGGCCTCAGAGCAGCGCTTGCACGCGTTACACACTGTCAGTGATTACTGCTCTTCACGTGTGAATGAAGAGACGTGGCTCAGCAGTGCCCCCTCATGGTGGTGCATTTTCAACCATGAGCAGAATTTGTTTTTAAGTACGGGTATTTCAAATATATTGTGATAATTATCAACAGAAATTTGTAGTCAGAGGAAGTGATCTACTTTAATGTATCTTGGTATACATATAGTCATGAGTTTTTTTCTCTAAACCTAACAATTGAAATGTTTAATCTGATTTTCCTTAAAGATAGGCTATTTTCATTCATTCACTCATTCATTCAGCATCTGTTTATTTCTTATGTGACAGTAGTGCTAAACAGTTAAAGGTACAGGATTGAAAAAGATAGAATCTCTTCCTTCAAGGTACTCTGGTATGAGATAGTAGAAGCAGATAAAATTCACTGTTAAAATACTGTGTGACGAGGGCTGGAGTAGATGAATGCAAATGATTATTATGACAGACAGATAGAACGTTTCGGTATGTAATTACAAGTGTTGTCCTTGGCTGTATTTCACATTCATTGAAAATGGGACCGTATTTCAGCTTTTCTTTGGTTATCTGTGCCTCAAGTAACTCTTGGAATGTCACTGGGAGACGTGGCCTGAATTAACCTATTGACTCCACGAGTGCATCTTGAGACTCCACTTCCCTTTACGTGTTGACCTGTGTGAGCATTTTCTCACCTACTTAATTTAATTACCTCTCTGTTGTGGCCCTAAAGCTCCAACTTCATGTTAAAGATCATAGAATTTGTGTTAAAATCAAATCATTGATTGTTTTTTGGAATTTGTTTTTGAATGATTAATAGATTGACTTACATTATTTCTATGTTGCTGTCAATCTTTTTAAAACCAACCATCTCTCCGGTCTTGTGATTTAGACAAATAACATGAGAATATAACCTGGATCCTCTAAGTTGATCAGTAAATCTGGGTAATGACATTCAGCCCTTGAGGGGCTTTGGTTACTGTTTTTCTTTGTCTCCTATATTCTTGAATGTGAGTACTGAGGAGACAGTGCACAGGGTCATGCCGTTGAATGGCCAGCGTGGAGCAGGCCTGGGTGTGCTCTACACGGCTTGAGGGCTGCTCTGTACTATAACCCTGCCACCCCGTGGGTGTCGGAATCTTCCTTTAAATGCAGATTTCTGCACACCCAGTCCCCCTCTCCGTCTCCCTGCCTGCTAGGGCTGTGTCGCCCCCAGTGGTTCCTGTGTGAAGTGTGGGGACCTGTGTCCTGGCTGCTGTGCACTGCCACAGCAGAAAGCAGAGCCCCCACAGTGAAGGAGAGAGGGCGTCTTAGGTCTCGTATCCCCCTTCCTTTTTCTCCTCTGGTGCCATTAGTGTCAGTGTCTGCTCTTTTGAGTTAAAATTCAGATGGAGAAGAACAGTAACTGTTCCCATTAGTCAGATGTGTAGCCTAAATGGGTAAGCCCCTCAGCAGCTTCCTAGGCCTGACCACAGTGTTTCTCCACATTTGCATCTCAGTTTGCACACCTGTTCTCTGAGACCCATTTTTCTTGCTGCTCAGAAAGATGATAATGGTGATGGCAATAAAATTTATGGGGTGCTTCTTTGGGCCGAGCCCTGTGGTAGGCACTTCCCTGGATTGTTTCTTTTAATCAGTATGGTGGTAAGGGGCGGGTGCTCGAATTTGTCTCCCAGTTTGGGTGGGGGAAACTGAGGCATCAGGAGGAGGCAGATGGCACTCAGAACCCATCTCACAGTGAGCGAGTGGCAGGATGTGCTCTTAATGCAGGGCTGGCTGCCTGTGGTCAGGAAGCGGTGTGAGAGTGGTCCACAGCTTGGTGTGTGGACGTTGCAAATTCATTCAGGCTTTCCCAATACATTTAGTGAAATGTTTGGTAATATAAAATTTTGTTTGCATTTCAGTGTTAAAGCAGGCCCAGGAGGTTATCCAGTAAGGGCACTCTTGTTTCAGCCTACTGTGTATTCGGGGCCGTTAGGCTTCACTTCAACTTTGGAAGTTAAGAGAATAGACCAAATAGTGGCTCAGTTCAGTTTAGTTCAGTTCAGTCGCTCAGTCGTGTCCGACTCTTTGCAACCCCATGAATCGCAGCACGCCAGGCCTCCCTGTCCATCACCAACTCCGGGAGTTCACTGAGACTCACGTCCATCGAGTCAGTGATGCCATCCAGCCATCTCATCCTCTGTCGTCCCCTTCTCCTCTTGCCCCCAATCCCTCCCAGCATCAGTCTTTTCCAATGAGTCAGCTCTTGGCATGAGGTAGCCAAAGTATTGGAGTTTCATCTTTAGTATCAGTCCTTCCAAAGAACACCCAAGACTGATCTCCTTTAGGATGGACTGGTTGGATCTCCTTGCAGTCCAAGGGACTCTAAAGAGTCTTCTCCAACACCACAGTTCAAAAGCATCAATTCTTCAGCGCTCAGCCTTCTTCACAGTCCAACTCTCATATCCATACATGACCACAGGAAAAACCATAGCCTTGACTAGATGGACCTGTGTTGGCAAAGTAATGTCTCTGTTTTTCAATATGCTATCTAGGTTGGTCATAACTTTCCTTCCAAGGAATAAGCATCTTTTAATTTCGTGGCTGCTGGCTAGCATTAAATAAGATGGAAAGTCACCTTGATCATATGAAATATTAGGAATATTGAAGATTATTAGGGCTCTTCTTAACCATCATCCTATAGAGAAGATTTAAACAGCGGGTGGCAGGAGGGCTGAGCTTGTTGGGTACTGATCTGAGCCTGCCTTCAATTCCAAGTGAGGGGATAGATTGAAACTCGGAACTAGAACGTTGCAGCTGCAGAAACAACTCCAGGCCGTAGCTCCACTGTCTCCTTCTCATTTTATACACAGAATGACAAAGGGATTTACTTTGTGTAACTGGTTCATAGATACATGGGTGTATTATATTACTCTTTCTGAAATATTTCATAATAAAAATTGTTACTTATAAATGAGAAAAACCTTTTAAAGGCTTGATTAGAAAACAGTGATTACTAATAATGCCAAACAGTGATTCGTTTAAAGTAACCTTTTAAAGAAAATTGTTTTCTAATTAAGAATATAAGGTTGAAAATAATAAAATTATGTATTATTATTATGTTTAAAATCATTAATATGTCATTTCTTCTATTTCTACATTGTGGTGACCTCTTTGATGCAGGAATTTTATTAGGTGACTAAATAAAATTAGCTTAAGCAATTATGTATTTTCTCTTTCCCCTTCCTTACACAGTATGTTTTTATATGTCAGACTAATAGTCATAGCTAAATAATTTCTGAATTATAAAAATTGCTTCTGATAATATTAACCTAACTTCATTATGTAAGAAATGCTGTATCCGGTAAGAAGTGCTATCTGTTGAGGAAGTCATACAGAAAGCAGTCAATTTTTAAAGTGGTCTCAATTCTGGTGAGTGATTCCAACAGGTTGATGTATATGTAACAAACTGTCTTCTTTTCACACAGCATTAAAGCTTCCTTTTGGCAAAACAACAGTGATGCATTTGGTGGCCAGAGAGACCTTGCCAGAGCCAAACTCCCAAGGTGAGCTGTGTGCTGGGAGCTTTCTGCCTTGCACCACAGAGGCAGGCATTCACAAATGGCTCCAGTTCTCTTGGATATTCTGGGGAAAGGATGTTTTCATAGTTTATGGTCAGAGCTCGCTAAGCGGATAACCAGGCATTTTGGAGACAGGCTAAAACTAAAAGGGTATTTATTATAGCCTTTTAATTTTAAAAAATGCCAACATTAAGCAAAAAAAAAAAATCTGTTTCTTATTATGCTGGAATCCCTCTGCTTCCCCCAAGCATCTTTATAAACCAGGCTTCTCTTCACTTTGCCTAGGTCAGAGGAATCGTGAAAAGACTGGAGAGAGTAACTGTTGTGTCATCCTGTAAGCGGTCTGCCGGGCGCGGTGTGGCGTGGTCTTTGTCTTTCGTGCTGCCGGGCCAGGGGCGACCCGGCATCGCTTCAGAACCTTCAGGAAGAGTCTGCCTGTAGACCCATGGACCTCAACCACCACGTGAAAACTGTCATCTTCTCTCATGAAAGTAAAAAGAACCAAGGACATTTTTCACTATGACTTTTTATTTCTAGTAGCTTTGTTTATGTTAAGCAGTTTTAAAATATAAATTGATTTTTGAATGCAAGTCAATCTCCAGGGGAAAAGTTAACAAGTGATTTTTCATAGCAGAAACCATTTTGCTGCCACAAAAGTTTTCATCACCAGAACTAACAAATCAAGTGTTCCAAATACAGTTTTGCACTAAAAACGATTGACAATTATTTTCTTCATCAGCAGAATTTATAACATGGTTTATGGTACCTAGAAATACTCATATGTGTAAATCCACACTGGAAGACACTCAGCAATTAATGAAGTTAATTGCTGGGCCAACTTGAAAGGAAAAAATGGAAAAGAACCTAAAATGTTGGGTGAATTCTACCGAAGGCAGCCGTGGCGGCTGCACTGGCACAGAATCCTGCCCTGAGCGCGCTGTTCTCACTGCGACAGATGAAAAGACACAGTGTGCCTGTTGCTGGAGGTGCTCAGCAGAGGCTCGTGATGCTAGGTGTCTTTCCTTCACACGCGCACTCCAGGCAGACTGACGGGGGCTTGTTCACACAGCACAAGAGTGCGGGCGCGCGTCTTAGCCTTAACGTGGGGGGAGTTCCAGTCACTCGTAGATTTCCATGATTGCACAGAAATATTAGAAAACCTCATGGATTCACCACTTTTATGTATTTGAATATCAGCAAATTCAATTTTCCGTAATTATTGCTCATCTCTGTGTCCCGTATCATACTTGCTTATTAATGAGAGCTCAGATGAATTCTTAAAATTAAAAATTCTCCATAGGACTAATTTCGTTTCTATATGTAGTTTGCCTTGGGTATTAGTGCTTGCAATTGTATTAAAATCGAAAGCTTGATTTTTAAGGCATACTTGATTAAGGATGCCATTCTTTTGTTTTGTACCAATAATTTAAAAATTGATATGCTAAAAACAATTTGCACAGCACTAAAGCATGAGCTAGTTTCATCTAAACCTGTAAAAAAAAATATAAAAGATTTTATATTTTTTCACTGGGAAGAAATTCTTCCTGGGTGAAATTGCGAATATGTGTAGAATATATTTAATAAAAACCTCATAAAATACCTAACTATAGAACTTAAATATAGATTGGCGTGTAGTATATAGAACAATATTCCATATAAATAACTCTAGCCTTTATAAAAATGAAGTTGCAGGCTGACATAATGTTCTGTACTGAGATGAGCGTCCACGGCCCTTCCAAGCAGTGAGTGTAAATGGCTTCAGTCAGCTTCGTTGAAAGGTAATCAGGTTATTTTATTCATTGTTAATGCTTTGATGAAAAGGCTTTATATGCAGTAGGTCTACAAAAATATTGTTCATACTGATCAGAATTAAATTTGTATAGAGCAGAGTTTTAAAATGAATGTAAATAGCACTAAACATTTTCTTTCTGCAACCTGTACTTATAGATTCTTTCTGTACACTAAATAAAAAAATATCATAGTGCATTTTGGTGGTAATTTTAAAGGTCTTTGATTAGGTTGATAGTTGTTTAAGTACTGTCTCATCCATGTTATAATTGTTCAATTTTTATTTCTGAATCTTTAAGAAAATTTGTTGAATATTCTATTGTTAGTTTTGGGAGGATTCCCAGTGTATCTCTGATATTTAACCTGGTTAATTTGTGCACAGTCATGACAATGGGTAGCAGTACGTAGTCTCTGTTATCACTAAGATGTTCTATTCAAGAGATGTTAAATATTTATATGCTTTGTTGACTGGCTCAAATGTGAATTCTGTTAGTGTTGACTAAAGAAGAATCTAGTTACTTAATTGGGCAATTAAGCCATTTATGGCTCTATTCTTTCCTAATATAAACTACTGGTAATTATTTTTAATACTATTTTAATTCTAATTATTGTTTTTCCAAAGTTAAAGACTATCAGTAAATTATGATTGAAATTTTATGATAGCTAACCACATTCCCTATTGGTTTTCTATGTATTTTTCTGTGTGTTACCACGTTATAAATTTCCCTTCACAAGACTTGGAGTTTGCAAAATGGATAAACTGGATCATTAGTAGAGAAAGAAATGTGTCACTTAATACCTAATATCATTGTTGTGCAAAATGAAAAAAAAAAAAAAAAGCAGTAAAATTATATACTGAAAACACCAAAAATTTAGATGCCTTAATAGTGTATACATGAAAATACTCAACTGTCCCTTTTTGAAATAGTTCTTTGGACTGCTTGACGGTTAAAATCGATACCACATCCCAGTGAAGATCCCTCTGCCAGAAACAGTAGCTCACGCACGGAAAGGCGAGGGCTGCAGAGGTCCAGTCCTGTGAACACAGCCTGAGTTACGGGCCTGAGGCCCTCCTAGCACTTGGTATTTAATTCCTGTCTTTTACCTAAATTGTCCTGGATTTTAAGCGTTCTGGGAAAGGCAAAGCTTTTCTTCTTTATTAAAACCTCAGCATGTCTCCTTGATCTGACTTATTTACTTTCTATTCAAGATAAATTATATCTTATCATGGAAAAGTATAGTATCTGACATCATCACTGACATTAAATGAGGTTTCCTCATAACAGGCATTTATCCTTAGTTTTATGTCATCTTGACCAATGTTACAGTAATTTCTGTTAGCTGATTGTGGTATATGATGTTTAATGTGAAAAGAAATTAAAACTTTCTTCATCTGTTGTAGAATATTTCTCTTCTTTTAAATGACTAATGTTCATAATTTTGGTGTAAAAATTTTGTCTGCACTATTTTCCTCTTTTTTTCCTTCAGTTTATTTCATTACATTCTTCAGTAAAAGCAGTATTGTGTCAGCCCTTTATTTTTCTGTGTTACCTAAACCAAAGAGAAAGTGATCAAGTAAGATGGAGTACGCCTTCACACTGTCCTTATTGGTAACTGTCACAGGCATTTCTTTAATTTTTTTTTCCCATTATTATTTTGTGATATAGTCACTGGTTAGCCAAACCAGGTGATTGGGGGTGGGAGGAGGGCTTGAAGGAGCACGCATAGCCTATACTTGTGGTTGAAACCAAACCACAGGCTGCTGGCCGTCTCCTCGGCAGTTTCCCTGTCCTGGCAGAGTGGGCCTCTTGGCCGTGGCAGTGGGTGTTGGCAGTGGCTCCCTCAGTCTATCGCAGCCGGCCTCCTGGCGCACTTTTCTTCAGAAGACTCTTGATACATGAAGCCCTTTCACGGACTGGGCGACTGGAGAGCTGACTTCTGAAAGAGCTCATGGACAAAATCAAGTCAACATCTAAGTCTTGGTAAAGTTTAATCCAGTACTAGGACATGAGAACATTTCATTTATTAAGTTACTTTGTGACTCTTGACAGTGACATCAAATGTCTTGTGATATTTTTTATAATTCTGCCTCTTTTTCAAGATGACAACTTTAAAGAAATACACAGTAGGCATTGTAAATTAATGCTGTGAAAAGGGGGGTGCCAGTCTCTCCTTTGATTCCACCAATTAAAAGCAGGAAGTGAGGGCTTCCCTGGAAGTCCAGTGGCTAGGACACTGCTTCCACTGCAGGGTCTGAGGTCCCATCCCTGGTTGGGAGATCTCTCACGCCACCTGGTGCGGCCAAAAAGAAAAATACACACATATTTCTTAATGTAGATCTAGAAGTACTGTACATTCAGACATTCAGTATCTGATTTGTATTTTCTACAGACATCTTATTTTGATGGACAGGGAGTCTACATTGCAGTAGAAGAAACCTCATTTTAAGAAACGGAGCAGGATGTAGAGGGGAACAGTGCTGACCGCATGCAGGGCTGTAACCTCCAGGTTTAATCCATGCTGCTCTTTGGTCTGGCCACATGTTCCACGTGATGATAAAAGAGAGGGATTTATTTCGTTCTCAGCTGTCTGCTCAATAAGGTGGATTTTCTGGCATTCTGGAGCCTGGCTCCTCTCATAGTCCCTGCTTCTTGATCACGCACCATGCTTTTCTCTTGCGGGTGGGAGGTGGGGTTTCTTAACAGAGCTCCACTAATCAGCGAGCTGCTTTCTACCACTGCTTCTCAGGCATTTTTAAAAATTTGATATTTGACACATCTCCGTCCTGACTACCCCTGCCCCTCAGCTCTCAGAACACAGGATACTATGCAGGAAAACCACAGGACTTCAGGGTCCAGTTCCTTAACCTTTGGGTTTTGGTTGTTTCATGTGTAGATTAAGAATAATACCTATTTTGTAGGGTTGTAAGGATTATTTTAAGATAAATAGAGCACTGATTGGACAAAGAACTTACCCGACCAACCTGCAACCCTGTCAAAGGGCCTTCTGTTGGAAGTAGAGGCCAGGCACCCGCGTGGTTCTAGATGTCCCGTAGAAGTAGATTAGAAAAAGGAGAGAAAAAATGAAAGTTCGGCATGCAGATCTCACAAGTAAATATGACCATATAGTCACAAGTTACTGTGATGAGGAAGGAAAAAAGACATTGAGAAGGTCATCGAGGCAACAAGTCAGCTCTCCAGCCTCATAACTTAGCACGAGCAGACCGGGAGCTTGGCCACATAAATCAAGGGTGCGTATAGTAAATGTCTAACACCTCGGAGAATGATGTTCGCTTGGAATGAGCTGGGTGGAGAGGAAATAAGAAGTACATGTTTACTGTGTTTAAAAAGGACAGGGCAGCAATAACGCTGCTGGGTGTCAACCCTGGTTGCATGCTGGGACCACCTGGGGAGTTTTTACATTATCATATTAATGCCCGGGCTTCTCACATCAGCTGAATGAAACCTGAACGCTTGTGGCTCGGAATGGTCACCTGCAGATGGCCATAAACTGAACCACTTAAATACCAATAACACAGGAAAACAGTGGGAAGACTACAACAAATGGAGTTGAAATGGAAATGGGGTGAGAGGCTGGGGATGGAAATGAGGAACTTGGCCGCCTTGGGTTCAAGTCACCAAAGCCGGATGGACATACTGGGTAGGACTGTAGGAGCCGTTGTGCACGCTGGCTGAGCAGTACTGCCCCCTTGCCCACCTCCCACCGTTGCCCCAGACCCCCTCCCGGGGCATTGTGTCTGGGTTCTGTGCTGGGCCCACGTTTTAAGTTTCAGTGACAAACCTGAGTGTGTCCAAAGGTGACCGGGGTACAGAAGGAGCTGGAAATGATGTCACCAGTGAGCTATTAAACCCCCCAAAGAGAAAGCAGAAGCAGATAACCTTTCACATGTTTGAAGGTCTGTAATGCAGGAAAGGCATGGTACCTCATGTGAGCCGCTGCGGTGGTCAGAACAGAACTCGGGCAGAAATTGCAAGTAGGCAGATTTGATTCCGTTTGGTTCTGAAGTGCAGAAATGAAAGCAGCTCTTTTTGAGTAGTGAGACTGCTGTTATAGGAAGTGTTCAAGCAGAGGCTGTCAGAAGGAACAAGGGCCCTTTCGTGCAGGGAGGATGCAGAGGAGAGTCATGCGTTGGGTGCAAGAATGGATTAGTTAACAGGAGCTAAATCTGACTCCCTCCTGAATTTCTCTGTTCCTTTCTGTCCTCTGCATCAGGGTTATTCTCTTACCACCCCCCACCACACCCCTCATTCATTTCTAGGCACCCACCCCTTCCTCCTCCCCTCCAGTGTAGCCTTTCTTACCACTGAGGATGGTCTTGGGACCCCTACATAATTACTAAGACTTCCTTAATCCTCAATGTCTCCAAAGAACTACCATCACATTTTAGCTGAAATGTGACCATCCCTTAGTACAGTAAGTAAGTCCCTTACCTACATACGAGTTCCATTCCAAGAAAGTGAAAGTTGCTCAGTTGTGTCCGACTCTTTTCGATCCCATGGACTATACAGTCCATGGAATTCTCCAGGCCAGAATACTGGAATGGGTAGCCTTTCCCTTCTCCAAGGGATCTTCCTAACCTAGGGATTGAACCCAGGTCCCCCACATTGCAGGTGGATTCTATACCAGCTGAACCACAAGGAAAGCCCTCCATTCCAAGAACGTGTTTGTAAATCCAATTTGTCCGTAAGTCCAAAAAGTTAGCTTGGGCACCCAACTAACACAACTGGCTGTGTAGTATTGTACTGTAATATGTTCATAGTACTTTTCACACAAATAATACATAAACATTTTAGACTGTACAGTACCTTGAGAAGTACAGCAGTGCAGGATCCCAGCTGGCACTTCTTAGCAGTGCCAGCTCCATCACTACTTCCAGACATCCTGCCAAGGCTTGAAATAAAGACACTGAACTACTGTACTCCGTACAGTGTTGTTGTTCAGTCACTAAGTTGTGTCTTTGCAACCCCCTGGACTCGGCCAACAGGTTCTTCTGTTCTGGGGATTTCCAGGCAAGAATGCTGGAGTGGGTTGCCCTTTCCTTCTCCAGGGGATCTTCCCAGATGAGGAACCAAACCTGTGTCTCCCTTCTGTTCTGGGGATTTCCAGGCAAGAATGCTGGAGTGGGTTGCCCTTTCCTTCTCCAGGGGATCTTCCCAGACCAGGAACCAAACCTGTGTCTCCCTTCTGTTCTGGGGATTTCCAGGCAAGAATGCTGGAGTGGGTTGCCCTTTCCTTCTCCAGGGGATCTTCCCAGACCAGGAACCAAACCTGTGTCTCCCTTCTGTTCTTGGGATTTCCAGGCAAGAATGCTGGAGTGGGTTGCCCTTTCCTTCTCCAGGGGATCTTCCCAGACCAGGAACCAAACCTGTGTCTCCCTTCTGTTCTTGGGATTTCCAGGCAAGAATGCTGGAGTGGGTTGCCCTTTCCTTCTCCAGGGGATCTTCCCAGACCAGGAACCAAACCTGTGTCTCCTGCATTGGCAGGTGGATTCTTCACCACTGAGCCACTAGGGAGCCTCACTCCATGCATACTGTACAGGGGAGTACAGAAAAGCACAGCCACACGCATGGTTGCAGAGGATGCACACACGTGACAATGTGCGCCAGCCTCAGGAGCTAACTTACCTGACTGGGCATGAGGCCACATGTTTGCATCTTTAAAATTTGAAAGTTAAAGGTTCATATGTAGGGGACTTAACCGTATATATGTCTGAGCTGAGGTCCCTAGAGAGTAGAGACTGAGGCAAAGCCTACATGCTTTACTGGTTGTTTTCACCCCAGGACAATAGAAATGAGAAAAAAACAAAATTAGAAATTTGGTGGGCAAAGGGGGAAGGTTACCTGAATGGTAGGGAATCAGAACTGGTTTGGGGAGTAGACAGTGTCCAAGTGGAATCATAAAAACGAGAAGGATTTGCAGGTCAGTGTTCATAGCAAGATAATTCACAGTATCCAAAAGATGGCAACCACTCAGGCAGGTGACTGCTGCTGCTGCTAAGTCGCTTCAGTCGTGTCCGACTCTGTGCGACTCCATAGACGGCAGCCCACCAGGCTCCCCCGTCCCTGGGATTCTCCAGGCAAGAACACTGGAGTGGGTTGCCATTGCCTTCTCCGAAGCAGGTGACGAGAGAAGCAAAATGTGGTATTGTCAGACAACAGAACCTTTAAAAGCATGGCAATTCTGACACGTGCTGCAACATGGAGGAGCCTTGAAGATACTATTGTAAGTGAAATAAGAAATCACAAAATGACAAATAATGATTCCACTTAGTCAAAGTACCTTGAATAGGCAAATTCACAGAGACAGAAAGTAGAATAGAGGTGACCAGGAGTCGGGGAAGGCAGGGCTGGGGAGATAGAGACTCAGTTTCAGTTTGGGAAGACAAAAGTGTTCTGGAGATGAATGGCAGTGATGTTTGCACAATACGATGAATGTATGTAATGCCCGGACTGCACACTTAAAAATAGTTAATATGGTAAATTCTGTCTTACATATATTTTACCATAATAAAAAAAAATAATTTTTTCCCCCAGAAATGTGAGTAGGCCTTACCCAGGAAAAGGAGCATGGTGGAGGGTCAGAGAGAAAGGTCGGGGTTGGGGGGGCAGTGATTCGATCAAACGGAAATGCAAAGGCCCAGACACAAGAGTGGGTGAGCTGGCCAGGAAACTGTGAGTAGCCCCGAGGTGGCTTAGTGGTAGAGTCCGCCTGCCAGTGCAAGAGACACGGGTTTGAAACCTGAGTCGGGAAGATCCCCTGGAGGAGGGCATGGCAACCCACTCCAGTATTCTTGCCTGGAAAATCCCATGGACCGAGGAGCCTAGTTGGGCTACAGTCCAGGGGTTGGCAAAGACTTGGACACGACTAAGCGACTGAGCATGCACACAGTATGTCTAGAACAGCGAGTCCCTGACTTTGAGGGGGAGGAAATGAAAAAGTAGAGCCTTGAAAAACCAGCCAGGAGCACAATGTGGGGAAACTCAGCAGCATTCCCCCCAATTCTGAAATCTGGACTATTCCTGCAGGGGGTTGGAGCAGTGAGATCACCCACATCCACACCCCCTAGAAGACACTTGGGCCCTCCAGCTTTTCTACTGTAATAAATTATGAATTACCAAACTGCTTTTGTACTTTTAAAAAATACTTTTTTTATAAAGAATTCAAAGAAACCTAAAGATGAAGAGATGAAAAGTGTTTTTTCACTTCTGTTTTACCCGAAGTCCATCACACACAAATAAGAAGGTGATCTGGATATTACAGAATGAAGTAGGTCAGAAAGAGAAAAAAAAATACTGTGTATTAGCACATACATGTGGAATCTAAAAAAATTGGTACAGGTGAACCTATCTAGAGGGCACGAATAGAGAATGGATACATGGACAAAACGAGAGAAGGAGAGGGTGGGTCTAATTGAGAGAGTAGCACTGACATGTATACGTGACTGTGTGTGAAACAGCTGGTAGGAAGCTTCTGCGCAGCACAGGGAACTCAGCAGGGTGCCCTGTGATGACCTAGGGGATGGGAGGGGGGAGAGGAGCACAGGGAGCTCAGCAAGGGGCCCTGTGATGACCTAGGGGATGGGATGTGGGAGAGGAGCACAGGGAACTCAGCAGGGTGCCCTGTGATGACCTAGGGGATGGGAGCGGGGAGAGGAGCACAGGGGAGCTCAGCACGGTGCCTTGTGACGACCTAGGGGATGGGATGCGGGAGAGGAGCACAGGGAGCTCAGCGAGGGGCCCTGTGATGACCTAGGGGATGGGAGGGGGGAGGGAGGGAGGGAGGTCCAAGGGCAAGGGGACGTGTGTATATGTATAGCTGATGCCTGTGGTCGTACAGCAGAAACTGACACAACACTGCAAAGCAATGATCCTCCAATTAAAAGAAGAGGAATATCCAGGAGAAAAAAAAAAAAGGAAGCACAGAAGTGGATTGCCTTTATGTTGGAATGACTGCAGACTTACCCAGTTTCCACCTGCTTGACCTCTTTCAGCACTGGTTCCATACACACACACACACACACACACACACACACCCCTGGGCCCAGCCTCATGTGTCCTGGAAACCCAGCACCGGTCCATTCTTTCTGACTCTGGCCTGGCAGCTCCTTGGAGTCCAGGTGTCCAGGCCCTGCTTCTAGATGCCACTCACCTCCCCACGCTGCCCACACACCTGGACACGTCCCACAACCAAACCCACACCAGCACAGCCTCAGTTTCCAAGGGGGGAGATTCAACAGTTCCTGACTGGTGGAAGACCTTAGACATCACCTGGTTGACCCCATGATGACAGAAGGTCTTTGCAGCAAATTTCTCAAAAAAGTGTCTTCTTCATGAATTGTGTTGACCTAGCTATCAGACGAGAGCCAGCAATCCGTTCCTTGGTGCTAGAAAACTCTTAGCTCTGTTTTATACCCACTGGCAGCTGTTTATACCCGTAGCCTCCTTTTCCATTTACTGTCTACACAGCTGTCCAGGCTCTACATAAGCCCTGTAGGTGACATGGAAAAACACAAGCCCTACCATCAGACGGCAGACGTGCTTTTGGCCCCAGGCCCACCATAAATCAGTCTGACGAGTGTGGGCACAGTTGCACTTCTTTACACATCATTTCTCCGTGTGAACAGGGATAGAACACCCAGTCCCAGTGGTTGGATGATTGCTGAGCTAATATCCATGCAAAAACCCACACATGTAAATGCTCAAAAGATGTGAACTCTCTTGCCGCTTCTTCTTCTTTTTTTTTTTTAATGGACCCATCCCAGCCGTTTCTTGCTTCTGAACACATTGGGAGGTAGGCCAGGTATCCGTACTGAACAAAGAAATAAACAAGAAGATAGGGGCTCTGTGGAGCCTGGCCCCCAGAGGCCAGGACACCTGAATTGCAAACAGGAGGACAGTCAGACCTGGCGTGGGACAGGAGGGGGTAAGTGCATGAGCCACGAATGCAAATTGGTTCTCTGTCTTAGTTCCCCAAAACGGCTGTGGGGATCTCCAAGACGAGTTCCCAAGGAAGAAATGCAGCCATCACTGTAAACAGTTGAGAACGGTCTCCAAGATCGTAAACAAGTGTGGGAGCCAGAAACCAACATCGCAACAGTTTGTGCCTAGCCTGGGAACAGAGGCTGGGCTGCTTAAAAATATGAGTCTGCAAATAAGTTTGTGCTGGTGAATTTGGGTTAGAAAGCTCATTCCTTCTCATCTGAGCCCTTGTTTTGGATGTACTTTCCTCTGGGCAAATGACGACTTCGGCAGCTCTCAAGAACTATTTGCTGCATCCGAGACAGATAGGGGACTGTGTGTGCAGCACGGTAAAACAGGTCTCCTTCCGGTCACTTAGGAGCCTTATGCAGTCTTGTCAGGAGGAGACACAGTGGAGAGGGGACAAGAAACTGAACAGACTCAAGTCCAACAAGTAATTTATAGGAAGGAGAACCACGTGGCCCAGTGATGCCTGTTGTCTGGATGCCATGTTTTTTTCTTTTTAATTTTATTGAAGTATTAGTTGATTTACAATCTTGTGTTAGTTTCTGCTGTACTGGGTACACTTCTTTTTGTTGTTGCTTAATTTGGCTGTGCTGAGCCTTGGCTGCAGCAGGCAGGAGCTAGTTCCCCAACCAGGCACCCTGTACTGGGAGCACAGAGGGTTTCTGTTTGTTGTTCCTTGGAGGACATTTATTTTATATTGTTATTGGAACATAGTTGCTTTACAATGCTGTGTTAGTTTTTGCTGTGTAACAAAGCGAATCAGCCACAGGTGCACATATATCTCCTCCCTCTGGAGCCTTCCACCTCCCCACCCCCATCCCACCCCTCTGGGTCATCACAGAGCACGAGCTGAACTTGCAGCAGCTTCCCGCTAGCTATCCACTCTATACATGGCAGTGTGTAGATGTCAATGCTATGCTGTGCTCAGTCACCTGAGCCACGTCCAACTCTTTGTGACCCCATGGACCGTAGCCCACCAGGCTCCTCTGTCCGTGGGATTCTCCAAGTAAGAATACGGAACTGGGCAACCATTCCCTTTCTTCTCCAGGGGATCTTCCTGACCCAGGGATTAAACCCAAACCCCCTGTGTCTCCTGCATTGCAGGCAGATTCTTAACCACTGAGCCACCTGGGAAGCCCGATGTCAATGCTACTCTTTCCATTTGTCCCCACCCCTCCTCCCCCACATCTGCATCTCTATTCCTGCCCTGCAAGGAGCACAGAGTCTTAACCCCTGGGCCACCAGGGAAGGCCCTGGCTACACTCTATTAGGGCTCCTTTTCACTCTGTTCATTGATCCTCACAGTATCAGCTTCCTAGAAGTGCCCTAACAAAGTACCACAAGCTGGGTGCCCTAAAAGCTGAGACGGTATCATGGAGGCCAAAAGTCCGAGACCAAGTTGTCATTGGGCTTGGCTGGAGGGGATAACTGTTCCACACTTCCGTCTTGGCTTCCCCAAGGTTACGAGCTATCTCTGATGTCCTGTGGCTTGTAACAGAGTCTCAGCGTCTGTCCATCTTCGTAAGGTGTCTGCATATCTGTGTAGGACACCTGTCATAGTGGATCAAGGACTTGCTCCACCCCCCATTCCAGTGGAACCTCACCTGAACCAGTTACATCCATGATGACCTGTTTCAAGCAAGGTCGCTTGCTGAGGTACCAGCAGTTTCTCTGGTTGCGGGCTCCTCTCTGGTTGCGGTGTGTGCGGGCTCCTCTCTGGTTGCGGTGTGTGGGCTTCTCCTTGCAGTGGCTTCTCTGGTTATGGGGCACAGGCTCTCGGCACACACGGGCTTCAGGAGTTGTGGCACAAGGGCTTAGTTGCTCCTCGGCACGTGGGATCTTCCCAGATCAGGGATCAAACCCGTGTCTCCTGCATCGGCAGGCTAATTTTTTTTTTTTAACCACTGAGCCACCAGGGACGCCCCTGAATCCACTTATAAAGTCATCTTTAGTGTATCCTTAGCCTTTCTATAGTGTAAAATCATATGGTTGTTAAAATGAACATATTGTGGCACATAAGCCATCTGGTCTAGAATTTAAAATAAAAATACTTCAAATTTTGAAGGATCCGTGGTCAGATCATAATTTTAGTTTAAATGGTTTAGAAAATTCACCCAATTAAGTCTGTTATCGGTGTTCAGATGTTCACGAAAACGTGTTCTCCAAACGTGGTTTATTAAAATTGTGCTGTGTTTAGTAATTCCCATAACGTAAGATAAAGCAAAATAATAAAATAAAAATACTGAATTGTGGCTGACTTGTGTCTGCCCCCAGATTCCTATGCTGAAGCCCTAATCCCCAATACCCCAGAGTGTGACTGTACAGAGAGAGTTGACCAACAAACAGGTGATTAAAGCTAGAATGAAGTCTTCAGGGTGGGACCTGAATCCAAGATGGCAGGTGTCCTTATAAGAAGTGGGGATCGGGGCAGATGGGGAGAGATGCCTGGGATCCAAACCCACACGGAGAAAAAAGCTGTTTGAAGACAAAGGAAGAAGGTGTGGTTTGCAAGCCAGGAAAGGGGAGCCTCAGGGAACCAACCCTACCAACACCTCAACTTGGACTTCCTGCCTCCAAAACTGTGGGAAAACAAAATACATCTCTGTTGTTTAAGCCCCCCAGTCTCTGGTATGCTGTTGTGATGGTTCTGGCAAACTAACACTCACTGTTGTGCTGTGCTCAGTCCCTCAGGCGTGTCCAACTCCTTGTGACCCCATGGACTGCTGCCTGCCAGGCTCCTCTGTCCATGGGATTCTCCAGGCCAGAAGACTACGGTGGGTAGCCATTTCCTCCTCCAGGGGATCTCCCCAACCCAGGGACAGGACCGGGGTTTCCTGCACTGCAGGCCGATTCTTCACCAGCTGAACCAGCAGAGAAGTCTAACACACAGTTAGTGGTTTACAATCCTCGGAGTTTGCTTGTTCGCCTGTTGGCGTTCAGTTTGGTTTTCCTTCTTAATGTTTTCAAAATAGCACACACAGGGACTTCCCTGGAGGTCCAGTGGTTAAAACCCTGAGGTTCGACTGCAGGGTCATGGGTTCGATCCCTGGTGGGGGCACTAAGATCTCATAAGCCACGTAGCATGCCCAAAATAAACAAGAAAATAATACACACACCTCCCTTTTCTATCCCATCTGCATCTCCTTGCCCCATGTAGCCTGTATTACAATTTGATGGGTGTATGTACATGTGTGTACAAGCTGAAGGAGTCTTTTTATAAATATTATGGTATTTTACATATTACTTTGCAGCTTTTTTTTTTTTACTTAATTGTATGGCTCTGAGATTTTTCTGTATTTTACCATATTCCTTACTGATATACTTTTGTTTCCAGTGTTTGCTAGTAAAGTCTTTATTTAAAAAAAATAGTACTTCCAGTCCAGTTGGTAGTTTCAATAGTCCAGTGTCTTTAAACTTGTACAGAGAATAGGAACAGTCATGAGTGAATAAACTGTAATGCCTTTGAAGGACTTCCTTGGTGATCCAGTGGTTAAAACTTTGCTTCAATACAGGGGCACAAGTTCCATCCTTGGTTGGGGAAGTTTCTCACGCTGCTCTGTGGGCCAAAAAAAAGAACAATGCAAAAATAACTAGAGCTCGACGTTTCTTAAGAATTCAGCAGAGCCATATTCCTTATTGTGATGGTTTCAATGGAAAAAAAAAAAAGAAACTCCAATAGGACAATGTACTTATTTCAGCACATAGAACTTACACCCAAACTAGAAAGGATTTCTGATTTATTAGCATTAAATTCCTTAAAACGTCAATTGAATGTTGCCTGTAAGGCCTGGTGGGATGGACTCCGCTTTAGCCTTTAGCTGCAGCCCTGGGACTGTACGAGGCTTGATGAACACTTGCATTTTATTGCAACTTATATAGATGGGGAAACAGTGTAAACTGTGTCAGACTTTATTTTTCTGGGCTCCAAAATCACTGCAGATGGTGACTGCAGCCATGAAATTAAAAGACGCTTACTCCTTGGAAGGAAAGTTATGACCAACCTAGATAGCATATTCAAAAGCAGAGACATTACTTTGCCAACAAAGGTCCATCTAGTCAGGCTATGGTTTTTCCTGTGGTCATGTATGGATGTGAGAGTTGGACTGTGAAGAAAGCTGAGCGCCGAAGAATTGATGCTTTTGAACTGTGGTGTTGGAGAAGACTCTTGAGAGTCCCTTGGACTGCAAGGAGATCCAACCAGTCCATTCTGAAGGAGATCAGCCCTGGGATTTCTTTGGAAGGAATGATGCTAAAGCTGAAACTCCAGTACTTTGGCCACCTCATGCGAAGGGTTGATTCTTTGGAAAAGACTCTGATGCTGGGAGGGATTGGGGACAGGAGGAGAAGGGGACAACAGAGGATGAGATGGCTGGATGGCATCACTGACTCGATGGACATGAGTCTGAGTGAACTCCAGGAATTGGTGATGGACAGGGAGGCCTGGCGTGCTGCAATTCATGGGGTCGCAAGGAGTCGGACACAACTGAGAGACTGAACTGAACTGATGAATCCAAAATGTTTTGAGTTAAAATCAACCCTTGGGCAAAGAAAAGCTGATGAAATTTATTTTAGACACAGAGCAACATACCAGATGTGACAGCCCCTCCAATACCTTTGAGAGATTTAACTGTTTTACAATAGTTTTGGTGCATCCAATTGTTTTATTTCGTTTCCAAAGGATTTTTACTTTGACTATAGCTATGAACGCTTTGTTAATTATTATTTGTACATTTTACCCATTAAATTTAGCAGCAAATAGCTTGTATTTGAAATCCAAAATGAAAGCAAACACAATAATCTGAACAGATGTGTGCTGGTTAAAAAACATCTCTGGGGCTACCCAGCAGCATTTGGGTCATGCACACATGTGTGTGCTCTGTCCTTTGAAAAGAAATCTATGAATTTTATTTAAAAATCAGTTTGAGGCAAACAGTGTACAGAAAGTCCTGATGTAAGTAAACGTTAAGTACCTATTGGTTTATAGTTAGAATATCCAACTTTAACTAAATAACAGTGATAATTTAAAGATAATGTGTTCAAATATTACAGTACCAATTACAAATGTGAACTTTGTAATTCTGAACATAAAAAGTAAGTGTGTGTGTGTGTGTGTGTGTGTGTGTTCAGTTGTGCTCAACTATTTGAGACCCCATGGACTGTAGCCAGCCAGGCTCCTCTGTCCATAGGATTCTCCAGGCAAGAATACTGGAGGAGATTGCATTTCCTCCTCCAGGGCATCTTTCCAACCCAGGGATTGAACTTACATCTCCTGCATTTGCAGACGGATTCTTTACCAGTGAGCCACTTGGGAAGCCATAAAAAGCAGTAAAACTTCCTTATTGTAAATTGTCATCAACACTCACAAACCTCTCTCCAAAGCTCCATCACACCCTGGGAGATGACAGGTCCACTGGGAAGCTGCAATAGAAGACAATGGAGTTAGATCTATCAGAAAACCTAACCAGTAGAATAATATTAGTGGTAGCATTAACAGCGATAGCAGGAGTATTTATCATCCAACTTAATACATGAAACATCGGCAATTAAACTCTTAACAGGATTTTGGTATTTACAGGAATTAAAACTTGAGAAAAGTCTGTGTAGGTATTTTCATAGATGCGGGTCCCCTCTCTCCTAATGGGTTAACCCTTCTTGGAGGCAAGAACTAGAAAGAGAATAAAAACCCTTCTCCAGGGTGCGTTCGGCTAGGAGCACATGCAGAAGGTGGGGTGCTACCGCAGGGCAGCCAGCTTACTTGCCGGGACCAGTTTTTGCCCTCTGCAGCCCTGGGCGTGGTTCTGAAATTCCATCCCGGTTCTAGCACTTCACAACCCCACTTGGTGCCTTCACCTCTTTCTCTTAGAAAGCCGGGAGCTGAGTTATTGCCAAAGCACAGTTTCTGGTGGTTTCTGCCATGGGGTTGGGAGGCTGAGTGGAATGGGTTTTGGTGTCAGACCCGCATAGGCTCAGCTCTTGGTTCCTACTTTACACTCTCTAGCTGTGGGATCTTAGGGGATTTCTGTAACTTCCTTAAGCCCTAGTGTCCTCAACTGAAAAATATGAATAGTACCAGAACTACTCAGCCATGCAGTTATTGTAGTGACAGAAGCAATGTATGTGTCCTGGTTCAGAATAACAACGTGGTCACGTCAGCATCTCTTTAGATTTATTGTGAAATACTGCGGTTCTCTTTCACAGATATATTTATGAGTGTGAAATTTACCAAGTTAAAAAAGAGTGAAAACAAATATTTGCTCATCAGAGAAATTATAAACTTAATGCAAATACTAAGGAAAACTTTTATAATGGTTGTATTTTATCATGCAAACATAAAACTTTTAGACAAACTTATTAAAAGTGAAGTGCTTGAAAAGTAAGCAAAAGCTATGTAGAATGAAGACTATTTCATGGTAAGTAATGAAAAATAAAGCAAGTTTATTTGACCTTTTTATCAGAGCTCAACTTCAAAAAAAAAGAGGGGGTTCAATGGTACCATGGTTTAAGGGTAAGCTTATTTTTATTGAAAATTTTGCAGCTACTGAAAAAGCTCTCCCCCATCTTTCTTTTTCTTAAAGGAATTGCGAGGAGGTAATTACAAGATAAGGGGCTTCCCTATTCAGGAGGTAAAGAATCCACCTGTCAATGCAGGAGACTTGGGTTCGATCCCTGGGTCAGGAAGATCCCCTGGAGGAGAAAATTGCAACCCACTCCAGTGTTCTCGCATGGAGAATCCCAAGGACAGAGGAGCCTGGCAGGCTACAGTCCATGGGGTCACAAAAGAGTCGGACACGACTTAGCAACTAAACAACAACAGATCTGGTTCCACGGTGGAGAGTGGAAATGCAAGGAGTCATGGACGGATCCCAGTAACCAGAGGTAATAGTGACGGGGTGGGGGTGGGGAATGGTGCCTCTTACGAGTAGTAGGAGAGGATCGGACTTGACTGAAGGAGGTGCTTCTAGGGCTTTGTTTTGCGTGTTGAGTTTGACACGCCCAGGGCACATCTAAGTGGGAATGTTCACCAGTGGAACTGCTTCACGAGAGGACACAGAGACTAGAAGAGGGCCCAGGACCCAGCCTTGAGCAGATCTGACATCTGGGGGACCAACGGGGAAGGCAGAGCCAGCAGAAGA